>NC_069135.1:16543421-16885326 GCF_026914265.1 Mya arenaria | reverse complement strand
AACAATTATTAAAATATGTATAAAGTTAACTGATGTCAGAAAGTCTTGTATGAGCTTGATATCAAAATGTTCTGATGCTCCATAGCAAAAAGACACAATTCAATCGATATGTAGCAGATGTTTTGATCCTTAGAAAATAAAGCTCATTTCCTTGGCTTTTTGAAATGCAACAGTTTTCCATTTTAATATGTCAATGCTCATTTTCAGACGCTGGATAAACACACGATTCCTATGCTGGACACAAAGATAATCTGTGGCTCATCAAATCTGCCGGTCAATATGGAAGAGGATTATGCAATGTTGAAGAAAAACAACATCCTCTATGTGACCGATGTCATCCCTAATAGAATGGTGCGTGGAGGTTTGTTAACTACGAGTGCATGTAAACGAGTTTGGCTGACATTGCCCATTTCTGCACATGGCCGACTCTAATGACTACTGGATGTAAATGCATTGACCGCATTGCAAATGGGTCATTCAAATATTTCAATTTTGCAAGTTCCTTTTTACCAACAATATCCCTAAACTGGGAATCTACCAAAATACATGGGGATCCTAAAAAAAATAGGTACTAGATAAACAACAATGTTTTCGTTCATATCTTTTATGGCACTTTCAATTTTAGGATCTTAGAAGTGGTAAATTATATATGTAGTATTTCCTAGCCTGTTTAATTAGAATTAAAGATTTGAGCTGTCTGTTAAGGTGGAACATGAATCAACTTGTATTTATAAACTCTTACATGACATTAGGCTATATCATAAGGTTTAAAAGGATATTAAAAAATGTGATTTATTTGAAACGCAAGAGTTGCATGTGATTGTGTTTTAAGTATTTTTTTTTTTCTTTTTATGATATGTGTGATTTATTTTAGGGCATTGTTAGCAAGTCTCTTGAGCTGTATGGCAGGATGGAGAATGACCCAGAGTTCAACAAACACCTCTCCTATGATTGGGAACACTCAGTATGTGCCATTACCGGAGTTGGAATTTCAGACAACTGATTATTTGTGTTATTTGTTTTTGTAGAAACGTGCACGGTATAATCATAGCCTTGGTGTCTGCATCAGTGTGTGAAAATCTTTATCTTGGCAATAACACAAGAAACTTTCAAGTTATTCAAATGTAACATAGTACATATGTTGTCAGGGACAATATGCACATGTATAGTAAGGTGGCCTTACTTTACTAAGGCCTACATGCTGATTTTTATAAGAACTTGAATTATCTCAGGGAGTCTTTCATATATTTCTGATATGTGCAATGGAATTGAAAGGATTCTAACCTCAAGACATTAATGAATGTTGTTTTCTGACTTCACATATATTACACTGTTAAGTATTAAATTATCATCAAAAGTCATACACAAGGTCTTGGTTTTCAGATATACCAGACAACTCTGCAAATTCTGAAGACCGCGTCAGAGAAGAACATTAACCCATTGGATGCAGCCTACTTGATAGGCCAGGAGTTAAGTAAAGAGCATAATCCGCTATTTCCCGGACGTACCCATGACATTATACGAGGACTTATGGAGTCCGGCTGGTATGAGGGAAAAGACTTCTGGAAAGACAGATTTAATTATGGCTCCTGGGATAAATTTACATAAATGCATCATTGACATGTTGCATTGGTTCTGTATAAAGTCTTGTGTTGAACAAGACTGCCTTGATCTAAATGCTTTGTCTTTAGCACATCTGTGCTTGTGAAGCAGCGTATAATGTAAAATTACAGAATTTATCCAGTATGCATGCATGACATGCCTGTCACCACAAGATCACCAGTGTAATGGCGCTGTATATACATGTAGTTATTGTGGTAAACATCATGCCCCAATTTCTCAAACAATCTTAAGTTGTATAACAGCATCAAGCTAAGGTCACTGATTTTTTTTGTAAAAATGTTATTTACTCTTTTTAAAGGCCTTCAAATTCTGTGATTTGGAAAATAAACATTTATAAAACATTCAGATAAACTATACAGTATTTTGATTGATACAATTAAGTTTAAACAAGTAACTGAGCTAAATGAAATGTAATGCTTAAAACTGTTATGTTAAAGATATTTTGAGAAATTTGGGTCATTTTAATCAACTTTTTCTACATTAGATAAAGGTCACTGTGAGTTTGTTTTTTTAAATAAACACTTCATATTCAAATACCACGTTCTACCACCGAGCCAGTCAATTTTCTTTACTAGTAACTTTTAATAGAACACATCCCAAAAACTGTATGTTTAAAGCAAATAAACATTATATCAATGGTGCTGTCAGCATAACAACACCTCTTGTAATGCAGGTTTCCCATATAACTGTATAAGCTGTTCAGCAGTTTCCTTCAGGCTCCGTTTACATTTGGTCATGAGGATCCATTCCATGAAAATCTCGACCGGAAATCTGTATCTGCTATTTGGATTGCTATGCTGTTTTTATGACCAGCAGGCCTCATTATTGTTCAGCCATGTTTCGGCTAGTCCCTGTAGTTTTTTTTGTATATCTTTTTTTATATCAAACCATGTTGTTTTAATCTGTTATGAAGCTCATTTAAAAAAAGAGCTTATAGAGCTATTGTGTTGTTTACCTTGATCGCACAAATCACAGTACATTGTAAATATGTCTGCAACATATATAATCTACTGAAGTCCCATGTTGATGTTATTTTATTGTATTGTTTGTTAGTTTTAGAACACCTCAATGCATCTAATTTAAAGCTAACATGTTATGATTGTATTGTTCACACCTGTATTTTCTGTCTGTGCCTGTATATGTGTAGTTATATGGGAGTAAAATCATGGGTTTACAATGGAGCTATCACAATGTATATACATTATGAAAATAGTTATCCACAGTTCTTATAAGATGTACATAATTAGTAACCAAGATATTATTTTTTTAATGCGGCTGTTAAATGTGATGGGTTATTTAAGCTGTCTTGCCTAGATTTTTTTACAATGTTGAATTCAAAATCTATATTTGAAATGATTAAATACTTGATTAATAAAGCAGTGTTGCCTTTTACGGTAATAGCCAAAACTACACAGCTCTCCTCTATTGGAGATGATTTTATACATTTTGAATGACTTTCTATGCATTATCACAGTTATTTATAACATACAATTATTCTGTATATATCAAGGTATTTTTTTTTTTGTATTTGATTTTTTTTATAAGAGCTTTCGGAAAAATAAATGATATAATAGTTAGATTTTTCTCTGATTTAGTATAATTATGATTTACTAGAGAATTATGAATAATTATCCATCTGATTTTCAACATTGAAATTTTAGTTTGGATAGAAACACAGCAGCATTAAATATACAGACTGAATGAGATTTTGAGAAGGACATTAAATGCTTGGTTATTTTGTATAACCTACCTCAAATTATGACTTGAAAGTTGATGGAGAGTACTGCCACTAGTGGGGGCATAGCGGTAGTAACAGACAAATACGTGTACTCATATCTGAATTGGAAACACCAAAGAAAAGAAATGTTAAAACTTGCTTTTAATATAATTTATCAAAGAGAAGTAAAACTCTCGACTACTCTTCTGGAGTGTGATCAGCTACGCCCCATATATACATACAGAAGATTAGTTGTGTCAAAACTTGTAAAAGGAGGGGTAAAGCTCTTGAGTTCTCTGCTGTGTGTAGTCAGCTTCCATATGGAAGATATGTAAGGTCAAACCTACTTGATTGGTGTAGAACATACCTGTACCTATATCAATGTATATCCGTATATGTTTGTATTCTGTAATTGTTCCATTAATGGCAATTCTGGTGTATTATTTAGATCCATTAATAAGTTTTCACTGATAATATTGGCTTTAAAACTTATTTTTGCACTTGAGATTACTGTTGAAGTTATTTGCTCAAAGCTTGAAGTTGCTTTATTTGCACAAATGAAATTAAATTAATATGCATGTCAGTTATTAAAAAAGGTTGCATGTTTATTTTTTAAACCCTACCATAATAGCTATATAGTCGGGGCGTACTTTATTTGTTTTCTTTGTTCATTGTTTTGGTTTAAACATATTCCATCTCATGAAAAGCTTCAAATGACAATGTATATTTCAATACAAATATTTCTTAAAGCTTATAAAGATCATCTTCTTGGTTTGTAGTTTAAAAGGTTCTCGCTCATGTTTTTGAAAAATGCACTTTTTATGACCAAATAAAGTGTGGTAAAACATTAGGATTGTTAAAACTAAGATACTAAAAACTTGAACCCTTCAGCAAATGTTGATACTTGCTCAAGTAATGTCTTTGAAGACCAATATTTTCATTAGCGTTAACAACCCAATTGGTCACTTAATTCCAACTTTGTTGTTGCGCGATCAGTTGATTGACATTATCACATGATGTTATCAATTGTATTCTTATGAGGTCAAAATATCCACCACTTTTGTTTAAGTCCTGGTAGCCTTGTGGTTAAGGCACCTGTTGTCTATGTTTTTTTACTTTTTTAGCGTTGGTTTTCATCCCACTAAAACCAAAATACTTTTTTATACTATAACTGTTCTTTTTTCTGCAATTTCGATATCACAGAGTAAAATAAAGATAAAATAAGTGTTTTCAAATGCATTACCAGGAAAATATTTTTTAAGTCCAAAAACATGAGCGAGTCCCTTTAAGATTTCCCTTTTATTGTGATAGTGACTTGTAAATAATGCATGTCTGATTTCAACATATCAGTTTTGTTTATTGTTTTTAGCTCTACTGGCCAAAGGCCAGAAGAGGTTATGCGATGGTAATGTGTACGTAGTATGTGCATCCGTGTGTTCGTGCGTCTGTAAACAATTGCTTGTGAACACGATACAGTCTTCAGTTTTGATTGTATCTTGATGAAACTTGTACAGTATCTAGATATCCATTAGAGCTGGGTTCCTTTCGAAAACCAGCCAGTTCCGCCCATGCATGCCTATATTATGGCCCTTGATAGTATAAAAAAATGCTATTGTGTAAACAATTGGTTGTGAACACAATACAGTCTTCAGTTTTGATTGTATCTCAATGAAACTTGTTCAGTATCTAGATATCCATTAGAGCTCGGTTCCTTTCGAAAACCAGCCAGATCCGCCCATGAATGCGTAGATTATGGGCCATGAAAGTTTTAAAGAAATGCTTTCTATTTTTAGCCAGGTTTACATGTACATGTGAATTCAAGTCTAGAGTTAAGGGAGACAATTTGCAAGTCTAGGATTTTGAGAGACAATTTGCTTTTTGCTTCTGCAGTTGATTTTGTGAATTACTCTGCCTTGTTCTTGTTGAAAGCCCAAAGGCCATTTTTTAGCTTTAAGTTCTGTTGTTTGTGCATTCATCATAACAAAATTGGTTGTGAATGTTTAAGTTATGCACCTGGTGTCATTACTGGCCACACCCAGGGTTCACAGGTTTGGTAAACATAAATCTGGAAAGGTTTGAAAATCTTTTTGTGTGTTGTGCATCCATCTCAACACAATTGATTGTGAATGTTTGTTCAAATTGATCAATGTTGTCCTAGGATGCCCTTGACTTTGACCTTTTGACCAACTTTTTTTAACTTTTAAAACTACATAAATTTTTACTATGAGTACAGTTTTGAAAGCATTTTTTTTTGTCAGATGACTTTTACTTGGCACATTAAAATAGTTCATGCAACTAATCTGCTTACAATACTTTCTGGGCTCAGATGTTGAACGTGCTACGTTTTCAGGTAACCCAAACACAAAACATAAACTATATGTCTGTTGCCTTTTACCCATACATACATGCTGTGGATTGATATGACTACAAAAGCCATGCCAGTAGAGCATAGGCCCTTTTGGGCCTCTTGTTCACTGTTTGAATTAACACACTTGTTTCACTACAACACACAGTCATCTAAGAAAACCTCATGCAGTTGGTGCTAATGACAGGCTCCTCTTATTGATTAGGGTATGACAAAATTATGTGGTAGATTCAGGTCAATATCAAGTCTATTATATGATTCATGACTTTTTTGTCTGTATGAAGTTTTGATTGCAATTTCAGTAAAACCTTTTTTCTTCTTGCAAGTTAAACAGATTGTTTTTAAATGAAATGAAATAAGGCCATGCTGTTGTATTTCTATGTTAGATGTTTGCATGTGGCTTGGTTCTAGAGAAACACAAACATTTTTCATATTGAAAAATAAATTCCAACCAACATTTTAACACATGGCACTGAAAGCCATTGACAGCTAAATGTCTAAACTTCATATGTACAGTTGTTAATGTTTTATGTCTGAAATATGTCTATGTTGATTTGGAATGGACTTATGGACTTTTAACATCTTAATATGTAGTTTACATTTTCTTAATAACATTGCAAATGAATACATGTGCTTTCTTTGTTTGTTTTGAAAGCTTTGTTTTTTCAATCAGGTAGGTTTTTAATGATAGAGTTGAAAATGAACATATAATATATAAAACAGTGTGGCCTTACTATCAAGATTATGAATTATGAAAGTAATAGAACAATATGTATGCTCATTGATAAGATGGATGCTAATAAGTAATAGGCAAAGCTATCACAATCTTAATCTAATGAAAGTGAGGAAACTGTGTTGATAGACCAATAACTTATAAAGGCCTAATGTAATGTAATGCGATAATTGAGTATTTTGTTCATTTTTACCTCTGATTCATTTTCATGTTTTTGTACAAAGGTCAAAATTATTTTATTGTGAGTTAGTTAACATAATTAATAATTATGTTCAACAATCATATTTTTAATAGATTTTTTAACCACCACAATATTTTTCCCACATTAACCATTTCATTTTATATTTCCTACTTTTATGTTTGTACTATTTTTGAACCAAAATGAATGTCATGAACAAACTGTCATATTTAAAATACTTTGAATCTCACATAATTCTATATAAAGTCATGTTTGATGTTGCTCTCCGCAGATATTTGTTGCATTTTTTGTTACTACATGTTCTGTACATTCTATTTATACATGTAATACTGTTTGTGAAATAAATTAGAAAATATGCATTTTAGTTGATCTTCTTTTCAATGAGGAAAGTTGAGATATATATTGTCATAGTTTGATGTCATAGTTATTCAGGCTTCACTGTATATGAAGTAACTGTTGTACTATCCGCTGGTGTCATGATTTAAGATTTTTGCTGATCAAACCTAAACATTTAAGATATTTATTTGAAATTTGGTATACATGGTTATTTTGATATTGGTCATTTTTGTGGGTCCCATTCACTCAGGGTTTGGGCTCGATATTGAGTTATGCCACTTGGTCCAGTGCAAATAATGGAAGAGTGTAAAAAGATTTTTGCTGATCAAACCTAAACATTTAAGATATTTATTTGAAATTTGGTATACATGGTTATTTTGATATTGGTCATTTTTGTGGGTCCCATTCACTCAGGGTTTGGGCTCGATATTGAGTTATGCCACTTGGTCCAGTGCAAATAATGGAAGAGTGTAAATATGTAGCCTCATTCACTCTTGCTCAATATTGAGTTATGCCGCTTGGTCCAGTGCAAATAATGGAAGAGTGTAAATATGTAGCCCCATTCACTCTTGCTCAATATTGAGTTATGCCGCTTGGTCCAGAGCAAATAATGGAAGAGTGTAAATATGTAGCCCCATTCACTCACACTCAATATTGAGTTATGCCGCTTGGTCCAGTGCAAATAATGGAAGAGTGTAAATATGTAGCCCCATCCACTCTGGCTCAATATTGAGTTATGCCGCTTGGTCCAGTGCAAATAATGGAAGAGTATAAGTATGTAGCCCCATTCACTCACGCTCAATATTGAGTTATGCCGCTTGGTCCAGTGCAAATAATGGAAGAGTGTAAATATGTAGCCCCATTCACTCACACTCAATATTGAGTTATGCCGCTTGGTCCAGTGCAAATAATGGAAGAGTGTAAATATGTAGCCCCATTCACTCACGATCAATATTGAGTTATGCCACTTGGTCCAGAGCAAATAATGGAAGAGTGTAAATATGTAGCCCCATTCACTCACGCTCAATATGGAGTTATGCCGCTTGGTCCAGAGCAAATAATGGAAGAGTGTAAATATGTAGCCCCATTCACTCACACTCAATATGGACTTATGCCGCTTGGTCCAGTGCAAATAATGGAAGAGTGTAAATATGTAGCCCCATTCACTCACGATCAATATTGAGTTATGCCGCTTGGTCCAGTGCAAATAATGGAAGAGTGTAAATATGTAGCCCCATTCACTCACGATCAATATTGAGTTATGCCGCTTGGTCCAGTGCAAATAATGGAAGAGTGTAAATATGTAGCCCCATCCACTCACACTCAATATTGAGTTATGCCACTTGGTCCAGTGCAAATAATGGAAGAGTGTAAGTATGTAGCCCCATTCACTCACGCTCAATATTGAGTTATGCCGCTTGGTCCAGTGCAAATAATGGAAGAGTGTAAATATGTAGCCCCATTTCCTCACACTCAATATTGAGTTATGCCACTTGGTCCAGTGCAAATAATGGAAGAGTGTAAATATGTAGCCCCATTCACTCATGATCAATATTGAGTTATGCCGCTTGGTCCAGTGCAAATAATGGAAGAGTGTAAATATGTAGCCCCATTCACTCACGCTCAATATTGAGTTATGCCGCTTGGTCCAGTGCAAATAATGGAAGAGTGTAAATATGTAGCCCCATCCACTCACGATCAATATTGAGTTATGCCGCTTGGTCCAGTGCAAATAATGGAAGAGTGTAAATATGTAGCCCCATTCACTGTGGCTCAATATTGAGTTATGCCGCTTGGTCCAGTGCAAATAATGGAAGAGTGTAAATATGTAGCCCCATTCACTCACGCTCAATATTGAGTTATGCCGCTTGGTCCAGTGCAAATAATGGAAGAGTGTAAATATGTAGCCCCATTCACTGTGGCTCAATATTGAGTTATGCCGCTTGGTCCAGTGCAAATAATGGAAGAGTGTAAATATGTAGCCCCATTCACTCACGCTCAATATTGAGTTATGCCGCTTGGTCCAGTGCAAATAATGGAAGAGTGTAAATATGTAGCCCCATCCACTCACGATCAATATTGAGTTATGCCGCTTGGTCCAGTGCAAATAATGGAAGAGTGTAAATATGTAGCCCCATTCACTCACACTCAATATTGAGTTATGCCGCTTGGTCCAGTGCAAATAATGGAAGAGTGTAAATATGTAGCCCCATTCACTCACGCTCAATATTGAGTTATGCCGCTTGGTCCAGTGCAAATAATGGAAGAGTGTAAATATGTAGCCCCATTCACTGTGGCTCAATATTGAGTTATGCCGCTTGGTCCAGTGCAAATAATGGAAGAGTGTAAATATGTAGCCCCATCCACTGTGGCTCAATATTGAGTTATGCCGCTTGGTCCAGTGCAAATAATGGAAGAGTGTAAATATGTAGCCCCATTCACTGTGGCTCAATATTGAGTTATGCCGCTTGGTCCAGTGCAAATAATGGAAGAGTGTAAATATGTAGCCCCATTCACTCACACTCAATATTGAGTTATGCCGCTTGGTCCAGAGCAAATAATGGAAGAGTGTAAATATGTAGCCCCATCCACTGTGGCTCAATATGGAGTTATGCCGCTTGGTCCAGAGCAAATAATGGAAGAGTGTAAATATGTAGCCCCATTCACTCACACTCAATATTGAGTTATGCCACTTGGTCCAGAGCAAATAATGGAAGAGTGTAAATATGTAGCCCCATTCACTGTGGCTCAATATTGAGTTATGCCGCTTGGTCCAGTGCAAATAATGGAAGAGTGTAAATATGTAGCCCCATCCACTGTGGCTCAATATTGAGTTATGCCGCTTGGTCCAGTGCAAATAATGGAAGAGTGTAAATATGTAGCCCCATCCACTGTGGCTCAATATTGAGTTATGCCGCTTGGTCCAGAGCAAATAATGGAAGAGTGTAAATATGTAGCCCCATTCACTCACACTCAATATTGAGTTATGCCGCTTGGTCCAGTGCAAATAATGGAAGAGTGTAAATATGTAGCCCCATTCACTCACGCTCAATATTGAGTATGCCGCTTGGTCCAGTGCAAATAATGGAAGAGTGTAAATATGTAGCCCCATCCACTCACGATCAATATTGAGTTATGCCGCTTGGTCCAGAGCAAATAATGGAAGAGTGTAAATATGTAGCCCCATTCACTCACGCTCAATATTGAGTTATGCCGCTTGTTCCAGTGCAAATAATGGAAGAGTGTAAATATGTAGCCGCATTCACTGTGGCTCAATATTGAGTTATGCCACTTGGTCCAGAGCAAATAATGGAAGAGTGTAAATATGTAGCCCCATCCACTCACGATCAATATTGAGTTATGCCGCTTGGTCCAGAGCAAATAATGGAAGAGTGTAAATATGTAGCCCCATCCACTGTGGCTCAATATGGAGTTATGCCGCTTGGTCCAGTGCAAATAATGGAAGAGTGTAAATATGTAGCCCCATTCACTCACACTCAATATTGAGCTATGCCGCTTGGTCCAGAGCAAATAATGGAAGAGTGTAAATATGTAGCCCCATTCACTCACACTCAATATTGAGTTATGCCGCTTGGTCCAGAGCAAATAATGGAAGAGTGTAAATATGTAGCCCCATTCACTCACACTCAATATTGAGTTATGCCGCTTGGTCCAGTGCAAATAATGGAAGAGTGTAAATATGTAGCCCCATTCACTGTGGCTCAATATTGAGTTATGCCGCTTGGTCCAGTGCAAATAATGGAAGAGTGTAAATATGTAGCCCCATCCACTCACACTCAATATTGAGTTATGCCGCTTGGTCCAGTGCAAATAATGGAAGAGTGTAAATATGTAGCCCCATCCACTCACACTCAATATGGAGTTATGCCACTTGGTCCAGTGCAAATAATGGAAGAGTGTAGATATGTAGCCCCATCCACTCACACTCAATATGGAGTTATGCCTCTTGGTCCAGTGCAAATAATGGAAGAGTGTAAATATGTAGCCCCATCCACTCACACTCAATATTGAGTTATGCCGCTTGGTTCAGTGCAAATAATGGAAGAGTGTAAATATGTAGCCCCATCCACTCACACTCAATATTGAGTTATGCCGCTTTGTCCAGAGCAAATAATGGAAGAGTGTAAATATGTAGCCCCATCCACTCACACTCAATATTGAGTTATGCCGCTTTGTCCAGTGCAAATAATGGAAGAGTGTAGATATGTAGCCCCATCCACTCACACTCAATATGGAGTTATGCCACTTGGTCCAGTGCAAATAATGGAAGAGTGTAAATATGTAGCCCCATCCACTCACACTCAATATGGAGTTATGCCGCTTGGTCCAGTGCAAATAATGGAAGAGTGTAAATATGTAGCCCCATCCACTCACACTCAATATTGAGTTATGCCGCTTGGTCCAGTGCAAATAATGGAAGAGTGTAAATATGTAGCCCCATCCACTCACACTCAATATGGAGTTATGCCACTTGGTCCAGAGCAAATAATGGAAGAGTGTAAATATGTAGCCCCATCCACTCACACTCAATATTGAGTTATGCCGCTTTGTCCAGTGCATATAATGGAAGAGTGTAAATATGTAGCCCCATCCACTCACACTCAATATGGAGTTATGCCACTTGGTCCAGTGCAAATAATGGAAGAGTGTAAATATGTAGCCCCATCCACTCACACTCAATATTGAGTTATGCCGCTTTGTCCAGTGCAAATAATGGAAGAGTGTAAATATGAAGCCCCATCCACTCACACTCAATATGGAGTTATGCCACTTGGTCCAGTGCAAATAATGGAAGAGTGTAAATATGTAGCCCCATTCACTCACACTCAATATGGAGTTATACCGCTTGGTCCAGTGCAAATAATGGAAGAGTGTAAATATGTAGCCCCATTCACTCACACTCAATATGGAGTTATGCCGCTTGGTCCAGTGCAAATAATGGAAGAGTGTAAATATGTAGCCCCATTCACTCACACTCAATATTGAGTTATGCCGCTTTGTCCAGTGCAAATAATGGAAGAGTGTAAATATGTAGCTCCATCCACTCACACTCAATATGGAGTTATGCCACTTGGTCCAGTGCAAATAATGGAAGAGTGTAAATATGTAGCCCCATTCACTCAGGGTTTGGGCTCGATATTGAGTTATGCCACTTGGTCCAGTGCAAATAATGGAAGAGTGTAAATATATAGCCCCATTCACTCACACTCAATATGGAGTTATGCCGCTTGGTCCAGTGCAAATAATGGAAGAGTGTAAATATGTAGCCCCATTCACTCACACTCAATATTGAGTTATGCCACTTGGTCCAGTGCAAATAATGGAAGAGTGTAAATATGTAGCCCCATTCACTCACGCTCAATATTGAGTTATGCCGCTTGGTCCAGAGCAAATAATGGAAGAGTGTAAATATGTAGCCCCATCCACTCACACTCAATATTGAGTTATGCCGCTTGGTCCAGTGCAAATAATGGAAGAGTGTAAATATGTAGCCCCATCCACTCACGCTCAATATTGAGTTCTGCCGCTTGGTCCAGTGCAAATAATGGAAGAGTGTAAATATGTAGCCGCATTCACTCTGGCTCAATATTGAGTTATGCCACTTGGTCCAGTGCAAATAATGGAAGAGTGTAAATATGTAGCCCCATCCACTCACGCTCAATATTGAGTTATGCCGCTTGGTCCAGTGCAAATAATGGAAGAGTGTAAATATGTAGCCCCATTCACTCACGCTCAATATTGAGTTATGCCGCTTGGTCCAGTGCAAATAATGGAAGAGTGTAAATATGTAGCCGCATTCACTGTGGCTCAATATTGAGTTATGCCGCTTGGTCCAGTGCAAATAATGGAAGAGTGTAAATATGTAGCCCCATTCACTCACACTCAATATTGAGTTATGCCGCTTTGTCCAGTGCAAATAATGGAAGAGTGTAAATATGTAGCCCCATTCACTCACACTCAATATTGAGTTATGCCGCTTGGTCCAGAGCAAATAATGGAAGAGTGTAAATATGTAGCCCCATTCACTCACGCTCAATATTGAGTTATGCCGCTTGGTCCAGTGCAAATAATGGAAGAGTGTAAATATGTAGCCCCATTCACTCACACTCAATATTGAGTTATGCCGCTTGGTCCAGAGCAAATAATGGAAGAGTGTAAATATGTAGCCCCATTCACTCTTGCTCAATATTGAGTTATGCCGCTTGGTCCAGTGCAAATAATGGAAGAGTGTAAATATGTAGCCCCATTCACTCAAGCTCAATATTGAGTTATGCCGCTTGGTCCAGTGCAAATAATGGAAGAGTGTAAATATGTAGCCCCATTCACTCACGATCAATATTGAGTTATGCTGCTTGGTCCAGTGCAAATAATGGAAGAGTGTAAATATGTAGCCCCATTCACTCACGATCAATATTGAGTTATGCCGCTTGGTCCAGTGCAAATAATGGAAGAGTGTAAATATGTAGCCCCATTTCCTCACACTCAATATTGAGTTATGCCACTTGGTCCAGTGCAAATAATGGAAGAGTGTAAATATGTAGCCCCATTTCCTCACACTCAATATTGAGTTATGCCGCTTGGTCCAGTGCAAATAATGGAAGAGTGTAAATATGTAGCCCCATTCACTCACGCTCAATATTGAGTTATGCCGCTTGGTCCAGAGCAAATAATGGAAGAGTGTAAATATGTAGCCCCATTCACTCACGCTCAATATTGAGTTATGCCGCTTGGTCCAGTGCAAATAATGGAAGAGTGTAAATATGTAGCCCCATCCACTCTGGCTCAATATTGAGTTATGCCGCTTGGTCCAGAGCAAATAATGGAAGAGTGTAAATATGTAGCCCATTCACTCACACTCAATATTGAGCTATGCCGCTTGGTCCAGAGCAAATAATGGAAGAGTGTAAATATGTAGCCCCATTCACTCACACTCAATATTGAGCTATGCCGCTTGGTCCAGAGCAAATAATGGAAGAGTGTAAATATGTAGCCCCATTCACTCACACTCAATATTGAGTTATGCCGCTTGGTCCAGTGCAAATAATGGAAGAGTGTAAATATGTAGCCCCATTCACTGTGGCTCAATATTGAGTTATGCCGCTTGGTCCAGTGCAAATAATGGAAGAGTGTAAATATGTAGCCCCATCCACTCACACTCAATATTGAGTTATGCCGCTTGGTCCAGTGCAAATAATGGAAGAGTGTAAATATGTAGCCCCATCCACTCACACTCAATATTGAGTTATGCCACTTGGTCCAGTGCAAATAATGGAAGAGTGTAGATATGTAGCCCCATCCACTCACACTCAATATGGAGTTATGCCTCTTGGTCCAGTGCAAATAATGGAAGAGTGTAAATATGTAGCCCCATCCACTCACACTCGATATTGAGTTATGCCGCTTGGTTCAGTGCAAATAATGGAAGAGTGTAAATATGTAGCCCCATCCACTCACACTCAATATTGAGTTATGCCGCTTTGTCCAGAGCAAATAATGGAAGAGTGTAAATATGTAGCCCCATCCACTCACACTCAATATTGAGTTATGCCGCTTTGTCCAGTGCAAATAATGGAAGAGTGTAAATATGTAGCCCCATCCACTCACACTCAATATGGAGTTATGCCACTTGGTCCAGTGCAAATAATGGAAGAGTGTAAATATGTAGCCCCATCCACTCACACTCAATATTGAGTTATGCCGCTTGGTCCAGTGCAAATAATGGAAGAGTGTAAATATGTAGCCCCATCCACTCACACTCAATATTGAGTTATGCCGCTTGGTCCAGTGCAAATAATGGAAGAGTGTAAATATGTAGCCCCATCCACTCACACTCAATATTGAGTTATGCCGCTTGGTCCAGAGCAAATAATGGAAGAGTGTAAATATGTAGCCCCATCCACTCACACTCAATATTGAGTTATGCCGCTTTGTCCAGTGCATATAATGGAAGAGTGTAAATATGTAGCCCCATCCACTCACACTCAATATGGAGTTATGCCACTTGGTCCAGTGCAAATAATGGAAGAGTGTAAATATGTAGCCCCATCCACTCACACTCAATATTGAGTTATGCCGCTTTGTCCAGTGCAAATAATGGAAGAGTGTAAATATGTAGCCCCATCCACTCACACTCAATATGGAGTTATGCCACTTGGTCCAGTGCAAATAATGGAAGAGTGTAAATATGTAGCCCCATTCACTCACACTCAATATGGAGTTATGCCACTTGGTCCAGTGCAAATAATGGAAGAGTGTAAATATGTAGCCCCATCCACTCACACTCAATATGGAGTTATGCCGCTTGGTCCAGTGCAAATAATGGAAGAGTGTAAATATGTAGCCCCATTCACTCACACTCAATATTGAGTTATGCCGCTTTGTCCAGTGCAAATAATGGAAGAGTGTAAATATGTAGCCCCATCCACTCACACTCAATATGGAGTTATGCCACTTGGTCCAGTGCAAATAATGGAAGAGTGTAAATATGTAGCCCCATTCACTCAGGGTTTGGGCTCGATATTGAGTTATGCCACTTGGTCCAGTGCAAATAATGGAAGAGTGTAAATATGTAGCCCCATTCACTCACACTCAATATGGAGTTATGCCGCTTGGTCCAGTGCAAATAATGGAAGAGTGTAAATATGTAGCCCCATTCACTCACACTCAATATTGAGTTATGCCACTTGGTCCAGAGCAAATAATGGAAGAGTGTAAATATGTAGCCCCATTCACTCACACTCAATATTGAGTTATGCCGCTTGGTCCAGAGCAAATAATGGAAGAGTGTAAATATGTAGCCCCATCCACTCACACTCAATATTGAGTTATGCCGCTTGGTCCAGTGCAAATAATGGAAGAGTGTAAATATGTAGCCCCATCCACTCACGCTCAATATTGAGTTCTGCCGCTTGGTCCAGTGCAAATAATGGAAGAGTGTAAATATGTAGCCCCATTCACTCACGCTCAATATTGAGTTATGCCACTTGGTCCAGTGCAAATAATGGAAGAGTGTAAATATGTAGCCCCATCCACTCACGCTCAATATTGAGTTATGCCGCTTGGTCCAGTGCAAATAATGGAAGAGTGTAAATATGTAGCCCCATTCACTCACACTCAATATTGAGTTATGCCGCTTGGTCCAGTGCAAATAATGGAAGAGTGTAAATATGTAGCCCCATTCACTGTGGCTCAATATTGAGTTATGCCGCTTGGTCCAGTGCAAATAATGGAAGAGTGTAAATATGTAGCCCCATTCACTCACACTCAATATTGAGTTATGCCGCTTTGTCCAGTGCAAATAATGGAAGAGTGTAAATATGTAGCCCCATTCACTCACACTCAATATTGAGTTATGCCGCTTGGTCCAGAGCAAATAATGGAAGAGTGTAAATATGTAGCCCCATTCACTCACGCTCAATATGGAGTTATGCCGCTTGGTCCAGTGCAAATAATGGAAGAGTGTAAATATGTAGCCCCATCCACTCACACTCAATATTGAGTTATGCCGCTTGGTCCAGTGCAAATAATGGAAGAGTGTAAATATGTAGCCCCATTCACTCTTGCTCAATATTGAGTTATGCCGCTTGGTCCAGTGCAAATAATGGAAGAGTGTAAATATGTAGCCCCATTCACTCACGCTCAATATTGAGTTATGCCGCTTGGTCCAGTGCAAATAATGGAAGAGTGTAAATATGTAGCCCCATTCACTCACGATCAATATTGAGTTATGCTGCTTGGTCCAGTGCAAATAATGGAAGAGTGTAAATATGTAGCCCCATTCACTCACGATCAATATTGAGTTCTGCCGCTTGGTCCAGTGCAAATAATGGAAGAGTGTAAATATGTAGCCCCATTTCCTCACACTCAATATTGAGTTATGCCACTTGGTCCAGTGCAAATAATGGAAGAGTGTAAATATGTAGCCCCATTTCCTCACACTCAATATTGAGTTATGCCGCTTGGTCCAGTGCAAATAATGGAAGAGTGTAAATATGTAGCCCCATTCACTCACGCTCAATATTGAGTTATGCCGCTTGGTCCAGAGCAAATAATGGAAGAGTGTAAATATGTAGCCCCATTCACTCACGCTCAATATTGAGTTATGCCGCTTGGTCCAGTGCAAATAATGGAAGAGTGTAAATATGTAGCCCCATCCACTCTGGCTCAATATTGAGTTATGCCGCTTGGTCCAGTGCAAATAATGGAAGAGTGTAAATATGTAGCCCCATCCACTCTGGCTCAATATTGAGTTATGCCGCTTGGTCCAGTGCAAATAATGGAAGAGTGTTAATATGTAGCCCCATTCACTCACGCTCAATATTGAGTTATGCCGCTTGGTCCAGTGCAAATAATGGAAGAGTGTAGATATGTAGCCCCATTTACTCAAGCTCAATATTGAGTAATGCCGCTTGGTCCAGTGCAAATAATGGAAGAGTGTAAATATGTAGCCCCATTCACTCACGATCAATATTGAGTTATGCTGCTTGTTCCAGAGCTAATAATGGAAGAGTGTAAATATGTAGCCCCATTCACTCACGATCAATATTGAGTTATGCTGCTTGTTCCAGAGCAGCCCCATTTCCTCACACTCAATATTGAGTTATGCCACTTGGTCCAGTGCAAATAATGGAAGAGTGTAAATATGTAGCCCCATTTCCTCACACTCAATATTGAGTTATGCCGCTTGGTCCAGAGCTAATAATGGAAGAGTGTAAATATGTAGCCCCATTCACTCACGCTCAATATTGAGTTATGCCGCTTGGTCCAGAGCAAATAATGGAAGAGTGTAAATATGTAGCCCCATTCACTCACGCTCAATATTGAGTTATGCCGCTTGGTCCAGTGCAAATAATGGAAGAGTGTAAATATGTAGCCCCATCCACTCTGGCTAAATATTGAGTTATGCCGCTTGGTCCAGTGCAAATAATGGAAGAGTGTAAATATGTAGCCCCATCCACTCTGGCTCAATATTGAGTTATGCCGCTTGGTCCAGTGCAAATAATGGAAGAGTGTAAGTATGTAGCCCCATTCACTCACGCTCAATATTGAGTTATGCCGCTTGGTCCAGTGCAAATAATGGAAGAGTGTAAATATGTAGCCCCATTCACTCACGATCAATATTGAGTTATGCTGCTTGGTCCAGAGCAAATAATGGAAGAGTGTAAATATGTAGCCCCATTTCCTCACACTCAATATTGAGTTATGCCGCTTGGTCCAGTGCAAATAATGGAAGAGTGTAAATATGTAGCCCCATTCACTCTGGCTCAATATTGAGTTATGCCGCTTGGTCCAGTGCAAATAAAGGACAAGTGTTTTCATCTGCTAGAGATGCTCTTGCTAGTTTCTTATTTTTCAAAGAAAAGATATAGTGATAGCTTTTGTGGTCTCGGCATAGGGCAAAAACTGAATTCTTTCAATTACAGTTTACATGTTAACAGTACTATATGTATTTACAGGTCGAGAAGAGATGAGCAGTGACAGCTGTTTGCAATTTAGTTTTTTTTATTGAATATTTCAAGTTAACTCAATGATGCCATCTGTAACGGCTATGATACAGTCGTATTGCTATGGCAACTCTGTTTAGGGTGGTTTGCCCAAGTTCGAGGAGTGTTTTACAAATACATATAGTGGCAACATACCTAAAAAATCATACATTATTGTGATTGCTCTTGTATAGTATATTAATGGAAAGGGTACCATATCATTCATGTTAAACAATTTCCTCCTGCTTAAGACTTAGTAGTTAAAAGCGATTTTAAAAGCAACATAGCATTTTATACTGTCTGTATACAATATGGCTCAATCTAAACAGAGAATGTCCTAGAAGAGCAAAGAAAGTATAGCAAGAACCCTTGTTTAAGGAAGAAAGTGTTATAGATGAGCCTATGTCTGGCCAGCAGATTTCGGCAGGTTCTGACAAAGTTATTGATACTTCCAAACTTGAACATTGAACACAAATTAAAAACAGTTCAAGATATTCAAATGAAACTTGGTACACATGTTGTCCAAAACAATATGCACATGAACAGCAACGTCCATAACTCAGGTTTTAATAGTTGTTGAGTAAAGCCCTTATTTGATTGAAAACAAGAAACGCCGCAATGGGACGAAAACAAATTTTCAATGATTGACAGAAGAACTTTAGCCTAAGTTGTGAGAATAATAATCAAGTTGATTTGTTGTGTGTTGTGTGTATGTATAAGAACATGCCAAATTGGCTCAAGGATATACACAGAAGACAGGAAGCATGCAAAAGAGTGAAAATAAATATTAAAGGGAAAGGTTAATCAATTAATAAAGACGATTATGTTACTTTGTCATGGCACATATAGATATTGTTATCACCGGTGATTTTAGTAAATCATCAAACTCTGGTGCTGGACCAAGTTGGGTCAAGATATGTCAACCCTAACTAAAGTTATTCAGTTTCAACCGTTTTTCTATTTTTAATAACAGTGACCTTGACTCTAGGGACCCCAAACGCAATCCCTTACTGAAATTTATCAGTTTCATAGGTGTGTTTGACGCCGCCTGTACCAAGAATGGTCAAGATATGTGAACCCTGACTACAGTTATACAGTTTCAACCATTATTCTATTTTTAGTAATAGTGACATTGACCATAGAAGCCCTATACGCAATCCCATGAAAGGTCTCCATAAACTCTTCCTATATACCAAGTTTTTTCAAGATACGTGAACCCTGACTAAAGTAATTCGATTTTAACCATTCTTCTATTTTTATTAACAAAAACCTTGACCCTAGGGACCTCAAACACAATCCCATGAAAGGTCTCCATTAACTCTTCCTTTATACCAAGTTTGGTCAAGATATGTGAACCCTGACTAAAGTTATTCAGTTTCAACTGTTTTTCTATTTTCAGTAAGTGACCTTGACCTTGATCCTAGGGACCCAAAACGCAAATCCATTAATGGTATCCATACACTCGTCCTTTATACCAAGTTTGGTCAAGATATGTCAACCCTTACTGAAATTATTCAATTTCATAGGTGAGTTTGGCTCCTGGCAGGCTGCCAGAACAACGGCGTTCCTAATTCTAATAATCAGGTTTCACTATGTGAAAACCTGGTTAAAAACAACAACAATTAAGTGTTGGATTTTGTTTTGCATGCTTTTGTTAATGGGGCATACAACAAATATGAAAACAATTGAAATGCTTGTAGCTTTTATTGCAGAACACTAAAAATGTTTATATATCTACAATTGTTTACATATAACACACAGATGCTTATACTGATATATGTATGGACAGAATAACTGGTACACAAATAGACGGACATTAAATACCTTTCATAGAAAGGGATCTATATTGTGTTTTTTCTCCTTATGCTCCAACATTTCTTGTGAGGTTGACTTAATAAACTCAAAGAAACATAATGACATTGCAAACTGATTTACATTGACAAACTTGTGCCAATGACTTCTGGTCGTAAAAATCAATTAGGCTGCACAGATACGTGTCCATGCCATCAAAAATATTCCTACGAACTATCTCTTGTTCTATTATAGACTTAAATGAGATATTATTTATTTCAGTCACCCATAAGTATAAAACTAATGACATTACAATGCTGGTACTAAAACCCGTACAATTTGGAATTAGTGTATGTGTATTACATCATGAGAATGAAATTACAATGATATTATAAGTTAAGTACATTAACTGCACTGATTATATGATACATACCGGTACTCTGATTACAGTATATAGTTTATGATATCCATCATGTTTCAACAATAAATGGAGCAATCAATACAATTGTTTACCAACAAAGTAACTTATTGTGAAACATAAATTTGCTTTTTGTAATCTATCTCTAAAACTTATAATTGAGAAACAAAAATCATTTTACACCGAGTTGACATAAATAATAACCAAACTATTGTTGTTAAATACATGGCATTAAATAGAGCGGCGGGAAACACTACTTGTGTGCATGTGGAGTTCTATGTGTGCGCTGTCATCCAGTTACATGTATGTGTACATTGTATAAGTTTCAACTAACAGGTTTGATAACATGAGGACAGAGATTTTATGTGAGAATCAGCGAGTCTATAAAATGTACAAGTGCATATTTAAAAAGAAAGTTTGAAACTCAACTGCATCATTTACATGTATCCATAGCTACTAGGGATGGCAAGGAGTAGTAATAGTGGTACTCGAGTACTCAAAAATCTTTCGATCAAGTACTCGGGTACTCGATTACTCGGAAAAAATGCGTTTGTTTTCGGAAAAGACAAGATCGTGTACACATGTAGAGTTCATGACGTATATTGTGCATTGGTCGTATTATTGGTCATTTTCATCATTAAATTAGACTTACCGTATGTACTTTAACAGAAAAATAAATAAAAGGAAAACAAATGTTGTTTCAGGCTTTTAATTTAGTCTTTTCCATTTCATTTTAATGATTTTATACATAAGTATGCACTGCAAATTAGCTACAATATAGATGGAAAGTTCAACCCAGATTTTATTCGAGCGTCTAGACAATCGAGTTTATATTGAACAACAATCAGAATTACAATGACGAAAATTAAAAGCATACATAAAAATAATTAATGAAATACTTCGTTCTGTATTATTGTTGTTTACCTCATTAATATTCATAATTCTTGATTAAAGATATCAACCAATCAATTGTGATAGTCATTGCAAAATAGTTAAAATATGCCTATTAAGAAATCAATGCTCATAACGGTCGCTACTCTTGCTCGTTAGCGTCCATTGTTTGGTGAAAGGTCTCTAATTGGTAAACAATAGAATTGTGTAGGTGAAAGTACCGCTATCAAAACTGCTAATTGACATCAGTGCGAATTGGAAATAGGGGCCCTTTGTTGACACTTTGCAACTCTCACAACACCTGTCAATTAATATATTACGCTCAATTGTGTACACAGCGGGGATTAAAATGACCGCAAATTGTCCTCTTGGCAACTAACTAGATCTGATACTTTGTCTGTAAATCGTGTATTTGGTGTTTTTTATAGATTTTTTTTCCCCCCGAGTATTCGAGTAGTGGTTTGGTACTCGAGTACTCGGGTACACGTTGCCATCCCTAGTAGCTACACATACACGTCACATTTTGCAATCTGTAATAATTTGAATAGAGACATCCAGATAAAGATCACATCCAATCTCACAGCATTAAACGTAACTAGGTAAAATACAATATGTAACATCTTTCACAAAAGAAAGCAACTATTTCTTATTGTTGACATCAGTTATAAATAAGGGTAAGCACTCTCAAACAACAAAAGCTAGAGCTATAGTAAAAGTAAACAGCTTCTATTTTTGTAATTGCACTAATCACAGACCATTCGCAGAAACATCAAAACCTAATTCTACATTTTCCTGACAAGTTTTAATAGAAAATAACTTACATCAAGGACATTGTGTTTAAAATAAAAACACAATGAAGTGGAAGTCAGATTTAACCAGCTATGTTTTTTTAATTCTTAGATTTATTGTTTCGATGAGAAACCATTAAGTGCATGTTGGAAGCAAATTATCACTACTTCAATACAAGAGTGCAGCAGAGCGAGTGCCGCTGCCCATCCGTGTCTTTTTTGTTGAACAAAGGACTAATTCAATACCTGTTAAAGACAGAGTTTTATGCCATGCTATACATGTGCGTATTGTCTCGAGTGGCAACATGTTAAACAAGTTTTATTTTTTATTATTCTGAACAGATTTAGAGTTATGGTAAAGATTAATGTTTTTGCATAAAGACGCCATTGCCTACCGCAACCCCATGGTTATGACATATCGTGAACGTGTTTTTTCCCATAAAGTAGCCCATAAAACCAATGATCAAAAGACATTAAACTGTTGAAATAATTGAAAGAGGACACAATTTAACGCTTTAATTTCTTGGTACACATGAACGCCTGATCTACGTGGTCGATTGGTTTTCTGGGCACCGGCGACCATTGGGAGAGGCGTTTCTTCGGCATGTTGGGTGTGTTGACCACGGGCGGGCGCTTGGACCTCATATCACTTGGTGTATTTTCACGCAGCAGATCACACTGCAACATAGTGAGCGAGAAAGAAATGAGAAAAATATTTTCAGGATATTATATTTATATATATATATATATATATATATATACTTATTGCAAACAATGGCATGAATGACTAATAAGAATTAAAAGTTTTATTTGGAGATGATGTTGATGGAATGTATCAGCCATGAAAAGCAGTAACACTTTCAGGAAATAAACACAAAAAGACCGAACTGTTGTTACAGGCAAATCTTTAAGCCATTTGCATGGTTAAAATTATATTGCAGAGATTTAAATATATACTAATTATCACATCAGTACTGTCAAGATATTTTACTGCATACCAGTTGCTGTATATATCTCCTAATACACCATTAGGCAAAGCTACAATACCTACCATGCAGCAGGGTTAACATAAAAACAAATCTTTTAACAAAACAAAAATAAATGTTCCAATCTTAAAAACAAAGTACATATTGGAACTATCCAATTACAAGTTGTGCTAGATTATAATTCTGTGATATTCTTCATTCATAAAATCACCTGCCAGCTGAAGCATCTACTGTATAATCAAGTCATTTCAAAGCTTTAATGCACGTTCATAGCAAACTGTAATTGCACCATTAACCCAGGTTTCATGCAGCAGAACAAATTTTACCGTGTCTGTATTTTCTCTATATATAAAGGAATGCAAAGGTATAATTTCTTCATTTCCATGTATAATAGTTGTTAATCATTTATAAGAATTATATAGTACTTTATTTGTGTAGAACATAATATCATTGGTTAACAAAAGCACCATGAGGTGAGCATATTTGGAATAATAACAAATCTGACAGTTACATTACGTGAAATAACTTTCATACATTTTTGTACCCTCAAACTTATTTTCTGAAAAAATACTAAACTATAATATGGTTTGCATTTTTAGCAAGTGTATCTTCATATCTATTTCATGATCTACATGTACGTCATGTTACGTGTTAGGTACATGGATTTATGTGGTACAGCTATAGGAAGTAGATCATATGAATGATGAGATGACTGTTACGTTAGCAGGTATGTATTTGAATGATGAATACATGATGATAACATATATAGTAATTGATTATAGGGCTTCTAAAAACCGACAATTTGCCGGTCCTGACCGATTTTGACTTTGCCAGACCAATTGCAGTTACTGAAAATGGCTAAAATTGTTCCGAAAATTGTTCTTTTTTATTATTCGGTCCAAAATGGCAGAATACATCAACCACTGTCAATCTTTCAAGAAAGAGTCATTCACTCTTTTTAATCAAAACTAACTTTATTGTGGGAAAATGACAAACTGGGAACAAAGATGAACTGCATCATCTCTTCAGCCACAACAATAAACCACATTCCAATACAGAAAATGTCTCTTGGTTAAAAATTGATAGCTCTGACAGTGGCCTCAACATTTGTTCCAGAGTACTTGTTAAATCTGAATGAAATGAGTACCCACAGTGTTGACTATAAACTCAAGGCATTTATTCTTGCTATCTTTTGTTGTTTTAATGGGAAAAGTCTTATTTTAAGGTGAAATTGGCCCTCATTTAAGAACAAAAGTGCATGAAAAAGTGCCTTGAACAGATATGTATATGTATAGTGGATAACTAGGATATTCCCTGTATATGTATATACTGTGTATACTTTTAATGCTTTCTGCCTGTGTTTATGACAGGAAGGGAACGTCTTTTATGTGCAGATGGTCCAATCGGAGGTTTTTTCTTTATATGAACAATGTTTTAGTATAATTAAAACATAAGAAAGGAATTCAAAACCAGTTATTTTTAAAGAAAATCTCTTCTTTTTGCAATGTTAAATCAAAAATAGAGAGAATAAAAATCTAACTTTAGAAGAAATTAAATAGTTTGAACAACACAGAAAAGTGCAAATCATACTAAAAGTATAAAAGTAATCAGAAAAAGGAAATGAAAGCAATTTTGTTCAATAGTTATATTTATACAAATAATGTGTTTTAAAATATGAATGTTTCATTTAATATATAAATGTGGTCAGTTGTAGGGTATTCCCAAATTCTTTATTATCCAGAGCTATGGGGTCTAGAAAGATATGATGACCTTGAAAATGTTAATATATAATAAATGCAAGTAAACATTTCATGTGTACTAAGTTACATACAGCAAACAGGTTTCCAATGATTATAGAAACTTATAAACAGTTGTCAAATATTGACTTAAAATACTGAAAAAGCCTGTGAGGTTGTAGATTTGTAAATGTTATATTTATTTCTGATGTATTATGATGACTTGCATGGAAGAAACTATCGGATAACAGAAATATGTATGTGTCTACAATCCACTGGTTTTGACTAACAAGTTGCTTCTGAGTTTTTGTCACGTAATAGTGATAATTGAAAGGCGGAAAGGGGTGTTTGGGTGTCATTTCTATGGAGACATTTGTCTTGGGAACATCAAGTTTTTAAACATTCAAATTCACATTATTGTAAAATATAGGTGACAAGGATAATTATATGGATGATAAAATCATATTTGTATTTGTTAATTGGAGCATGTTGAGATATGTTCGTTATCTCATATTTGGAGGGTTAGTCTAAGAAACATTGTTTCGCACATTGTTACGAACACAGGTTTCCTCGCCCATTTAATAAACAAAAGCGGGGTTTTGCCTGGGCGGCCAGTAACCCAGAGATAAATATTCAATCTTATCACTAAACAATGCATGGCGTAAGTTTCTTTAGCCATGTGTTTTACTCTGATAATGCATGTTTGGGGATGATTATCATTTATAATTGTTGATCTGAATATTTGACACTCGGATATTTATGTATGTATTTTATTTCAAGCATTTGTTTTACCGGTAATGCTATTGTTTTGTCACCCAATGTATCTGTTGTTGCCCAAAATAAACGAGTCTCATAAATTTTCTTGTATGTTCTTTTAAAAATAGACAATGTGATATGTATATGCAGGATTGGAACAGTGTAGTGAGTAATAGTAGAACTTATTATTGTTTTAAATCAAGTTTTGGATAAGATGATATCTAAATGATTAAGACATCGGAAGAATCAGGTTTTTATTCCAAGAAAAAGAAGATTTTGTATTAAGTATGTTGAAAAGAATGTGTAGAAAATGATAACCGCTTTTTACTCCTTATTAATTTCTACAATGAATAACGATCCAAACATCTACCACAAAAATATTGTTAATTTTTTTGTTATTAAATTAAGAGTTCTTGTGTCATTATCTTATGTTACTATTGTTACAAATGTCTCAACATATTTGTGTTATGCATTTCATAAAAGAATTTATGACCTGATGAATGAAATTATATCCTTTAGAAGAACCATATTACAGAATAGATGTTTTCAGCGCAAATTTATTATACTGTTTCACTTCTGATATTGTATTTTTATACAGTGTATTTGTGACTATTGCAATGGGCCAGTGGCATGGAAGTAAATAAATGTCATTGACTATGTGCTTAGAGAAGTGAATAACTGAATTCTAAAGAAATCTCGTACCTTCATGGCACTGCGTGTGCTCATATGTGGGGAATCCATAGAACGACATGATGATGTGCTGCTGCTACGGGACCCACTGAAACATATACATGTACACACAAAAAACATCAAAATGCACGGACACATGTAGTTTCTATAATGCAAACAGATCTGTTTTAGTGCAAGCTGAACTATAGGTCTACTGATTAATGCAGATCACTCTTAATATTGGATCATGTTGGCTATAAAATTAAAGTCAACACTGAAGTTTGAAGGTATGTAATGTACAGTGGCAAATCCATGTAATTTTGATATGGGCTGTTTCAAAAAAAATGGTACCAGAGGCAGAAAATATACTCATTTTTTTAAAGTGTTTACATCACTTCATTTAACATATCCATATGATGTACAATTATCAAAGTTTACAAAAATGCAAATGGTTCAGTGAAAACAACCAATATAAATTGTAAGCAGAACTTTTAATGAACTTGATAAAGGAAAAACATATGAATTACTAGATCAGCTAACATATCACAATTTTGAAAACTACTCAACAAAGTAAACATAGATGGTTTTGAGTTTCATTGGCAAAGAAGTTTTACACAATTTAACACCTTCAAAACAACTGTATGTCCAATTTTGAACTAGAAATATGTTTTTTATTACAATATTGTGTTTTTTTTCGCAATGTGTGCACACAATAATTTATGCCTTGGTTAAAATAATAGCCAGATTAAAACATTAATATCCAAAATGTTTATTTGAAAGACAACCTTGAACTTTATGAAAGTTTCAAAAGAGTTAATTACTGTTTAAATTTTTGATGCCACAATTTATTTACATATCTAAATCGCCAGAAACGTTGCACTCCTGACAAAAAAATGATATGTAAGAAACTGCACTATAAGATTTTCTTCATTAAAAGTATGTGCATCAGTTATGATGATCTTCCTTAAAAATCAATCATATTTGTTTAAATAGTGTTAAAACAATACATATTATTGTCTTCGCTTTGTATTCTGAAAGCGAATAAATTTTAATTGGAATTACGTGAAAAAGTATTCATTCATCGTTAATATAAGTTTTGAATAAAACAAAAAGTGCCATCATATCATTCTGTAATGCTGGTATGCATAATGAAAAAAAATCCAGAAACATTACACTCAACAACTATTGCTTCTTGAAACTTGGAGAATATCAGTCTATATTTCTTGTAAGCTTTAGCCTTTGTCCTTAACTTGTTTTACTGTTCTTTTTTTCTCTTTTCATGTTTCTGTTTAGCGCTTTTCTATCAAGTTGTAAATCCATGGTGGAAATTGCCAGCTTCTGCTTAACATCTGACACTTCTTTTCTTGGTCTTCCAACTTCAAGTTCAATACTGACTTCCAGTTCTCCTTCCCTTTATAAATCACTACTTTCTCCTAGCAGCTTGGACCTTCTTCTTCAGGTGGCTTTTTATCAGGTGTCCAATAGTTTTGCCCAAGCTCTTCGACTTGGGTGTTTGCCTACATGCTCAGCTCTCTGTCTTATACTAAATCTATCTGCTGCTTTAAAGACTAGACTTTTGGTTTTCATTGGAAGTCTTACAGGTGTGTATTGGTGTCAGCTTTTTAGTCTTCTCTTCTGTTTTAGCTTTCCTTTTGCGGCTTACTTACTGCCATCATCTGATATCTGACAATGCTTTTGCATCATAAGTAGGATTCAATAGTCTTTTTTGTTTTATTTCTTCTTTATACTTTGGTGTTCCTCTTCCTTTCTGTCTCATTTTCTTAAGGTTTTCACTGTTGCCTCTCAATTTATCTCGGAATCTCTTGGATCTCTCTGTTGTATTGTGGAATGTGTATTTTAGTTTTATTTGTGATCTCCTTATGACAGGTAAATCAACAATAAGTCTCTCCATTATTTACAGTCAAAATAGTTCTTCAAATAACACTAGAGTCACTGCAAAATATAATTACTGTGTGTCTTTTTTAATCAAACTTTTGGTTTCATTCTATACAATTTTGTCAGGAGTGCAACAAGTTAGGCTGTGTTAATTTTCAAAAAAATGGGAATGAATCTTTCTTTAAAATTCAACTTAAATGTTTGTTCTAAACCTATTACATTTACTTTGATGTTATTCATTAGTAAGGTTTTATTTTTAAATGTCCATAATTATATTTTTCATGTTTCAGTTTCAATAAAATTTAAAATGTGGATTTAATACGTAAACCAATTTTATCATTTAAAACTCATTTCAATACCAGTTTTTCACTTCAAATACATCTTTTATATGTCTACTTTGAAAAAAACAATAAAAGGTAAGTTGACTAGCAATAAATTTACATTTTCCTATCGGTCAAAACAGCATGTCACATAAATGCTTCAAAAAGCGTTGCACTCCTGACATGCAGTTATTAGCCTAATGCTGATAGTGAGTGCATCAAGTACAGTTATTAGTGCTGAAATCTGAAAGTATTGATCAAATACTTCCTGGAAATGCAACTTCACCTGTTTTTAACTGAACCATTAAAATTTACACACCACTAAGTAGTAAATGTTGCACTCCTGACAAACTCTGGTTGTCATCATATAGTGTCAGATATTGGAGGAATAGTAGTTCACAATGTACATTTTTTGGCCTGAACTCAAAGATTACATGTATTGCTTCACAATTAACATTTTAAATCTAAAGACAAATACTTGCACTAGAAGTTTAAGACTTTCTTTTGAAAAGTTTCCCTAATTATTTGTGCGATTATTTTTTTGTAGTATGTTTGTTCATTGCCATGGTTTTACAAGATAACTACAATTACTAGCATTCTGAGGACAAACAGCTTAAGTTAAGGTATTGAACTAATGAACAAAGTTGGATTTTAACTGATAAATGAAGTATTTTCTTAATGAGAGCCATTCAAATTATCCATGTTCTTATAATGTCCCAAATATCTGTTGCACTCCTGACATTTTTGCTGTTTTTTTTTTTTTATTTTTTTTTTGGTCTGACATATTCTAATCAAACTTTGCAAAGTAGTGCAAAAAGTTGGTACATAACTGAAATACAGCGAATTGTGCATATTGCTTATCAAGAAATAATTCTACAATAGAAAAACTTAATGGTACCATTTTTTTTCGAAACAGCCCATATAGTTTGAAGGATATTGTTTGCTGATTATTAATATGTTAAGTTAATGACCAAAACATATTGCATTTTGAATGACTGTTTCTTATTTTAACTTAAATCCTTATATGTGTATACAGTATGTGTGTGCTTAAATAGACTAATTTAGCATAGTTTTTCTTAACTCGGGTAAATATCAAAACTCCCATGTATGGCAACTGGTACATTTTACTTGAGAGAAATGCCGACATCCAAACAAGTCAACACTTCCGTATATTTGTGCAAGTAAATTTGTTGGTATTAAAAGAAGTTAATGCATTTCTGCCACTTATATGACTAAGAAAAATATACATGATATTTAAAACTATTTATTCTTCAAAAAACAACAGCAACCAACAGGCAAGTTTAAAGAGTTGTTTGTGTTTTTTAATCCCTCAAGTGGAGTAACCTAAACAAACTTTTTGGAGAATGTAACTCTCTTCTTTATGATTAAAAATAATAATAATGATTGTAAAGTCATCATTTAGTCCTTATAGTATTGCTTATAGTCAAATCACCATTCAGTCTTTAAAGTACATTTCCTGACCAACTGACAAACTGAAAAGTCAAGGTCAAGCAACTGCAATGAAAACCTTTAGACTAGAGTAGTTTGCGTTACCAAGGTGAGGGTATGGAGGAGCCGACAGAGCTGAGCCTGGTCTTGGTCGGTGTGGGCAGACAGGAGCGCCTCTTATTCACTGAGGAGGCTGGTGACTCTATACTACTGGTGCTCCTAAATAGAAATAAACAATAAACAATTGCTTTCCAAAACAATGAAAAAATGTAGGTGTAAGGAGCTACTTTAAGTTTTAAATACTGCTTATAATTGCTATAAATGAACTTCTTTAACTATCAAGTTTTTACCTTTCATCAAATTGATTCAAGTCACTGTGTTCCAGTGACCAGTCTTTGAAAATGCTTACATACATGTACATGTAACTTGTGTTAAAAAAGAGCAGATGCAAACGCTCTTCTGGACTCTTCTCTGGTCAATAAAAGACATAAAACAACTGTACACTTGCAAGACCCTTATCTAGATGTATGACCATATTAGAGCTACTACAGGACACCCCTGAATCTGACTACTCACATACCCTGATTTGCCAGGTGTCGAGAAGCTGGAGGACAGGTTCTTGGGTTGAACATACTTGTCAACCTTAGCTGGAGTCTTCTCTGCAAATTCAACCATCACAGTATTATACATGTCCGTGCTGTTAGACGTAATAAGACCTTTTTTGAACGCAAATTATCTTTTGACCTTTTTGTAGGTCACCTGACCCTTGCTTAACTGATGGGTTATTCAAACTAAAGAATTTAAATGACTATAATCAATTAAATAATTATGAAAGCATACAAGTTTCATATCTTCCTCAATAAATCATGACTACCATTTATTACCCACTGTTCATCATCAGCAACTGAATTGCTTTTTAGCACTACATGTTTTCGGTTTTATTCATCTGTAAAATAGTCCCAACCCTATAAATTACTGAGCAATGTATCGTTACTCTTCCCTACCATCTTGCTGAATGGGCTTGGCAAAAGCCTTCAGAGGTCCTTTCTTTGTTTCACTTTCACCGGGCTTGTTTCCTGTTGGTCTCTGCAAACTGCTCGGCCTCATCGGTTGAAGTTTGCTCTTCAGCATTCCTTGAGTTGCCATGGCACTGGCTCTAATTTCTGGGGCTTGCATCCTTGGACCTGAATACATTAAAAACAATATAATGGCATTAACTTCTTTATTTCATGGAAGTACTGCAAAGTTTGAAACCTTTCCTCTAAAAATATTCAATTACATTGATATTTATTGTGTGCAAATAAAATGGGGATGCATGCACAGAGTTTTTTTTCAAATTGGGAAAAATTAGAACATGGTTATTTTACTTATAAAATGATTAAAAAAATTGCATTTGCTAAATGTATTAGGCCCATTCCTAAAATCTGCACCATTTCATCTTTAATAGAAATGCTCTTATATGATGGTAAAGAAATAAATGTTTGGAAAGAAAGGATGTTTTTGCACAGGGAAACCATTTATATTCAACAATAAAATTAACCTGCTTTATTATTATATCACTGATTTGTCTTTTGATGAAGCTTTATAACTTTAAGTAATACAATTTAAAACCGTACAAAACTGTATACAAAAAAAATGTTGTCTTACATGTACTTGTGTGGATTCTGAGTTAATAATATCGCTATTCAACTGATATTATACCAAAACTGAAGCAGTTGATGTATTGTATACATTTAAAATGCATGAAGTTTGTGAATTTGTAAAAGGACCATGACTAATATGTCAACAGAAGATTTTCTCACCAGCGAGCTGACTTGGTTTAAAAGATGGTGGGGCCAGCTGGCTAGGTCTGGTTGCCATGGAAACACCACTTCCACAACCATTGGTTGCTACAGACTTCAGCTTAGAGGGCAGGAGACTGCTGGCCTTGGGGGCTGAGAGACGTGATTTCTGTAGCTTACTTTGAGCAGGTTTAAGGACCTCTTGTTTCTCTGTGTTATAAGGCTGACAACCCAGATCAGCTGCCTGAAAATGAGTATTATGTTGATGTGTTTTTAAAAGATAAGTACACATGTTTGATAAGTTTGGAGTGAAATAACAAAGACATTTAAAATATTCATGTCTTGTTCACACTACTTATACAAGATTTTATTTACTTAAGATACCAAGAAGCATGTATCAAATGAAATAATATAAATATAAAACATTCCAGAAAAAAAAAACTATTTTTCAAATTTGTTTTCTTTATATTTCCTTATTTAACAAAAATACTACATTGTCTATAGGTTTCAACCAGTTGACTCAGGAATAAAACATGAACAGGAACATTATGAACCTAATAAATAGAAAAATATTTTTGCATTTTCTTATACAAAATAAATGCCAAACCTAGACCACTAAGTCTTGTTTATTCCTGTACCTGCTTTTTAGGACTGCTACTCAATTTAGATGGTGGCTTAAGTCGAGATAAGCTTCGTCTAGTAGGGTCCTGTCGTTGGAATGCCGAATCCTTTTTCTCTGACGAAGGCTGTGGTTGCTCAATAACAGGGAGAGATTTTCCTGTGCCACCTGGCAGTTGCTCATGTGGCGTTATTTCCATGGTAAACGTTCCAGACCTGAGAAAATACAAACGCATGTCGGCTTTACTAAAGTATTATCAGCTTACAACATTGGGACTAAACAAAAACAAAGAAAGCACATATATTTCACTACTTACACAGGTCTTCAGATATTTTGAATCAAAATAGAATAGCCGATCAAACAAAGTTTGAAAGAAATTTCCCTTCTTTAAAATTAAAAAGACAAAAGGAATGTTTTGCTGTGAATAATTACTTTTAATATTTCAAAAGAGATTTGCCTTTTTCTACATGAACAAAAAGTCAAAGAAGCGATAACTTCCAAACACATACATGTAAATGCAGCAGAACTTATATTTCTACTAATAACTATAAGCCAACATTTACCTATTGTGTTTGCGAGGCGACTGCGATGCATCACTGTTGTCAGACTCGCTGGATTTGCCACTACCTGTCTCCATCTTGCTGTATGTGTCCCCCAGATCCAGTAACTTCTCTATCTCCTCCACACTCATCTCCTCAGGCTTGTCATTGCCTTTCTTCTTTGTTTCCTCCTCAATATCCACCAACTCTATGTCTTTAACAGGACTGATGTGAATGGCCAATTTTTCTTTAATCTGCCTAAAGCGTTCCAATGGATCAACTTTAGTTTCTGCAATGTTACCATCACAGTCCATTATATCACAGTTTTCTTTGTCATCATCATCAGACAATTTATGACCCCTTGTAGACGACTTCAGCAAAGACACTATAGCATCTTTTCTGAATATATTTTCTCCAAGTTTCAACTGTTTAGCACAAGAAATGCTTTCCTTTGTCTTAGCCTTGCTATTTTTTTCTCTATAAGCTGAAGAAATGCGCTCTGCCACAGCATTTGCTTCCTTGAAAATTTCGGCCATTTGCCTTGGATTTAAGGGACTTAGTGGTTTCACTTCTTTTGTGGCTGAATCTACGACGGTCTTCACACAGCGCTCCCTGAAGCCCACAGGTCCAAAAAACACCTCCTCATCATCCTCAGCTGGAATACTGATATGAAAGTACAATATATGTTCAATTCCAACCTAAGGGGTCAAAATAGTCACAAGCCTACATCCCAAACACTGTCATTGACATCAAGATTTTCAAGAACAAACCTTTTTTCAGGCTTACAAACTTGCACTATAAAGCAAGCAAGGCTATATACTAACACTTAAAAAAATGGCTAATGACACTATCTTACTCTTGGTGTTGTTGGTAACGGAATCAGAGTAGCAATGGTGAAATGTATATTTTCCTGACATTAACAAACTTTTGAAAACTTTAGAGTAACCAAGTACTGTCTTAATATTGAAAGATCAGTATTATATATACTCACTCTTCAGAGCTGGTTTCGGGGGTCGCAGGAAGGTCAAAGTCAAAAGTTTCAGCCTCTATGAAATCTGGAAAAAACAACATTACAGCCCATTAGTTGTTCTTTTTTAAATCAAATGCCAAAACAATCTAAAATATTTTTTAAACTTTTAGGGACAAAAAAAAAAATTCTTACAATTTTATAAATATGGCTTTCTTTCACATTCTCCGAGTCATAAAATCATTTGATTCAGGTTATTTCCATCAATTCAATTTGGCCACAAACAATTTTGATTGACAGCTCAGTGGTTTTTTACTCACTTAAGGAGACACTCCTAGGAGGTGTTTTGTCCCAGAATTTCTCAGCCTTGCCCGCTGGACTTGATATTTCAGGGCTTTGCAGCATCGGTATGTCAAGCTGATCATCTCGAAAATACTCTATAGAATCTGTTGAAAAATAATCCGAAAAGATCTGCTATTAAACTGTAGAAAAACAAAGACTGTGTTTGACCTGTCATAAATGATATTTATCATTTTATATTACTTCATTACTTGGTCACAAAATCTGCTGAACATGGGGTCTACTCTACCCCACTAAACTTACCTATCGTTTATCAATTTTGAACATTGCAATACATTTTGAAACTTTTTTTTGGCAAAAACAGCTGATCGATTTAGGATTCTCACGCATGGTACATTGGAATGAGCGAATAAAGAAAACTTGACTTGAAATGAGTTCTGAAGTAATATTTATACAATAGAACTAGAGTATATAATTTCTTTGTTTTTAAGACTGATAAGACCGAGATGTAGTAAGAAATGAGGGGCAATAGCATATTTTAGTTTTTGTATGTAACATCTTCTATTCAAAAAACATTCACACATTCTATAAAAATAGATTGAACCATATTCTATGCAATTTTAGAAGTATTTTGGGTAAAACCATAGTAATATAATGCCACTTTGTACAAGTTCTAAGAAAACAAATCTTTATATATGATTTGTTTAGTTAAGAATTCTGACAGTTTCCTGAGTCGAGTTACTGCTGTGATCTTCATTCCCAATTCAAAGACTTTTGTGATATAACTTTCTTATGCCAAAAGTGCCTGAAATACCTTTTCAAGATTACAAGAAACTTGTACATTTAAGATACAAAACAGTGAATCAAAAAGGTTTTACGGGTCCAATCCAGTATAATATATGGTAAACTAATACCTGTGACTTTGAATCCATCCTTTTGTGACATTTGATCACCATCACTGATATCAATGAGAATACCTTCCTGACAACCTGTACAGTATACACAAGTTCATAATACATACACCAGCATTTTGTATGGCATATATTTTTGCTAATCAAGTTTAAAAGGAAAGCAAAATATAATCAATTTTGAATAATATTCTTTATTGGGTCACCTAACCCCAAAGCGTATATATATATATATATATATCACATCAACAACCTGTCAACATTGATCAAGACGCCAACACTTGTTTGAAATGTTTTATCTATTCATTAAAATTGGAAAATATACGCCATTTTGGTAAGATATATAAAGATTAGTGACCCAATATGGAAAATATGGGCTCCAGTTGTGACAAGTCCTAAACCAAGAGTGTTGCGCCATTCATGTTTGAGGCACGATATAATACATGTATTTAAACTTTAAAAGCGAATCAACTGAAGGCAACATTTTCAAAAAAACTAACTCACCTGACATTTTGCCTCTATTGTCTCATCAAAACAGCATGCCTGAAAAGCACCAAGTATTTTAATAATGTTCCATTTGAATAATGATGAAAGCTACATCATATAATTAAACATATTTAACTGTATTAAATAGCATCAATGGTTATTACACATTAGTGATACTGATAGCAGTCATTGAAATTGAGATTATTTGTCAAAAGCCTGAATACTATACTTCACAGTGCTCCAGCTCAGCCTAATTAGCAAAAAAGTAAAATAGGCAGCATAGTGTTGGAAATGGGCAGCAAGCTGCCCATTTCCAGCACCATGCTGCCTTTTTTACTACACCCTTTTGTATATCAGAGTCAATTTTCTGATATATGTACAAAACAAGAGCACCGTGAAACGGAGCATTATACGCCCGAAGAAGATTCGGCTTGAGGTCTTTAATAAACATTTAGCTGAGAATACAAGTGTAAAAGTAGCAGGACTTGGAAAGTGCTCACAACACATCCTTTTAATGTAGCAATAATTTGTATAAAGTTATCTAAAAATTGCTTTATTGGTTACAAAGAATTGCTAACGCCCCCCAGTGAAATTAGCCTTTGAGGTACGGACCTGGAAAGCATGCTTGACAAATCCTTTTAATGTAGAGATGATTTGTATAAGTTATTTGAAAATTGCTTTAGTAGTAACCCAGTTATGGCCTGGACATGGAATTGCTAACGTCCCCCCCCATGGTGATTCTAGTGTTTGAGGTATGGACCTGGAAATTGCGCGCGACATCCTTTTAATGTAATGATGCTTTGTATAAAGTTATTTGAAAATGACTTTATTAGTGACCAAGTTGTGGCCCAGACACGGATTTGCTAACGCACCCCCATGGTGATTCTAGTCTTTGAGGTATGGACCTGGAAATTGCACGCGCCACATCCTTATAATGTAGTGATGATTTGTATAAAGTTATTTGAAAATCGCTTTATTAGTTACCAAGTTATGGCCCGGACACGGAATTGCTAACGCCCCCCAGTGAAATTAGCCTTTGAGGTACGGACCTGGAAAGCATGCTTGACAAATCCTTTTAATGTAGAGATGATTTGTATAAAGTTATTTGAAATTGCTTTAGTAGTAACCCAGTTATGGCCTGGACATGGAATTGCTAACGTCCCCCCCCCCATGGTGATTCTAGTGTTTGAGGTATGGACCTGGAAATTGCGCGCGACACATCCTTTTAATGTTATGATGCTTTGTATAAAGTTATTTGAAAATGACTTTATTAGTGACCAAATTGTGGCCCAGACACGGATTTGCTAACGCACCCCCATGGTGATTCTAGTCTTTGAGGTATGGACCTGGAAATTGCGCGCGACACATCCTTTTAATGTAGTGATGATTTGTATAAAGTTATTTGAAAATCGCTTTATTAGTTACCAAGTTATGGCCCGACACGGAATTGCTAACGGACGGACAGACAGACGGACAGACGATGGAGGCCATAACATAATACGACCCTTTGGGCGTATAAAAAATAAAATACTGAGAATAGATAATAGCTAAGGTATTCATAACAAACTATTTATATAATTGTATCGAAAGTAGTTACAACACATACCCTGTAATGAATAAGAATTGAACATCGGCCCTTGCAATAAATGCCCCATTAAAGCTTATTCAATGTACATCAAAGGTGCCCTTTCTGAGCTAGCATCCTGCCCCTTTTAACTCCTGCCTGGAGCACTGAATGTATATATTATAAAATGTTATGATAATGTTTTGCACCACTCAATTGCATGGGTGAAAGTTGAACATCTTGTAAATCCTGAAAATTGAGCTGGGGGCCGCCAGGGCCCCCCCCGGTTGGTCCAGGGCAAAGTCCTGGTAGGGGGCCCAAGGGGGCGAATCTCCCCGGAAGCTCCTGGGAATTAGTGGTTTTGAGTGCAGCGCTTTTCCAGGATTATATGATTGCCAAAGAAACTGACTTATTATCATGCAGAAAATGCATGATTTTCTGTAAACAGCTCTTTTTCATGGGTATATACCCTAAACATACTCTTTGATGTAGATTTAGAATGAAACATAACCTTCAAAATTTAGCAACATTTTTATTCTTGTGTCCATGTAATTGATATCAACATAATATATCATCTGGGAGTAAGATGTATAATTGGTCCCAGATATTATGCACATGCAAAAAATGCATGATATCACCATTGATCATAGGTTGCATGTTTCTTGATGTCTTTTTTACCACCCCCGCCATACTTCAACAGTTTAGCACAACATTCACAGATCCTGCAATGTCTGTTTTTTTTAACCAAATCCCCCATTTCTCACCATTAGTGTCACATTCAGATAGCCATGCCCATCTCCATTTGTTAGTTTGTTTACTTTCTAAGTCCTTAGTGTTGTACGCTGGGGGTAGAAACTTCATTTTCAATAATTTTTGCAACGATCTATTATCACAAGAATATTGTTGTTGTTTTTTGAAAGAATCACCTCACCGCTTAAAGACCAGCTATTTTATTGGACTACAGTGTACAGCGAGTCTATCAGAATTGTCGTATTATATCGAAATTCACCGCTACCTAGGCGTTTAAAAAGCGTCTGCAATGTCTTGATGATCGCGAACATTCCCGATTGGGAGCGATTGGCTTTCCCGTTCGGAACTTATTGGCGGAAACGGTCGAAACCAGCTAGTCTATTTACGGCCGTAGCCGAACGCGCTCCGGGCTATCTTTTAAAAACCTGTAAGCGAGCACCTTGCAATGACGAATCGTTACTAAAAATAAATCGCAAAACAGATCGAGTCACTGGAATTTACTTTCGTTTTCGTTTCAACAGTTTGAAAGTCGAAGTCAGGGTTGAGGTAGGCCTATACCCCATCCCCCCCCCCCTCTGATATCTCAACGGATTTACACGTTTTGGAAAAGTGATCCCTGAGGACATCAAAAATCCAGATCTTCCGGAGCAGTCCAGAAAACTTTCACCCATGTAATTGTAACCACTGCCTTCCTAGGTCTGAGGGTAGCCGGGGATACCGGGGGAAATGGGCCGTGTTTTACCTTCCAGGTGGCCATGAAGTGACGAGTGAATCTGGTGGTTTTGTTTTCACGCATGCAGTTTACCTAGGATGTCCCATGGGTGCAGGGGCATTTGGCTGGGATTTTACCAACAGTTTGTCCCTACTTGGGATTGTCTGGACTGAAAGTCAAAGTCCCTTCAATTCCCCGGAGAAGGGGGCCGGCCGGCCGTGGTTACAATTTATTGACTGGTGCATTTAAGTTATGGATCAAAAACTGCTGTACACAAATCACAAATATTCCATGCTAACTGTGGGTGTTCCAGAAAAAAATACAACACTACTACTAGTAACAGTTTTGGCAGACTTAATTAAAAAGAAGCTCCAGTCAAGACTTGATGCTGACTAGTCCGTATAAACAGCCGCTTCGGAATCTTTGACGATTTTTGTGCGACAATGTCACAAAACTGGCCCTGCATTGAAACTGGGAAGAAAAATAACCAGTTGTCGACAAGTATTGTCAATTTTGCAGATACCTTTAATGTGAACTTATTTCCACTCGTGACCTGTCAAAATTTAAAAACACGAAAATACATGACAAAAAAAGAAAAGATAAGTTTTGTGGCGTAAAAATCAATCTAGAACAAAGCACCTTTTTTCAAATCACTAAAAATGCTTCTTCATACAACAAGTATTTAATAAAGAAAGTGTATTTTATCTTTCTTACAGAAAGCATTAAATACAAGAGCTAATTTGTTTTCGTACTTCCCTCTGAACGTAAACGATTTGATTTGATTGGACAGTTGTCGTGAATGGTTACATAGAACTAGTAAAATGAGTTCAAACGTTATACAACGGTGACTTCCCTTTGCAGACTCAAAAATAACATTTACCGTTGATCGTCTTCAGAAACACCTGGTTTGCCGATACGTTTGTTTGAAACAGTCATCTTTACGTTAAAACCTCAGCTATTCCAATTGCATCAAACTTGCATTCTTTAACATTTCCCTCACATATTTATTGCAAAATATCGCCAGGAGCAAATGCTATTGCCCGAAAAGATTAATTCTATAATACATCAAAACCATGTGTTCACTATAACTTGGTCTGTTTCATGAAGTCAGTCGACAGCAATTATAATCCTAAGAAATTAGTGTGTGTGTATAAATAATGGAAGAAGAAGACGGAAGTGTTTTCACATCTTTATTTTATTATAAAAATAAGCTTTGCTGAATATCTGTACGATTACAAAAAACTACCATTCTAATACATATTCTGACATAGTCTCATCATAGAGACAGTCCATGTTCAACATTTCATGTTAAATGTGCATAGTAAGCAGTCACTAAAATTCACATTTTTTCTTACTGGTATTAGATGTCCAGTGTACACATGCACTGATATGTTATTTTGACTTCATATATTTGTTTCATGTTTCATCAAATATTATGAAGTCTCTCCCGACTTCAAAATTGAAGCACATTGGAGTGTCAATACCAACTGGGTCAAATAATAAATCCTACTTCATTGAAGTTCAAGACAATAACAAACAATAAAGTAACAATCAAAAGCAACCAGTTAACTTTTGTTAATCAGTTAAAAAATCAAATCTTTTAGTTATGCAATTTACAAGGAATGATACTCATTTAAGTTTCCAACTTTCATACATGTGTAAACAGCTAAACTGTACCCCCAAATATTCTCTTTTCAAAAATGCCTTTTTGAATTGCATTGCATTTTCCGGTCAAGGATATAGCAATCTTAACTCAACATTCTATTTACATGTATTAAAACATGATATGGTTTCAAAAAAGTGATACTACATAAGTAAACTTAATTATTTAAGGACTTATTATCATTCATAGCCTTTTTTCAGGTTTTAGAACTTGAACCAATATATATAAGTAATAAAGAAATCACTTTAATGTCAAAGTAGTTAAATAAGCTTAAATAAAACCACAAGTTTCATTAAGCACACATCGGCACTAGGTCATGTTAGAAAAAAAATCAAAGTCATGTTAGGCTAAAATCCAGCTCTTATTTACAAAACGTTTACACTCCTCTTAGCAATGCATTATTATTTATATCAGATTTTTTTTTATTTCAGGCACAGTACAAAATGATTTGATCTAGACACAAGGCCTGGGCAGCTACACAAAAAGATGTAAATGACAAGGAAAATGTTAAACATCTAAAACCCTCAATATTTAAAATGGTATATGAATTTAATGTCACTACTTGTCACTAGATGAGATTCTACAGTTCAAATACAAGTTAGGACGAGATAAACATTTGCATTCTAATATCTACAGCAAAAGCATATATTTTAATTAAGCAATCTAAACCTATAGAGTTATAAAAAAAATATGCAAGTCAACAATCTACAAAATAACTGCAACACATAAAATGATGAATTACAAAATATTTTTATGGGGGAAGGCAATTATTTTCTTAGTATATGGGTGGGTGTCTTTTTTCGCTAATTTAGACGACGAAAGGGTAAATTTACTTCTTTGTGGGGGGAGGGGTATAATTTAATAGTGCCTTCCCCCTGGGGCGTAATATGTTAAAATGGAATGGCACTTAATAAAATTACTAAATATTTCTACATTTAATTAAAGTTAAATATACCACAATTTGACATTCTTGAGACTTCCAAAGATCTAAATCTTTTACGCATTTTCACAAATTATAAAATGTGTTTAATAAAGCATAAACAAATTACATATTTAACAATTTTACAGCAGTTAATCTTAATTTGTTCAAGAAAACAGAAATAGTTTTAAAAAGCACATCTTAAAGATTCTTTTAAATAAATATTTTGGTGTATAACGTTTATAAATGCATCTGAAGTACACAAGTCATTAGTCTTAGTTTTCAACACAGATACATGCTGTTGTAAGGTCAAAAGCAGGGAAATGAGTCAGATACAGCTTGTTCACACTTTCTGGCTTCTTGGATTGAGCACATCTGTCCTGTCTGGAATGTTTCAAGCTGAAAACAAAAGTGAATATATATGATGAATTTCAAATTCACAATTCATTTAGGATCTACCAAATGAAAAGTAATATTTGCAGGGTTTTTGTCTGTTTGCTTATTTCATAACTTCCATTTTAATACATGATAAAGGGTTAGAATATTAAGCCACAAACTGTCAAATTAAGAGATTTTTTTTCTCACAAAGCATTGAAAGAATAGCAATATAATATTATTGATACTAGATCAATATATCTTTAGCTTGAATCATTTTAATATTCTATACTGTTATCTGCATGACCCCCCCCCCCCATTTTGCTAAGGTATATGAGCGATCTTCCAAAGCATTCAAAAGTGACTTGCAATCATGTATTGCAATCAGGTATTACAAATAAAATTGAGCCTTGGTAAGAGTAAGATGTCTTCACAGGCAAGTAGGCAAGTATGCGGAGACTTTCCATTATTGTAAGAAAATAAACAATTGAATTATTACTTTGGAAGGTATCAAAAAGGTACATCAGTTCTATCTCTGTTTCTTCTTTTCTTTTTTGCCCTTTTTTGCACTGAGATGCCCTCGTCCTGCTGGTGGAGATTTGGATTCTACCACTGGCTCCTCAGGCAGCTCCTGTAACATATTTGCATATAATGTTGACTGCCACTCTCACAAAACAAACTTTATTGCATTTCTACGAAATCAATATGAGAAATCTTCAAAGGGGATAAGAGAGTATTTTGGAAGACATGCACCAGTAGACAGAACAGACCAAGTTCAATCCTTTGCCACTGTCATTTACAATTAAACCATAATTTGAACACTTAAGTTTTTTGTAGAATATTTTAAAAGTGACGCTCTTATTCTAAATCAATACAAACACAAACATTTTGAGTAATAAAGCCTTAACTTCTTACTAAATAATGCATTTATGGAAAATATTAATTACTGATAAGATAACAATATTATAACTGTGTTTTTAATAGCTGAAAATGCAAAGAAATATTAAATGATTGGTGAATGCTAAAAGATTTACTGCGATCTATTATCGGCTCATAAGGCAGCAAAATCGTGTTTTCTGCACATTTCTTTCAAATTATACTCAGTATCCTTCGTAAGCACCATTTGTCCATTTTTTCTAGTACATTTATATCAAAACAATTGTATTAAATGTGTTAGGTCTTATTTGGGAGTAATAGTGCATCTTTAACCCTGTATAAAGTTCTTTAAATGTTTGGAGCAGCAAAAATTTACGAGTGGTCTTACCAGTTATAATAAATTTACTGGCAGTATTATCAGATACTTGCTGGGCATGCATCTATGATCATTGGGCTAATAATTTCTTCTGATCGATTCACAAATATCTGCCTTGTAATAATGTACTTTTAATCATTTATCTTACATATATTCAAGCATTTATAATTTAAAATTAATGATAACAATTGACTGGTGCATAATTAAAAGATTAATCTTTGACTATTTGCCTCATGTGGTTTCTAACTGGTGATCATACAAAGCATTATTTTTTATTCTTTTAAATAATTTTATTAGTAGGTACTGGACTTCTATTGTAATGGAATTTGTGCTTACCAGTTAATACTTCTAATCATAATGAGTACAAAATAAATGATTGGATGGTATTGGATTTATAATGACAGCTGTAGTAACCATTAAAATGTCTGAATGATATAAAAGTTTCCTTAAAGTCCCATAATCTTATAATTGTGGGATTGTGTAATGTGTGTAGTTCTACTATTTGCTTTAGGTAAATCAAATTATCAACTTTTTAAACTGTACTGGTTGACAGTACATTTCCGAACAGGGCACATATCCAAAACACCAGCTAAAACACGTGTTTGTTTACCATGATGGATTATTAGATGATCTAGATAAATAAAAAGGCCTGCTTTGGTCACAACTGCGAAGTTTCATCTGTTTTGTTGAGTAATTTCTAAAAAAAATGCCATTCAATATTTATATGCTTAAAGTTCAAAATGTAGCACATGGGGTAATGACGTTAGAAGGCGCACTCGCATCTCAAGGTTTTGCAGTAATGTTAGTTTGTTGAGTATTTTTCTAAAAAAATGCCATTCAATGTTTATCCGCTTAAAGATCAAAATGAAGCCCACCGGGGAATGACGTCAGAGGGCGCACGCGCATCTCTAGGTTTTGCAGTTATGTTGACCTACATTCAAAATATTTATAAATAGAAATCACGCTTTACATTTGAATTGCATGTTTTGAAAAAACATCGGAAAAAATAAATTACTTTGCAGCTAAATGTTTATTTAATAAAGCATACTTATTAATTATAATTGTATGACCATGTATTTGCGCTTTTCATTAGTGTTCGGTATTTATGCCCTCCATAGCAAAAATTTAAGGGTGATTTACTGTCTATTAAATGAAAGATTTTCGACATAAAATTGATGAGATCATGAATCTGTACTGTGACAGAGGTTGTCGCTTAACCAAAGATGTTTCATACAAAATTTTAACTTACTCCAACAAAAACTCTCCAAGATAATTGTGAAAAACCTCAAAAAGTGTTCGGAAAATTTTGTGACCTTAGCCAGTATAAATAAAGTCAACCTCGCAGGAAATGTGCACCAGTGTGGGGCTCAACCCCACAACCGCCCTAACACTAGCACTTAGCATTAACCAACTAACCTCACCAAGATTCTTATTCACTCACATAAAATAAATAGCTGCTTGGGTATTTAGAGAGATAGTTAATTAATCGATTAAATGCTCAAATTTAATGTTTACAAAACAAATTCAGATAATTGAAGACTAACAAGTGAAAAAAAATGCAAACCTCTTCATTTTCAGACTGTGGTATAAATATCACAGCTGCAATGCATGCCATTTGAAATATAGCCCCTAAGAACAGACCATAATACAAAAAGTTTTCGAGAAATGTTGGTTCGTCAATCGTAATCGCCATGTTTGTTTTATTGTACACTTGATTCACCTGAACCGGTTTAACCGAATACACACAAATTCAGTGTTTTGGAAATCAACATTTCTAGGTGATATTTGTGTATAAAATTATTTCTTGTGATTACATACTGTTGTTTATTAAAGTATATTGTATGAACTATCCAATAAATGGCTTGCAAGAATGTGACAATTGATAAATCGCATGATGTTGCAAATTCTCTACAGTAACTGGTCTTAAGCTCAACTTCAATATTGCCAACAACTGTAACAAGGTCAGAATCAAACATTTCTGACAGGTAAAGGCTAGAGCACACGGATCATTGACAATTTTTTTTAACACAAAACTAGTTCACTTCACAAATTTAGTCTTAAATTCATCATGTATACGAAAAAAAGTTGAGGTTATTTGTTTTCAAGCTACATGTAGTATACACAATGTAATATTATAATTAAATATTAACATTCACAACATGTTTAACGTTTAATGCTTATATATAAAGTGCTGACACATAAATTGATAAATATTCTTATTGTAAATTATAGTAAAAGCATACTAGCTTGTGACCACATATTGCCTGTTCCAATTTTTAGCCCACCCTGTTAATCCCTGTTTAGCAATCCCATAATGATTGTTTTTCATACAAATGTAACAAATTGTTTGTCCTCAAATGATGCTTCAAGATTGGAAAACTGCTAAAATTTGAAAATAAGCAATTAGTCAGGAGTATTTAAATTGCACCAGTTTGCGCTATTTTTTTCGCGCAGGGGATTATTCATTTTAACTGCTGAACAAAATGGAAAATAATTCACTCAAAAATACTACTTTAGAAAATATTCAGTATATCTTGAGTTATTCAAGAAAAACGTCCATTTCCGGCAAAAAGGGGTCCTTAAGTTGCTTAACAGAATAAAGGATAATAATTATTATTGTTGATAGAAATATATTAAATGGAGTGAACTCCAGATGTTACATTTCTCAAATGGTGCCATGAGTGAAATATTTGCTTATGTGGCAAAATATATTACAATCTAATTAAAAAACAAACATTTTGTCTTTATATTTCATGCTCAATAATTTATTGATAGGTAATTGGAAAATTGGGCAAAATAACAAAACCGTATATATAGTATTTTATGCACACATAAAATTCTTTATGTGGCGGCGGCTTTGCCTCTTGGCAGTTTACCCACCCACCCAGATATTGTATTACGGGAAACATAACGTAACACTTGTCAACCTATTCTTGTTGACTTTGATTTTATTTTATGGCATTTTGAATAAATGCCCATTATTAATCAACGCAGTGTTTCTTGTTTCTTTTCCTACATACATTACTAGTTCAACCGGCTTGCGGTCGCCCTTACAACCTTTATAAGTGTACAATATATAAAAGATATGTTGATTATTCCTTACTGGCACTTAGTTTCATAGTGAAAGTTTGAATGAGGTTAAAATTAGTACAACAGTGGAATTATATTTTGACAGACACATTGTATGAAACAGCAGTTTATCAGGACACCATTGCTTTCATAAAGTACCAAAAAGCATGAAATAGACAAGTTTACAAGAAGAGTTGTCAAAGGTTTCAATGAAAAACATTTCATTATTTTTGTTATTATTGCAGTGGACCAATTTGCTGAACAATAACTCTTATCATGCAACAGATAGTGAACTTGTTGGGCCGTAGATTGGCAATACATGGTATGCAGCAACCTAAGCGGTTTGCAAGTGGGGTAAGAGTTTGTGTTTAAAAAAAAGTGTCAATCTTCCAAATCAATGTCAAATCACATACATTCAATGATATGTTCAGTGTTCTCAATAAGAACCGACTGCCGGCCAAATGGACGGTTAAAATGGCAATTGGGCAGGTTCAAATGGAAAAATAAATTAATTTTAAGTAGAATAAGTAATAGCTGTTCAGTTACTGTACTATTTGAGACGATTCAACCGTAACTTATTGAGAACCCTGTATGTTATCTTATGTATATTTGTAATATGTCTGACTTTTTTGAAGTCAATTAATTTTTTTATAGATTAGATACATTTTTCTTTATTTCAAATGTTAAAAGCTTTTTTTCAGGAGATAAAAAGGACATGCCTGTATGATTTCCATGTAAAGAATGGGGGCAAAATGGTGCCATTTGCTGGCTGGGATATGCCGGTACAGTACAAGGACTCAATCTCTGAATCTCACAAAAATGTTCGTACAAATGCTGGCATCTTTGATGTATCTCACATGCTTCAGACGAAAGTCACTGGGAAGGATAGAGTACAGGTTTGGAGTTTGAATTTACCTGTCTTAACAGTTTATTTTGTTATGGGCACGATGGATCATAAAATGTCAAGTGCATTGTTCGGAGATTGTGGTGAAGTGTTGTGATTAATTTAAATTTTATTTTATTCTGAATCACAAAATACAGGTTTGTTTAAAAAATCTGCACTTGCCCTGACAAAAGGTAGAACTGTTATTTTTTACACCATTCTTGTTGTGGAAAAACACTATGTTGGTCTTCAACTAATTATGCATTCAATTTTTTATGTTTGCTGCTTATAAGTAAAAGACTGGAACTAATTCGGCATGATATTTTCGATATAAATAATGAATAGACTTAACTTGCTAAAATACATCTAAGTCATTCTCTTTTTTGTGCGTTTTTTCTAATCTGCCAGTTCTTGTCATTTCACAGTTTATAGAAAGTCTGGTTGTTGGGGACATAGCTGGTCTCAATGGCAACCAAGGAACGCTGTCACTATACACAAATGACAAGGGTGGGATAATAGATGACCTGATTGTGAATGAGACGGAGCAGGGATACTTGTATGTTGTGTCCAATGCTGGCTGTGCAGATAAAGATCTTCCTCACATGTTGGTTGGTAGCATTTAACTGCAGTGTTGTCCGATTAGCGCAGTGCCTTGCTTACACGCTTCTCACCAAGGAGACCTGGGTTTGATTCATGCCCTGCGTGCATGTGAGTTTGGTTCGTGGTTACCAAGTGGGACAAGTGGGTTTTCTCCAAATTCTCCGGTCTCACCCACAACAGAAGACCACACTCTCAAGTAAAATCGTGCCAATGAGAGTGATTGATATTATGTTGTTCACAATCGTTGTAAAATAGTTTTAACTACGCTTCCATGTTTTACATTTTACTTTTAATTTTCATTGTCCCTTGATATTGTGATTCGATGTTTGTATAGGGAAAAATGACTATTATTTTTAACAAGAAGCTTTAAGGGTTAGGGTAAGAGTGGTTTAGTGGTACAGAATACCCCTCAGATGGTTGTGCGATTGTTTCCCACTAGGGGAACTCGAGTTATTATAGCCTTTCAAAATGGACATCATTAATTGTTTCCACCAAGGAAATGGACTCAATTGTGATTCAATAAGCTACAACATGTATCAACATAAGGGGCCTAACCTGACCATCATGAAAACATTTTCGACAGTAAATTCAGACAGTTGACAGATGATTCCTTTTACCCAAATGTTCAGCATATTGCAGTCTTCATAGAGGGCTTAACTGTTGTTAACGGTATAAATGTACAACAACATATCTGAATGCTAATTTCAACTTATTTCATTTATTTCTTACAGACCCAAGCTGAACGACTTAGGAAGAAAGGGCTCGATGTGCAGGTTGAGGTCATTTGTAATGGACTCATTGCTCTACAAGGTCTGTATACTTAACTAGTGTTGGGTTAATATTTTTGTACATTCATAGCAACAACTTGGATACTAGTATAATTTTTATGATAGTATGCCTGAACAAATGATAATATACACATTTCTTTTATGTTTTTAAAGTAAAATAAATAAAAAAAACTGATAATACATTATTCATGATCATAATTGATTATCATAAATGTCATGCAACCAGTGACCATTATTTGATTACATTTGATCATTGCGCCATGACTGTACTAATCATGGTTTTAATCAAACTGCATTATTTTTACTTCAGTTAAAACTAAGATGCTTACATCTTTTTTTTATTAAACTATAACGAAAGACATATTGATTAAACTGAACTATAGATGATATAAATTCAGCACATTAAATCTCAGTTCTTAAAATCTTAAGTTATAGAAATCCTCTTTTTTTTACCGTAGTCAATTGACTATTCTTTCAATAAAAAGTTTTGCATGTTGGAGGCTTTAAACTGTTAAAAAAGCATAAAATGTATAAAGAAATATAATCTTTAGGAAACTTAATATATTCAGGTCCAGGAATGGTAAAAACCCTGCAGCCTGGCTTGAGCTTTGACATGTCTGAATTACCATTCATGACAAACAGAGAGACGTCAGTGTATGGGATAGATGGTTGTAGGGTAACACGGTGTGGCTACACTGGGGAAGACGGGGTTGAGGTAAAGCTTGACTTTTATCATGAAAATAAAAATATTAGATTCTCTTGTGCATTAAAAGATATAAAAGTCCAATTACATCTATATATTTAGAAAAGCAATTAAACCCAGCAGTTACCGTACTTGGCCCTTAAGCAATCATCTAGGTTTGGCGACCATGATGTTTAAGATAGTGGGGGCACTATATTTTATTAAGAAAGGTCAAATTCCACTCTGATCATAACAAGGGTCATCTGTCCTAATTTTTGCCATTTATATACAATACAGAATAATATAGTTCCTTATACTTAATATGTTGTTTCAGCACAATTATAATTTATTATAAACTGTGTACAGATAGAAAGAAATGAATTTGAACATATTTATTAGATATATGAATAGATCTGCTTTGTAATAAGATTTATAATATAGATATCAGTGGATGTTAACCGTACTGAGGAGCTAGTTGAGCACCTGTTACATGCCAACTCTGGTGTGGACGTCCGACTTACAGGGCTTGGTGCACGTGACAGCCTGAGGTTGGAGGCCGGGCTCTGCCTTTATGGCAACGACATAGATGAAGACACAACTCCCATCGAGGCCACCTTGGCGTGGACCATAGGTATCATGTAGTTTTAAAGTGTAACAATGGTTTGAAAAAAACATCAACAACAAATGCTGCCTATAATTGCAAGATTCATCTTAGCCACACCAATTTATTGTTTTGTAATATGGATTTTGGCCAAAAAGAATTTTAAGGGAGGGAGCTCATGTTTTTTCTTTCACCAGCGAAACTCTTTACTTATTACAAAATTTCTTTATTATTATTTATTATTATCCTGAATAATTAATACTTTATATGTCCTTTTGAATGTAATTTAAGCACATATATATCCCACGAATCTCTCATTTCATATACCTATTATAGTCTCGAAGGACATATAAGAAATACTTTTTGTCATATTACAATTTGCTGTTGAATTGAAACATCAATTTGGTGTGGCCTTAGTACAATGTATTTAAGAAAAATAACAAATAATAGATATTGAAAAGAATTTTGTGCTAAACTTACCATATCAGCAAGGCAAGCTATTCATAACTGCATGATGATAACCATGCTCTTTGGCATTTAGAATATTGGCATAAAGGTGAAATCAAAACAAATGAAACTCTTTTGTGAATATGTCAGTCTTGGTAGAAATTATTGCTGGCGTCCTTTTTGAGAGAATGGAAAACCATGCCCCAAACGGGATCTAAACCAATGACCTTTAGATGAGAGTATGGTGCCTTTAATACAGGCTTTCCAGCATTGAGCATTTATACCTTGTTTACTTTTCCTACTTTACTTAAAGGCGTTCTATTTTTTTGTCAAAACCTATTATTCCTACTTTTAAGTCAAAATAGCTGATTTATAGGTCAGTGCTTTTTTACTCATTTTTTTTGCACTGATTATCCCAAGAGGTTGCGATGCTAAAAGTGGCAACAATTTTTACATGTCGTACATAGCTTAGTTTCATTAAAGGTTTACTAAAAGTGGTCTTAGATATTGAGCATTGAATGTAAAGATTGAACATTATCTAAAAATGTTCTAAAATTGATGTAAAATATCCTTACCTATCTATTATTGCAATGAACAACTTTTCCTACTATGAGGGATACTACAGTTCAGCAGTAATCCTGACCCCAGGATTGAGAGCATTTTACTTTACACTTTTGTACAGCTGTTGTTGATATTGTCTTCTTGCTCAGACAGATGCATCAAACACAGTAGTGCATTGAAATAAATATAAATGACTTTGGAAAGCATTTAATCACTCATATTTAAACAGACAACCTGCTATTTTTAAAGATTGGCAATTATCAGCTATAAGAACCCCTTTGCCATTTCGTCTGAATAGCCCCTTCTTTGTTCCTACTTTTCTGTTTGGCATTGCTGGATAGCCTGTGTTAGCCTCTTACTCTCATGAGATTCAAAAGTCAACTAATAGAAGTATTATGATTTCCCAGGAAAGCGCAGGAAGGCAGAGGGAGGGTTCCCAGGGTCGGACATCATACTACAGCAGATAAAAGACAAACCAAAGCAGCGGAGGGTCGGCTTTACATCCACTGGTCCTCCTGTCAGAGGTAATTAACTGATGTTAATTATGATTAGTTACTGCTGCACTTCATGATGGTCCTGCGAAAAATATGTTATCACCCTGCCTATCCGTTTGTCTGTCCATCTACTTTTTATGCCCCCCTTCAAAGTATATTGCTTTGCACATGTCTGTCGGTAGACCAAAGTTTGTCCGATTGATTACTCAACAATTCCTTGACATATGGTCATCAAACTTGACATGAAGGTTGGGCCTGACCAGTAGATGACCCCCTTTTAGGGCTCATCAGGTCAAAGGCCAAGTTCATAGTGACCTTTAATTATAAAAGAATTTTAAAGCTTGTCCAAGTGATAACTCAACAATGCCAAGACCTATGGAAGTTGGGTCTGACCAGAAGATGACCCTTATTGTTTTTGGGGGTCATCGGGCCAAAGGTCAAGGTCATAGTGACCTTGATTGGTTTAAGGTTGTCCCAGTGATAACTCATCAATGCCTGCACACATGGCATCCAATGTCAGTGACAAATCAGCTGTCATTTTGGTCCATGTATATTTAATTCAATTGCACAATGTCTGACAAACATCTCTTGTTTTATATGATTTTAAAACTCTTCAAGATATTAACTTCAAATGTTTAACTGAAAAGGTTTCCTTAAACTTAAATATTGTTTGATTTATGGCCTTTTGTTATGTTACCAAAATTCAGCAAATCAATTAACTTGAAAGGTTTAAATGATATGTAATGAACTTAAGAATCAATATAATTATGGCAATGTGAAGTTGTGTGTTGTACAAGAAGCATAACCCTGTGACATACCGTATAGTTACAATGTTCCCTCCCTTGATGCTTAAGCATGTTATATTGAAAAAGGTTAATGGAAATTTAAAGATGAATCAATGCAAACATGCCATATCCCTCCACTGGGGGATGAGGAAATCCCCAGAAATTGAGATTCATGCCCATAATCACCAGATTGAGGGCAATATGTCCTAGGTTTATGAGCAAAATCCCTTGAAAAGCCTTCCAAGACATATGTTATGTGTGAGATAGTGATGTGTTTGTACATATATTATATTTCCCATGGACTCATGTCAAAACCTCTTGACATTCTAAACAAAATCCCTTGGAATGGTCTCAACAAATAAGGCTTGTATGAAAATCCCTTGTGCTCATTCCAAACATCAGGATGTGGCCAATTGGTTCGTAGTTGACTCCGTTGAAACAATTGTGCATGGAGAAGAATTTAACTTGGGCATCGATATATGAAGATGTGATAATAAGTTACGTACAAGAATCATAAGGGCCTGTCAAATACTACTGCTTCAGGAGTACACAATTAAAAACAGTAGACAATCATGGAGAAAGCACTTTACAACTGACCGTAGCAATACTGATGTACATTTTAACAATGTTAGTCCAAAAGCGTCGGGACCCAGATAAAAATATCACTATAAAGATATTTCTTATTAACTTATTTTTGAAAATGACAGCATTTGGTAATAATTGCTGCTGTTAAATATTAAGTCATGAAGATTGCAATGTGGCCTACACATTACCAACATGTTGTATTTTGTTTGCTTCTTTATACATATTTGTTGAATAATTGTTAAATTAATGCAAATAATTTATTATACTTTTTTTACTATTTTTTATTAAAACAAAATAAATGCATGTAAAACAAAATGACAGCACATGTATACATTTGTAACAGTATATACAAGTAACTTGGCCCTTTTCCAGTTTGTGTGGTACCGGATCGAGTGAGTAATTTGGTGATTGAATTTGATATAAAGATTGTCACTTGAAATAGGGACATATGTATAAATTTACAAAAATGCTCATGTGTTTCCAAATTACCTTCGTAAACAAACAAGTAAGTTGTATACAAATCCCACCTGTATTACCATAACTTTGTGATCAATTTCCCTAAGTTAACTCCCTTGAAATTTATTATGTTTTAGAAAACCTATATAGATGTTTCTTTCACTTGGACAACTTGCACGCAATGCAAGGACTCTTCAATCATACATGAACTTTTAAACATACATGTTTATAGATAATGAAATTCCCTGGTTTTGACACATAGTTAGGTAACTGAAATTAAGCAGCTATGAATAATTTATACAAATAGAAATATCTATTGGAATATCAATAAGAAAAGGTTTATGATCTAAAATGTTGATCTTAAAGCAACATTTTACTGCATGGTTGATTTGCATAGTTATCCCAGTTGACTAATCCTGTGAAGGCTAGACAGAGTTCTTTTGCATTTCTCGGCCAAGATCAAGGTCATGCTCTGTATTGTTGTAAACTGACTTTTTCATTATACTTTTCCTGTACCAACATACAGGTAGATTACATCTTACTGTAGAACACATCAGAATAGCTGATTACCTTTTTGCAATTAATGCCATTTAGATTACGACCTCTTATACCTGTATTTCAAAGAAACTTCATCAAGAAATCTTTTTGATGAATAATAAATGAATTTACACTATGCTTACAACAGAAGCTTCCTGTAAGTAGTTGCAGAATACTAGTTTTCTGATTTTAATTGAAAGCTTTTGATCAATATTGGCTTGCCCAGTTGCAATTGAATTTGATTATTACAAAACAAAAATTATTATTAAAATATTTTCAAACCAAATTCATTATTGAAACAAACAAAATATATCAACAGTGATGTGGGAATGTAGATTTAGTGTGGTTTGATTTTCAGCTATATATAATATTTAATGTTAATGATGAGAATATGAAAATGAAGTACAAGTATTAAGCTAAGATGCTTTCTTTACATGAATCATTTCTTTTTGATGAGGTTGATTGGAGATATATGAAAGCCTCATAATATGAAGGCACTTTTCTTATGTTTAAGTATAGCAACTTCCTTGGCTAAGTTATTTAATATGCAAACTCTGAGGAATACTTTTCTAAGAAAATGTTAAATAAGAACCCAGGATAATATGTTGAAATTCATTAATTGTAAACTTCCCACATGCATAGTTATTCTAAGAACACTTCAAAAAGTGCCAGCAGTAAATATTGGTGCATTAGAATTTTTCATGTGACATTAATTTTAATTTATTTTGAAAAACATTCACTTTTAATGAAAATATTTGACTGAAAATATCATGAACAGCAATTATACTTTTATTTATGTATTGTATATATTTATTTTATAATATTTATGACAAAAAAATATTTTTGGGGTAATATTTGACTGCTTCAACTTTTATTTAACCATTTTTGTATCATTAGCCCCTATTAAACATTGTTATTCTATGTTTTATGAGATTTGAAAACAGCATTTTATTTTTCGTTGGAGCAGGAGTCGCCTTTATATGGCACTTTACTTATGCTGTGGTACTGCAGCATTTATGTTAGAATATTAAAAAAAACAGGTAAAATCAGAGAAAACAGTGACATTATTGTTTGATTCACATTTGTCGTTTATTTTAAACGAGGGTGGTAGATATTCACCTGTAGCCCCACCTTCTGTAACGTCAGGGTCTAATTCAATGAAATGTTGGACCTCTTTATCTTTTAAATCACTTGAATATTAAAATACTGAACATTTTACTGGGACCAGGGGCCTTGAGATCCATGGAAGCTCCTGGAAGTAAGTTTTCTATAACACATTTCAAAGCCTCTCCTTCCATAAGTTTTAACAATTACAAAACCAAAGCCTCATTGATGTTTAATGCTCTGGCAGGTCAGAAAAAAAAAAACATCAGCAATACTGTTCTGACTATGCATGACTTTTGGTGTGTAGGTGCTTTTATGGCATGAATCAAAATAGAAACAGAATTTTGAAAAATAGGCTTGAATTCATTGATTTTATTTAAAGTGGAAATAGAGAATGGGGCATTTGATTGTAAAACAGCAATAACTAGTCAAAGAGTTTTATTAAGGCCATGTTCCTGATAATATCATTCACGTACACCAGAGGAATAATGATGCTATAAGTTGGATTCGTCATTATCAAACCACCGCTAAATGAAATTGGATAATATCTGAAAGTGAAAGTATTGATTAGTAGGTGTGATTCTATAAAGGTTCTTTAATTCATCTAATGTAGTTTATAATGAAATGTTCTGTTCATTGACTCCATGAGATGCTTTTAACACTGGAATTCAATACCTTTAACAAGGACATTCTTGTCGAAGCAATGGTTTTTTGTTTGGTATTATAATTATTTTCATTGATAGCTTTAGTTTTACAAGAAGTGTCTATTTATTTCATGTGGGTCACAGCTTGCTGAGCAAAATATGAACATGAAATATCTTAAAAATAAAGAACAACTGTATAGATTGAGGGATGTTTGCATTTTGATATGTGTCTAATAAACGCAAAAAAAGAAAGATGTTTACTGATTTACAGAAAACATGTGTTGAAGTTCATATACGTTTTTTTACACTTGTAAATTTGTTTTAGTGTAATTCATATTCAATAGCTTAAAGCAGTCTACTTGTTTGGGATTCTGCTCTCATTTTTAACTCCATAGCAATATAGTTCTTCAGTTGCATAATGTAACAGAATTGGGTAAAGCTTAAATGAACTATGATTTTTCATCGGTTTGATAACATTGCTTCTTTATTCACCTTAAATTCCAGTGATGTTTTCTAGTCATGAATTATTATCTTTTATCTTTCTGATATAATGAGTGGCCCTTTTATCAAAGAGTGTATGACAAAATATCCTTTTAAAGATCAAGGTTTTTTATCACAAAGTTATTCAGTTATAATCACAAATTACTACTAAATTAACTTGTTCATAGCTGACAAATTAAACTACATTTCTGAAAAGATATATGTTATAACTTAGAAATATTTTGTTTCAACAGACAATCATACAATAGGTGCAGTGAAAGGATAAAGAAAGTAACACTCTTTAAATTCTTTAAAATATTTTTTCCACATCTACAAGTATCGTATTTGATTAAATGAAATTTAATCAAAGTTAATTTTCAATAGATATCTCATTAAATATCCATTGGTCAGCTTGGCCTAGCCATTCCTGAATTATTTACTGATGGTATTCATGAAGTTCCTGTAATTGTTACTGTTTAATAGAAAGTGAAAACTAATTTGCTATTATTGTGCGTTCCCATTTAATCGATGTTTTGTTCCTAATTCATGTAGAATTAACGTCACTGCATCGTCACTATCCTCCATATCTGGACCTGGTAAACTGTATTGGAACCATTTGGCAACTTTAAGTAAATTCTTATGCAAAGCATTTGTAACATGTTCTGGTATACCATTAACTATTTCCATAACAGTCTTGTTATTACGTGTTATCACAGTTTCTTTAATTATGTAGGAGAAAGTGGTATAATCCAAGTATTTTTCAAAGGGCAAAGTTGTCTTCCCTTTGAAAAGTATGGGAATGCATCCACTCAAAATGGAATCATAGATGGATTTCCTGGTCGGTGAATCACCAGGGGGCTGAAGGCAGTATTTTGAATGTCTCATCCATGGAATGGTAGTTTTTGAATGGTCTTTGAAACATTCCTGGGTTATCAACATGACCTGTTTTGGCATATTGTCAATTTTGTTGCCAGCTTCTTGGAGTTTTTCTTTATATCCCTGTCTTAACTGCACTTTAAACTGATCCAACAGTTTTGCTCGAAAACCATTGCTTCGTCTTGTACCTGCTGCTAAAAATAGTAACACAGGTCGTTCTTGTAAAGAAGGAGCATCAAGTGTGAATTCACTCAAGCTTAAATTGCGAAGACCGTTTTTAAATTCATGCATTACTTTACTGGAAGGATTTGGAATGAAATGAACATATGATGGATAAGGCACAACTATACTTATTCTCCCTTTAACTCGATCAGTCCAGTACTTATTTGTTTCCATTTCTATTCCTATAAACGTAATATTTCTTGAATATGGATGAAGTAATGTAGGACAATTTGCACTTCCTTGTTCACGCTCAATTTTTGAAAGAGCCATAAAATGAGGCTTCCCACTCTGGTAATGCTTTGTCTTGTTTTGTCGCAAATGTTCAAACAAGGAGTCGACAAACTGTTTACCATTCTCTCTAAATGTAAGACAGTTTAATCCGGTGTAGGCAGGAATATAGAACATATCAGCTTTCTCAGGAAACATTGTCCTGTAGGGGCTGAGCAACAGTTTGTAATGAATTAGGGGCTCCAGTGAAAACTGCTGTGTTTCTCTCACACTTTGTATATAATCTAATGGAGTGTCCGATTTGCTAGAATTTATTTTTGAAATTTCCTTTCCGCTTCCACAAAATTCAAAGTCATTACAACTGGCATGTTTTTTAGTCAAATACTGTTTTACTTCTGTGTTAAAATAACTTGGAAGCTCATACACAAAAAACTTGTAAGGTGTTTTAATTTCAGGAGAATCTTGTGTATAATTACAATCCTTTTGCACATTTCTTGGAAATAGGTATTTTGGTGAACCTTTTGGGACTGTTGTAGCCTGTTCACTTACTGAATCTATTTTTAGAACTGTTTGACCAATTTTTGTAGAATTTTCAGGCTGAAATGTATTTGATGTTTTAAACTCCAGTTTTCTTGTAAGTGAAACAGTTTTTGTTGAAGTTATTTCAGGATTTATTGAGTTTGGCCTCTGGATTTCAAGTTGCAGCGAAGGGCTTTCAATGTTATTAGTTCTTGCTTCCATCACTTCAGTTTTGTCGTGCCTGGAAATGATAAAAGAATTCATCACATAAAATTTATTTATAACAAGCTTTCTGTTAGAATATAGAGATTTATCAGTGAAATTAAGTTTATATTTCACTTTTTCAAACAGTGAAAATATCAATTTTCAAATCAAATTTCAGCATGCGCAGGGCTGGGAAAGTATTTAAATGACCTCATTTCCGAAATACAATTGCGCTTTTCTGAAAACTACAATTAAATACCATTTTATATTATTTTAGGAATATAAATAAAAGAAATAGTTTGTTTCTGTGTAAGATCATATTATAATTCACCACATGAGCACCTGACATACATCATTCAGAAATGGCTAGCTACTTGTATTAAATAAAGCTTTTAGTGGTCACCAGGTGAAATAAAACAAACAATAAGGAATAGTTTTTCCTATGAGCATTAGTGCTTATCAACATAAAGATTTAGAACATTTAAAAAAAACAAAATCAAAAATAATTGCCATAGCAACAAAAAATTGTACTTCTTACCTTTTTTCCTTTGAAAAATTTTCGTATGGAAATTCCATGATGGTAAACAGGGCAATTATTGAAATTACACCGGTCAATATGACCAGCCGTCTGCCCCGGCACAGATGATAACGAGCCATCCGTGTGGCAGAATACATTGTGAACTACTTGTAGATTTAAAAAATCAGATATCTCCTGTTACATGTAATGCTATATCCTTTCCAATATTGGTATGGAATCACTCTTATCATTTACTGTCTTTGGCATCTTGGTTCTCCCATAGTTTCAAATTGTCTTGTTGTCTTATCAATTCATGATGCCCTTATTGTGTGACAATGTGTTAAGTTAAAAGTTGTAGAAATTTCCTATGCGTAGAGATGTCCCAAGATGTATTGTAGATAGGAAAATGATTGCTGATTAACAGATAGCATTATAATTAATTTTATATATGGTTGTTCTTTGTACTCAATTGCTATTCATTGGTCTTTATTAGTAAGAACTTGTTTGTTTTGTCTTTGTTTTTAAAGAAAACATGTCATCAGTTTTTATGTCTGAGTGAGCAGTTTGGAAAAAAAGAGAAGGAAATCAAATACTGGTAGTTGGGACATGAAAAATTACTTTCTGATGGTGATGTTTATTTTAAATGAACATCAGCAGTTATGCAGCATCTTCTGTTGAACGCATAGAATAATGCTTATCGTGTTATATATATATATATATGTTAGTATCTGTAATTACATTAGTGCATCATTTTTTCAGCTAGATTTTTATTTATCTTAGGCCACAACAAATAGCTGTTTCCAAGCAACTACTCCTATTTTAACTATTAACTAACTAACTAACTATTTTAAGGTAATTATAATTGATGAAAAAAAACTTCCTGGTAAAGCCATTTTGTATCAAACAACTCAGAATGTTTTTTATCTGTCTCTGACAACTCAAAATCAACTCAATCAAAATAAATATTCTGTGCTGTATTTGCATAGTTTAAACATATTTTGTTCAACAGATATATATCAAAGGTTACCAAATTGTGTGTCATACTATTATAATTATATGCATGGTAATTGGAAATATATTAAAACAAAACCAGAGCTTTTAAGGTTTCTCTCCGGATGGTTTACTGAAACCAGTAGGGTTGTAGATCTCACTTGGGTCTGTACCAGAAGGGGTGTAGATCTCCCCTGGGTCTGTACCAGTAGGGGTGTAGATCTCCCCTGGGTCTGTACCAGTAGGGGTGTAGATCTCCCCTGGGTCTGTACCAGTGCGGGTGTAGATCTCCCCTGGGTCTGTACCAGTAGGGGTGTAGATCTCCCCTGGGTCTGTACCAGTAGGGGTGTAGATCTCCCCTGGGTCTGTACCAGTAGGGGTGTAGATCTCTCCTGGGTCTGTACCAGTAGGGGTGTAGATCTCTCCTGGGTCTGTACCAGTAGGGTTGTAGATCTACCCTGGGTCTGTACCAGTAGGGTTGTAGATCTCCCCTGGGTCTGTACCAGTGCGGGTGTAGATCTCCCCTGGGTCTGTACCAGTGCGGGTTGTAGATCTACCCTGGGTCTGTACCAGTAGGGTTGTAGATCTCCCCTGGGTCTGTACCAGTGCGGGTGTAGATCTCCCCTGGGTCTGTACCAGTGCGGGTGTAGATCTCCCCTGGGTCTGTACCAGTGCGGGTGTAGATCTCCCCTGGGTCTGTACCAGTGCGGGTGTAGATCTCCCCTGGGTCTGTACCAGTGCGGGTGTAGATCTCCCCTGGGTCTGTACCAGTGCGGGTGTAGATCTCCCCTGGGTCTGTACCAGTAGGGGTGTAGATCTCCCCTGGGTCTTTACCGGTAGGGGTGTAGATCTCCCCTGGGTCTTTACCGGTACGGGTGTAGATCTCCCCTGGGTCTGTACCAGTAGGGGTGTAGATCTCCCCTGGGTCTGTACCAGTAGGGGTGTAGATCTCCCCTGGGTCTGTACCAGTAGGGGTGTAGATCTCCCCTGTGTCTGTACCAGTGCTGGTGTAGATCTCCCCTGGGTCTGTACCAGTGCGGGTGTAGATCTCCCCTGGGTCTGTACCCGTGCGGGTGTAGATCTCCCCTGGGTCTGTACCAGTAGGGGTGTAGATCTCCCCTGGGTCTGTTCCAGTAGGGGTGTAGATCTCCCCTGGGTCTGTACCAGTAGGGGTGTAGATCTCCCCTGGGTCTGTTCCAATAGGGGTGTAGATCTCCCCTGGGTCTGTACTGGGTCTGTACCGGTACGGGTGTAGATCTCCCCTGGGTCTGTACCGGTACGGGTGTAGATCTCCCCTGGGTCTGTACCAGTAGGGGTGTAGATCTCCCCTGGGTCTGTACCAGTAGGGGTGTAGATCTCCCCTGGGTCTGTACCAGTAGGGGTGTAGATCTCCCCTGGGTCTGTACCAGTGCGGGTGTAGATCTCCCCTGGGTCTGTACCAGTGCGGGTGTAGATCTCCCCTGGGTCTGTACCAGTGCGGGTGTAGATCTCCCCTGGGTCTGTACCAGTAGGGGTGTAGATCTCCCCTGGGTCTGTTCCAGTAGGGGTGTAGATCTCCCCTGGGTCTGTTCCAGTAGGGGTGTAGATCTCCCCTGGGTCTGTACCGGTACGGGTGTAGATCTCCCCTGGGTCTGTTCCAGTAGGGGTGTAGATCTCCCCTGGGTCTGTACCGGTACGGGTGTAGATCTCCCCTGGGTCTGTTCCAGTAGGGGTGTAGATCTCCCCTGGGTCTGTTCCAGTAGGGGTGTAGATCTCCCCTGGGTCTGTACCAGTACGGGTGTAGATCTCCCCTGGGTCTGTACCGGTACGGGTGTAGATCTCCCCTGGGTCTGTACCGGTACGGGTGTAGATCTCCCCTGGGTCTGTACCGGTACGGGTGTAGATCTCCCCTGGGTCTGTACCGTTACGGGTGTAGATCTCCCCTGGGTCTGTACCGGTACGGGTGTAGATCTCCCCTGGGTCTGTACCGTTACGGGTGTAGATCTCCCCTGGGTCTGTACCAGTAGGGGTGTAGATCTCCCCTGGGTCTGTACCAGTAGGGGTGTAGATCTCCCCTGGGTCTGTACCAGTAGGGGTGTAGATCTCCCCTGGGTCTGTACCAGTAGGGGTGTAGATCTCCCCTGGGTCTGTACCAGTAGGGGTGTAGATCTCCCCTGGGTCTGTACCAGTAGGGGTGTTCCCCGGGTCTGAACCAGTAGAGTTGTAGATCTCCCCTGGGTCTGTACCAGTAGGGGTGTAGATCTCCCCTGGGTCTGTACCAGTAGGGGTGTAGATCTCCCCTGGGTCTGTACCAGTAGGGGTGTAGATCTCCCCTGGGTCTGTACCAGTAGGGGTGTTCCCCGGGTCTGAACCAGTAGAGTTGTAGATCTCCCCTGGGTCTGTACCAGTAGGGGTGTAGATCTCCCCTGGGTCTGTACCAGTAGGGGTGTAGATCTCCCCTGGGTCTGTACCAGTAGGGGTGTAGATCTCCCCTGGGTCTGTACCAGTAGGGGTGTAGATCTCCCCTGGGTCTGTACCAGTAGGGGTGTAGATCTCCCCTGGGTCTGTACCAGTAGGGGTGTTCCCCGGGTCTGAACCAGTAGAGTTGTAGATCTCCCCTGGGTCTGTACCAGTAGGGGTGTAGATCTCCCCTGGGTCTGTACCAGTAGGGGTGTAGATCTCCCCTGGGTCTGTACCAGTAGGGGTGTAGATCTCCCCTGGGTCTGTACCAGTAGGGGTGTTCCCCGGGTCTGAACCAGTAGAGTTGTAGATCTCCCCTGGGTCTGTACCAGTAGGGGTGTAGATCTCCCCTGGGTCTGTACCAGTAGGGTTGTAGATCTCTCCTGGGTCTGTACCAGTAGGGGTGTAGATCTTGGAAACTTTTGAAGTTTTCCTTCTTTATATGTTTAAATACTCAATATATTTTTGAATATAAACAATGAATTTCAGTTCTTTTTCAGTTGGAAACATAAAAAATACCTGAAATTATTTAACATATATTTTTTTCTTCTGAAATTTTTAAATAAATGGGTTCAAATTCTAGTTAGTGGGGGTGCTATCTGCATATGTTGTCGTTGTTTATTCAGCTTAATATTTGCTTTTTAAAAAATTGAAAGTATATTTAAAGCTTTCAATTGCCATTTTTATAATATTATTCATCAGAACATATTATAACCATGTCCTAACTTGATGTTACATTGTTGTAACAAACACACAACAATGATAGGAAATGAGACAAAGGTGTAACTTTTCTGAATAAATAATATATTGCTATTTCCTGATTGATTTCAAACAGGACTTTGATATATTTCTTTTAAAACAGATGAAGTTGTGTTTCTCCCTATTCTACTCCTTACTAAGATCTTCTCTCTTACTGGTATCATGATCCTGCTTTTGAATCTTAAAGCTGCACCCTTACAGATTGACCGTTTTGACAACTCTTTAAATTTTTTTGTCTTGAAATAAGCCCTTTTTTAGCGTAAATGTGAGAGATATCACTGCTGACAAAAGATCAGATCATAGTGTTTCACATTTACGTTTGGAAAATTGATGTTTGATGACTAAAATTGTTACATGTGTTAAGTGTAGTGTTGTTTTTTTTTAAATGTCAAAACTGACAATCTGTGAGGGTGTAACTGTTACTATATTTCACATTTTGCATATTTGCACTGCGGGGCCATCTGGGAAGTAAAAACACGGCCCATTTTCCCGGCTATCCCAGGTATACCCCCGTCCCTGGGAGGGCCGTGGTTACAATTGACTAGTGCATTAATTGTAATTCAACCAGCTAAACAATTGCAGGTGCCAAAGGTGATAAGTTTCTACAATATAAGTATCACCCTGGCCTAAGTCTGCCTATCCATCCTCTAGTAAGTTAAAACTGTATTAAGTTACAATAATTGTGAAGTCTCGTCTCGTTTGCATGATGCTGTGGGGAAAACTGGAGGCCCAAGTTGTTTTTGTTTTTTCTAAATGACTGAAGACATTTTTGGTCTTCAAAAGAACTAAGTTGGCAGGTAAAAGCACAGCTAGTGTGTTTGCCTCAGCTTATAAATAACTCACTTAAGAAAATCACTAAATGGATATTTGGCGGTTTTATTTTACATCAGTCCCTTTTTTGGCTCGACTACCGGTATTTGAAGAATAGGTGGGCTATACTACTCGCGTCGGCGTTGGCGTCTGGTTTAAGTTTTAGGGCAAGTTGGGATTTTCACTTATAAGTCCAATACCCTACATTCAATTGACTTAATACTTCACGCAGTTGTTCAGGGTCATCACATGATGAGGTTAGATAACTCCATATTATTCTTTACACAGATTATGGCCCCTGATTGACTTAGGTTAAAGTTTTAGGGCAGGTTACAGTTTTAGGGCAAGTTGGGGTTTTCACTATAACTCCAATACCATTCATTCAATTGACATAATACTTCACACAGATGTTCAGAGCCATCACATAATGAGGTTAGATAACTCCATATTATTCTTTACACAGATTATGGCCCCTGATTGACTTAGGTTAAAGTTTTAGGGCAGGTTACAGTTTTAGGGCAAGTTGGGGTTTTCACTATAACTCCAATACCATTCATTCAATTGACATAATACTTCACACAGATGTTCAGAGCCATCACATAATGAGGTTAGATAACTCCATATTATCTTATATACAAATTATGGCCCCTGATTGACTATGGAACTTAGGTTAAAGTTTTAGGGCAGGTTGGGATGTTGTTTAATAACTTCTATACCCTTCATTCAATTGACTTAATACTTCACACAATTGTTCAGGACCATCACCCAATGAGGTTACATAACTCCATATCCTTAATACAAGTTATGGCCCCTGATTGACTTAGGTTAAAGTTTTATGCAAGTAAAAGTTAAGGGCAAGTTGGGATTTTAATAAAAAAACTTCTATACCGTAAATTCAATGCACTTTATAAAATTCAAAATTATTTACGACCATCTTACAACAAGAAACATAAATCCATTTTAAGCCTAAATACAAATTATGGCCCTTGAATTTTTTTTTATTTTTTAAAGTTCCTTTGAAAGGCATATTTGTATATTCTTAACCACATTTTCATGATGGGAAATCAAGTTATTTGAATGACTGGCGTCATTGTTTGGGCGGGCTGGTGGGAGGGCAGCATCAAAGTCACCTTTCGATCAAATAATTTTACCGGTAGTTAGGTTTGACATAAAGAAACCAAACTTGATATTATTGCATCGTTATTGTATTCTAAGTCAAAGCGGCGTAGTCGAGCGCACTAAGCACTAAGCACTGATGCAATGAGATTTAATCAACCATCTGTACTTATATTTACCTCCCTTCAAGAATGAAAGGAAAAGTCATGTAAAAAAACATTATTCCTCGAAGTTCATATGATATATAATTTATGCCCTATATTAATGTATATTTTCAGGAGGTGCAGAAATCTTTGATGAGTCAGGGTCAAAGGTCATTGGCAAGGTTACCAGTGGATGTCCTTCACCTACACTGAAAGTCAACGTTGCTATGGGTTATGTAGAGGCTGCCTTCTTTAAACCTGGCACCAATGTTAAGTTCAATGTTAGAAATAAACTGGTACCAGGAATTGTATCAAAAATGCCATTTGTGCCTACCAATTACTATTTTGGAAAATAAACCATAGACATTCAATGATTGTTAGAACTTAATGTATGTTGTTAAAAAAATGATCTGTATATGTTTGTTGTTATACTAGTTATGTTATGGAGTTGTCAGACGAGAGGTTTTTTTATTCGGATTTAGGAATTGTAATGAAAATGCAATGGATTAGACAGCTGATATGGCAATCTCAAATATTTAAGTAATTATTATTTGCAATGAAATGTTACATTATGATCAGTGTTTCCCCAGGAATTATATAAGGGATGTCGGGATGAAAGTGGTGGGCCAGGGAGGAGTGTCCCCTCCCATTTTTTGTTGTTTAGTATTTCATTTAAGGAATGAATTTTTGGACTCCACACATACTTTTACCCATCCAATTGCATTCATTTCCCTCATAATGCCATCAATCAAGCATTTCATTACTCATATTTTCACTAATAGTCCATTATTTATTTACAGAATTGTTAAAAAAATACAGAAACTTCTTTAAAGAAAACCTTTCAGTTATTCTTTCTCACCCATTCTGTTAACAGAACGACCTGACCCTAACCGAAAACAATTTTTCAAGACGTCATAACAACACGGGAAAATATAACAACTTTATTGTTGATTTTTAACATAAAATATAAAGAATATTTTAACAAATCATAAATTAACAATTTTCAATATGTTGATTTAAGTTTTTCGTGGCCTGCTGACACAATGAAAACAATTTCAAATTAAACAATTTTCAACATGTTGATATAAGTTTTTCGTGGCCTGCTGACACAATGAAAACAATTTCAAATTAAACAATTTTCAATTTACATGTATATTTTATATGCGATCATTTGATCAGAGCATATCCGAAGATGTTGCTGTCATCGGATGATAATCGCAATTGCCAAAAGGTTGTTCACTTAAGGAATTGAAGTTGAGGTGTAAATATTCACTGATGGTGCAATTTGATGTATATTTCAAAATCTTTTAATGTCAAAGACAGGAAAGTTTCCAATGACTGCTGCGAGAAACTGAATATAAGCCTAAAAGTAAATAAGTTGAACTGTTAGAAATGAAAATAAAACTTCTGAATCTAAAGGACCTGAATCTACAGCTGACATTTTGAAGACAAATGGCCAGTCTGTGGGAACTTCTACTGACGCTCACTTTTGGTTTGGACTGGATTTTCTTAACTTTTTTATTATAATAAAAGGTGAAAAAATAAACTTGATCAGTTGGCAAATTCATTAAATCTACATTTTTTTTTTAATTATTACAACAATTTCATACATATTGTTAACCAATTTTGCAGATATTAAATGGTATGGTTTGAGCTAATCAATCAATTGACACCACATCTGAAATAAGCACAGTATTAATTAAAGCATGTCGGGAATCTAGCTCTGCTTGTGAAGGGATGTCTGTTCTGGCACCTGAAAAGGCCCTTTGGGAAATACTAATTATGATTATGTTAGATAAAAATGTAATAAAAATCAAATTTACACAATTTATTGCATGAAAATTTGGCATTTTATCAGTATTAAAAAAAAAAATAAAATGTATTGAATGTCATGATCACAACGAGTTTATATGTAACAAATTTATTTTTTTATGTACCAGTATTGATATTGTTCAAAGGCATTAACTTAACCACTGGCGACAGGTGCTACCATTAATTTTAGGTAGATCAAGTTGCATTGGCTTGATAGGAGTATCATACAAATGAAGTTTGTAATTAACATTAATAAAATTCAACGTTCATGCATGTGTGTCCATAATGTGCGGTTAAAGACAACTCTGGAACATCAAGACAATGCCAATTTCATTCGGATTTTTCTTTTATAGATTGATTTGATAAAATACCTCAATTGCAAATTTATGAAGTAAATACATATTTTATTAAATTATTAAATTTATTATTTTAATTAATTTATTAAATTTTGAATTGATTAAATTAATACATATTTCATAAAATTCTTAAATTTATCATTAAATGCATATATATATATTTCACATGTATTGTTTAAGAAACATCAGAATTATAAATCCTTTTATTCTATATGCTTACTTGTAATGCCATATATTCAATGATTTTTACCATAAAAAAAACCCTGGAACCATAAACCTGCTTATCAACTAGCTGGCCACTGCTCTTTGTCAGTTTGTTAAATTGTAGCCATGTATGGGTAACAGCATCTTGATACAGATGGATAATACAAACCATTCAAGCTTACTTACTCATCCATGTATTTTAATTTTTTCTAAGTTTTGCTGTTTTTTTCTGAGTGCTTATTATTATTCCTGATTTACTTGCGCTTAGGTTTATACTATTTTTTTAATATCTGAAGAAAACATAATCAGCCTGTACAATCATGTCATGGATAAATCATTATAGAGTATTTTAAACTCAGATATTTTAGTCTTAGTATATGTAAGAGTTTATTTTGGCTGGCACAGCAAGGACAGGCCAAGAAGCTCGGACCATTTTCTGTAAGTGCAAAAATGATCTCTACTTATTTGCTTTTCCTCCGTATTTGACCGACATTAACTCTCTCCTCTTTGTAAACCATTAAATGAGTGTTGGGAAATGGTAAATTGTCACTGCTATGTGATTGTGTTTTAAGAGCAAATAAAAAGGATTGATGTACAAAAACGGAAATTTATTGTTATGGCTTCGTGATTATCTCAGTGAACATAAACAACGTGATGTTCTTTCTGGATCTATGTCTGATACAGTTACAATATCAGCTGGAGTTCCTCAAGGCTCAATTCTTGGGCCGCTTCTCTTTCTTATTTAGATTAACGACATTGTTGGTGATATACAATCACATATTCGACTCTTCGCAGATGATACAACCTTATATATAATTGTCGAAGACCCCGTATCTGCTGCACAGCAACTTACTAATGACCGAGACAAAATTCATATGTGGGCTGAGAGATGGCTTGTTACATTTAATCCTGCAAAAACCAAATGGCTATTATTCACTAGAAAGTCTAATAGGCATATGCACCCCTCAATATTCATGAATAATACAGAAATATCTGAAGTTACAACTCATAAACACTTGGGCGTCACGCTTTCTAGCACCTGCTCCTGGCACGATCATATTCAATCCATCAAACAGAAGGCTTGGCAGCGAATTCACTTCATGCGATCATTCAAATACGTTCTTGATCGTAAATCGCTTGAGGTTCTGTATTTCACATTCATTAGGCCATTGTTGGAATATGCCGATGTTGTCTGGAATAATCTGACGCAAGCTGACGAGGATGACTTAGAAAAAGTTCACCATGAGGCGGCCAGAATTATATCCGGTGCAACTCGTTTAGCATCTTTGACAAATCTTTATGTTGAAACTGGAATCGAGCCACTCAAAGAAAGGCGACGTAAACATAAACTTATCCTATTTTACAAGATGTTTCACTCCCTTGCACCAGCATATCTAACTACTCTGATTCCAACAAGAGTTGGTGACACTACTTTGTATAACCTTCGAAATGCAGCTAACCTTCAAAACATTTCATGCAAATTACAGTTGTTGACGAGTTCATTTCTGCCATCAACTATATCCGCATGGAACGCACTCCCGGAAGAAGTTCGTTCATCGCCATCTGTGCCCTCTTTCAAATACAAACTTAATAAGAACATAAAACAAGTTCCTGACTTCTACTACGGAGGTGACCGCATATCTTGTGTCAATCATGCGAGGTTGCGTATGCACTGTAGCAACCTTAACGAGCATCTATTCTCAAAAAATATTGTCAACAGTCCTAATTGTCAATGCGGTGAAATTGAGGACACTTTCCACTTTTTCTTCACCTGTCCATTGTATAACGTCCAACGAAATTATCTCATTGGTCAGTTATCCACCGTTGGTCATTTGTCTCTTCCACTATTACTCTTTGGATCGAAGGAAGCTTCAAATCAAACGAACAAACTTATCTTTGACCACGTCCAGAACTATATACGCCAATCTAAACGTTTTTGAGTACAATTTCCAACAAACCTTATCCCGACCCCGATCTGACCAGTCCCTGTACCACTTTGCTTATCACACCTTCTTTTTCTTCAACCTTTATCCTTTCTTCCTTCTAACTAATTGATTACAAACTAAAACAACTTGTTTTTACACAGAATAGTTTGCACCATACGACTATAAGATTATATTTATTCGAGTCACTTCAACTTGCGCACCAGCCTAGCAGCGTAAATGACTTACAGAAGAGGGACATAGTATAAGCCTCAAGGCTTTCTTTTCAATTCTGTGTACACTATTATTTTGTGCATAATTTACATGTTTTTCTGTTTCAATGCATTACGTATTTGGTCTTTGTTAATTTGGATTATGCTCAAATTTGTAGAACTAAACTAATTGAAAATATTATATCGAGATAAATGTTGTTTAAACCAAAAACGGAAAAGCATCGAAACATGAACAATGATGGTACTTTTTGTTTAAAAATCATCAAATTGTTGATATTTAGATTATTTGAATAACCAAGGTATGTTTTCAGTACAGAACTTCACTGGAATGATCTCATTAAGCACATTATGATAATGAATTAGCTTGATTGGTTGTATATTTCAAAGAGCATAGCTTGATTTTCATTTTGATATCGTCACTTATATGTTTTAATTGTGTACTGAATAGTTATAAATATGATATGATAGATATTTACATATCTATTTTAAATTCACGACATAACCTTAAACAACCTCCAGACAACCGCAGCTCTTTAACACTGTCAATCATAGTTGATGAACGTGATGGCAGAGCGATTTATAAGAAATAGATGCTACAATTGGTAATGTCTCAACTGTAAGGATTTATCAAATGTTCAAACATCACAAAGTTATACAGCAGATTGTTAGGAACATGTGTAATTTTTACATTCATGCTCTTATATCAAAGGTCAGGGTCACATTTAAAAGATCAATGGATTTCAGAAGAAAGAAAACAAGATTATTCTTAAAGAATTCATTCCAAGCTGTAACTTTGTCTTTGTTAATCAGATAGGCAATGGACAAATGTGTCAAGCTCTAAGGTCAAGGTCACACTTACTTGTCAATAGAGCTTGATATGGATTTATGTAAAATAAACCGGTTTCCAAGTTTATACAGAGTCATATTCTATCATAAATTATGGGACCTTACTGTAATCTATTGAAACTATATAATACTGAAGTCAATTTTATTGTGAGAAGACCATTATATGCCCACTGATTTAACTTGGATTTCTAGCTTTTGTTAGTCTTTAATAAAACATTGTTTGCAATTTATTTAATCAATGAATTGTTTCATATATGTAATATGTTATTAAACTTTGAACCAAAAATAATGCATTTATCATTTGTCAATTTCTTTTAATTTGCCATTGTCACTCTCAAGTCATTTGTTAATTGGGTTGCTATTGCTATGGTTTCTTGACCCAAAATAAATTATGACCCAATATATATTGTAATGTTGGATTCAGGTTTTTTAATTATATTGAAAGTTTAGTATAAGTATAACTTTTTTAAATATTTCATTTATTCTTGATATTCGAAAAAGTCAGAAATCAAAGTTATTTCAACTTGTTTTTATTTATTGCTGTTTGGAAATAGCTGTAATGGCTGAAAAGGACCGGGTAGTTATATTTGTCAACTGTCCGGTCCAGCTTTAGGGCTGCAGCTCCCTTGTTGTTATTTTTTTTTCATTTAGTACTCATCAAGCCTTAATAAGTGCATACAAAGCAACTTCAATATTAAACTACATGCCAAATGGTGACATATCGAGCCTTGAATGAACCATTGACACAGACAGAATGCTCTTCCATGTAATTGCAATACATAATAAAATGGACTTAAATTTTCGTGGCAAGTTCTTTAAAAATCCTATAATGCATGGTTAAGATACAGACCTGACAATGATTATTTCAACCTTTCACCTCTAAGCACGACCTTTACCTTGAGATACAGACTTGGATTTTGTGCCTGAAATGCCATCTAATCATGGTGAACCTCCATGGCAAGTTATTTGAAATCCTATAATGCATGGTCAAGATACATGTACACCCTGAACAAGGATCATTTCAACCTTTGACCTCTAAGAGTGACCTTTACCTTTGAAGTTCAGACCTGGGTCTTGTGCATGACGTGCCACCTCATCATGCCACTTTGTTTTTTTAAATCCTATTATGCATGGTACAGCCTGGACAAGCATCATTAATTTTCAACCTCTAACCTTGACATTGACCTTAAGTTACAGACCTGGGTCTTGTTCAGGAAATGCCACTTCATCATGATAACTCTTCATTGCAAGTTCTTGGTAGCCCCAATACTGATTGAAACTGATATGAACTGCACTTCAACCTGCAGGTGGTAACCAACATATTGATAGAAATTTATGTTAACTGCCCCTTTGACCTCCAGATGGTTATTCCAATATTGATAGAAACTGATGTAAACTGCACTTCAACCTGCAGGTGGTGACCCCAATATTGATTGAAACTGGTGTGAACTGCACTTCAACCTGCAGGTGGTGACCCCAATATTGATTGAAACTGATGTGAACTGCCAAACAGCCTGCAGGTGGTAACCCAAATATAGAGTAAAACTGATATGAATTGCACTTCAACTTGCAAATGGTAACCCAAATATGGATTAAAACTGATGTGAACTGCACTTCAACCTGCAGGTGGAAACCCCACTATGGATTGAAACTGATGTGAACTGCCCAACATCCTGCAGGTGGTAACCCCAATATGGAGTGAAACTGATGTGAACTGCACTTCAACCCCAGTATGGTTTCAAAACTGATGTGAACTGCCCAACAGCCTGCAGGTGGTAACCCCAATATGGAGTGAAACTGATTTGAACTGCACTTCTTCCTGCAGATGGTAACCCTCATATGGAGTGAAAATGAAGTAAAGTGCGCTTCAACCTGCAGGTATTAACCCCACTATGGATTAAATCTGATGTGAAATGTCCAACAGCCTGCAGGTGGTAACCCTAATATGGATTGAAACTGAGGTGAACTGTGCTTCAACCTGCAGGTGGTAACCCCAATATGGAATAATGATATAATACTGATGTGAATTGCACTTCAACTTGCAGGTGTAAACCCCAGTATTGATTGAAATTGATGTAAACTGCACTTCTTCCGGCAGATGGTAACCCTCATATGGATTGAAACTGATGTGAACTACACTGCACTTATTGTGTTTGTTATGCAAGAACACCAAGTGCCTGGTCACTGGACTTGTGATGTTCTTTTTCTTCTGTACTTAGCCAATATCAGACAATATTTTCCTGTATGATGTGCACAAAATAAGGGACTTATTAGCATTTGTTGGTCACTTCAAAATAAACTCAGGTAAGTATAACAAAACACTTACAGTCTTATTTAATATGTATTCATGTCTAATCATATAATGACTCATTAACAATAATAAAAAAGCAAAATGAACCTATTTAAAAGCAATCTTTACATGTATTCCAAGGATTAAATAGTCCTACAGTTGCACAGGGTTACACACATAAATTAAAACAAATAAAACATTATGCAACATACAGGTATTCTACATTTAGTTAATTTACAAATGTGTACTAAGAATTGTTTCTTCTGTTTTTTTAACATCAACTTGTCAAGTATAAAGTCAAAAATTACAACACGTTTTTTCAAACAACCAGACATAATTGGCATTGTTGTGTTTTTTTGAAATCCTTTGTCTTTCAATGTATGGTTTATCCTTCAGAATATTTTTACTCACAACCAGTAAGCAAATATAACAATGGTACAACTACATCATACAATTATACAAGAACAAGAAGGGAAATCTGACCAATCAATAAAATAAACAAAATACACGAATGCACTAAGTAATGTCAATGACAAATAAAAAGCTTTTTCGAAAATATATGGATTGATTGTAGCACTCAAATGCATAGGCTTACACTTAACAACACAAAGAACATGTAAACATTAAAAATGAACACTGGTAACATGTTCTCCTTGTTAATGATTTAGTTTTTAGAGTTAAGATTAAAAAATATTTTTAAAGTTAAAATACGCTAGGATTCAAAAATGCATAATAACATGTCGGACAAATTTGTATGTACTTTTTAACATGATTTTTTTGCAACAACAGCAACAACAACATCCACCTACATGTGTTTTTGTACATCAACATATGTATCAACAATACATACATGTAGCATGTGGTTTCCAAAGATAAAAACCCATGTTCTGTATTTTCTAGCATGATCTTGCATCAGTAAATAAAATCTGTAGTATTCTACCTTGTTTTAAGCATTTGAAATCAAAATTGATAAATGTATTCATGCATGAATTCCAAAGACTACAAAACTTTACAGTTAAGTGGCCTAGTACTTCATACAAACAGCCCCTTCAGAGTCTGTTGATGATTTTTGGGTGACTCTACGTTAAAGGGAACATAATTAATGTCTGTTTTCCTTTAATGCTCATGTGGCTAGATGACTCAAATGAATAACACATGTTAATTACTATACCTCAATAAAAACACACCATAATAATATCTTAAGCTGTACCTAAGAATAAATGCACACAAGAACAATGTCTTAAGCAAAAATAATATTAAAAGTTCTGTTTAAGCTCTAAATTTTTAGTTAAACACAAGATAAAAGACTTATTATTAATTCCAATATTCTACTGTACATTATATTTTTAGAGAATAGTGCCACATGGTGATAATCAATCTGGTATTAAGCAATCAATCAGCGTCGGTACTAATCGATCAATGTTTTATGCGCTCATAGTGTTGAGCCCCTGATTTTCACTGCAGTGTTACAAGTTTCCATCTTAAAGACAAACATATTTAGGTAGCACACAAAGAATACCTCCACTTGAAACTCTTTAATTTTTATCAAATCAATATTTTCACTGCAACAGTTGTTATTTAACTGATTAAAGTAAATATTTCATCGAAAAAGCATAAAAGAATAACATTTCGTTCACAGTGTAAAAAAATAAATTCAAGGGTTATTTTTTCTCTCCTATTTCTATTCAAGATAATTATAATTATGTAATATGTATACCTACACAAACATAGTAATGACCACATTTGCTCTTAATAATATACAAAATATAAAAACCTATACCTCCAAATACTTATTATAAAAACAGTGTTACAGTTTTTTATCTACACTAGTTATTAAACCTTTTGTATGAAAATACTGCTTTTTTGGTATTGTAATTCCCTAAAAAATTGACTGAAGACAAAACATAATGGCTAAAGAACAGAAATCAATGTGATAGTGTTACATCATGGTGCGAGCAACAGATGTGTTTTTGTTCAATTATGCCAAAATACTGTTTCTTTGACATTTGGAGAACAGGGTTCTCCACTAACTTAACCTGAAAAACATTCATCTGGCAAGCTTTGTAAGGTGCTTGTAAGATGTCTTCCAAGGATTGGAATAATCATGGGTGTTCCAGAAGACTGAAGCTTTGTCAAGCATCTTCTGATGTGGATGCCTATCCTCCAGAAGCTTGGAAACAATTGTCTGCATGTAAGCTTCATTCCGGTCGAGGTAGTTGTTGGTCTCCTGCAGCATGTCTCGAATCTTGTCAGGTTTGACCTCTGCCAAGTTGTAATCTTCAGATAGATAGGGACACAGTCGGTAGTAGCTGCCTGCTTTGGTCGTGTCCTTCAAGATCTGGTGGACAGCTGAAACATGTATAGGTCTATGAAGTTCTATTATAATGTAACATGTTACCAAGGCATCTAAGCAATAAGCATATTAGCATATTAATACAATGAAACTACGGACCGTTTTCTTTGGAAAAATATGACTCCTTCCAATATGCCAACCATACAGGAATGAAAATGACAGCCCCTTACTTTCTGTATCAGTAGCGCTCTCGATAAATCCCCGAGGGAGCCCACTCATTGTTGCCCAAGCACTGGTTCCAGGACCGTTCTTTTGCTGGTAGGGGTCATAACGCCCGTTGCCAAGAGAGACAATACACTGGAACTTTTCGTTGGGCCACAGCAACTTGCATTCATGGATACCAAGATGGGTGGGGTTGTTGTCTAGGAGACCACCATCCTATAAAAAAAACATAAAAACCTCTACAATTATGAATTATCAGTGTTTATTTTCTCTAAGGGGTTATTCTCAATGAATAACAGTTACTGATGTAATTTTTTTGAAAAAAGTTTGATCAATAGGGAAATCTTATTTTAAAAGATCTGGTGTAGAGGACATATGTGACGACGCCTGTAGAAAGGGGTACTGACTTTGATTATTATGATATTATTGTAACAGAGAACCTTGACTAGTATTTTACCCTACAAAAACATCCTTATAACTTATATCTAAGTATCAGTATTACTATGAGAATTATAGAGTTTTATGAAAGTACCCTGAAAAAATTTGTAATACTCAACAAATAAGTCAAAACACAATTTTTCTGGTTACACATACCAGAAAGACATGGTTGCCAAGACGAAACTCCTTAAAGTACAGTGGAGCAGCCCCAGATGCCCGAATGGCCTCCCAAGCACGCGCATTGCAGGTGCCCTGGTGGTCAGAAACCATCCCCACAGGTAGGTTGTATGAGCGGAACATAAATCGCTGCCACTTGTCAAAATTGCCCAAAGTTGAGGTCAAAGCAAGCTGTTAACAAAAAAGAATATGTCTTATGTGATGTGTCCACAAAATATCACAGTAAGCTAGAAAGGTCTTTTTGCCTATGCGCTACTAAAGAGACTTTTACCGTAATCATGTTTTACACTTGTATTGCCTAAAAATAAAATATAAGCACATTTAACATTGTTATAATCAATGTAAAACTATAGTTGACAAGGGAATGACGAATACTCCCACACACCGCCTAGATACAGAAATGGTTAATTATTCCATTTGGAAACAAGAGATGTTTGTCAAACATTATGCCCCCCCCCCCCCCCCCCCTGAGCGCCATGTTGTCAGGATTATATGGACAATTGAATGAAATATGCATGGACCGAAATGACAGCTGATTTTGTCACTGACATTGGATGCCCTTGAGGCAGTTTTAAGATTTTGACCAATCAAAGTGTGTGGATAAAGTGTGTTATGACCATGACCATTGACTCTATGACCTCAAAATCCATAGGTCAAGACAAGCTTTTTTCGTTCAAGGTCACTGTGACCTTGACCTTTGACCCGATGACCCCTAAAATCATAAGGGGTCATCTACAGGTCGGACGCAACCCCAAGTCAAGTTTGAGGGCCATGGGTGCAGGCATTGTCGAGTTATCACTCAAACAACATTTTCGCATTCAGATTAATGTGACTTTGACCTTTGGCCTGATGACCCCAAAGTCATTAGGGGTCATCTACTGGTCAGGCCCAACTTTCATATCAAGTTTAAGGACCATAGGTCCAGAAATTGTCGAGTTTGCTTTCAACCTTTTATCATTCAAGGTCACTGTGACCTTGACCTTTGGCCCAATGAGCCCTAAAATCAATAGGGGTCATCTACTGGGCAGGCCCAACCTCCAAGTCAAGTTTGGGGGCCATGGGTGCAGGCATTGTCCTGTTATTACTCGGACAACCCGTTAGCATTCACGGTCACTGTTACCTTGTCCTTTGAACGGATGACCCCAAAACATTAGGGTAATTTACTGGTCAGGCCCAACTTCCATATCAAGTTTGATGACCATAGGTCTAGGCATTGTTGACTTATCACTCGGACAAGCTTTAAAATAATTTTACCATTAAAGGTCACTCTGACCTTGACCTTTGATCCGATGAGCCCTAAAATCAATAGGGGTCATCTTCTGGTCAGGCCCAACCTTCATGTCAAGTTTGATGACCATACGTCCAGGAATTGTTGAGTTATCACTCGGACAAGCTTTGGTCTACCGACGGACGTACGGACCGACCGACCGACCAACCGACCGACATTTGCAAAGCAATATACCCCTCTTTTTCGAAGGGGGGCATAATAAACCCAGGTACAAGAATTTGAAAACGGATTATAACTCCCTCAAATGTTGGGAGATTGTAACCAAAGGCAACATTTATCTGTCGTTTGTTATAAAACATGTGTACCAAATATTATTTAAAATCTGTTGATTCTTTCATGTGATATTGTCCGAACACCTTTTTTTAGCTAAGTTAAAAAGCAGACATTACTCTGTGGTTTTTAACAAAGTCAAACTTGACCTGTATTAAATGGTGTTAAACATGTGTAGCAAAAATTATTTAAACCCGTTAACAATATCATGAAGTATTATCTGCACATCATAAATAACAACAGACCCACATACATGCTCACTCATATTAAAGGGGCATAACTCTGAAAAGGCTGTATTTGATGGAGGAATAAGATTACCAAAAATTACCTAAATTAATTGTCCTGCGAGTTATTGTACTGACAAAATAACTCTGTAAAGGCTGTTTTTGATGGAGGAATTAGAGTACCAAAAATTATCCAAGCCATCGTCCTGCGAGTTTTTGTACTGACAAAATCAACAGAATTGGCCAGCTGACTGAAAAGCTCTCCTAAACCTTGTTTTGTAGGGAATATTGATATTGAGATTTTCTTAGAGAAGAATTTACCCCATGGATCCAATTTAGTTTCTATTGTCTTTTTAATCTTAAATCATCCTAGATCAGTGGCAAGCTAAGCAATTTAAAAAGCAAGCTTATATACCTTGGGAAGATCAGGGTTCCTTGCCAATGCTGAAAGTGATGTCTCGCCAATTTCTTTCCTGAAGTAATAAATGATCATTAACTATAAACAATTTTAAGAAATTGTTTTCACAAACAATACAGTTATGTTTTTTGTTGGGAAAGAACTGCAGGATAAATTAAGCATTAAATATGCATTATAATACTAGACATAATTAACATAGTGACGAGGAATTACCCACTATAATGCCTCAGTTGCCTTTCTATCATTACATTCTCATAAAATCATGTTTTATTTACATATGATGGTAAAATGGATATTTGTGAAGGGATACAAACAGATGTATGAACATTTTGCCACTTACCTGGGTATACAATAACAGCAGTTAAATTAATAAAACTTCTAAATCAGATATTATTATTGTAGTAATAATAAAATACATGTGTATTAGCCACTTACTTAATGATTTCCTCAAAGACAGTTTCATCAAACTGTGCAAGGTTTTTCATCTGCTTTGCCCAGCTGGACTTGGAGAAGATGGTCTTGCTCCTGTCCAGGTATATCGCCTTGCAGTCAGCGAGGGGAACCCGCAACATGAAGATGAGCCCCGCTAGCAGGGCACCAGTGCTGCTTCCTGTATGGGGGGAAATAACAAATATATGTGGGAATACGAAGCTACCGTAAAACAGCTAATGACTAGAGCTATCACTGGTGTAAATACCACCACTACACTAATTTCTTGAAATAAAAGTATCACGGGGAGTGATGTAGGCTCCTTGAATACCCTGAAGTTATCTATATTTTGTATCAACCCCTGTAAATGGTATTCGTGTCTGCTTTTTACAGTAAATGTCTTTCAAATATAAACAAGAGATGTTTGTCAAACATTATGCCCCCTGAGTGCCATGTTGTTAGGATTATATGGACAATTGAATGAAATATGCATGGGCCGAAATGACAGCTGATTTGTCACTGACATTGGATGCCGTTGAGGCAGTTTTAAGATTATGACCATTCAAAGTGTGAGGATAGAGTGTGTTATGACCATGACCTTTGACTCTATGACCTCAAAATCCATAGGAGTCATCAGCTGGTCACCAAAAATCTAAATGTCAAGTTTGAGGGTCATGGGTGCAGGAATTGACAAGTTATTACACAGACAATCTTTTTTTGTTCAAGGTCACTGTGACCTTGACCTTTGACACGATGACCCCTAAAATCATAAGGGGTCATCTACAGGTCAGACGCAACTCCAAGTCAAGTTTGAAGGCCATGTGTGCAGGCATTGTCGAGTTATCACATGGACAACCTTTTACCATTCAAGGTCACTGTGACCATGACCTTTGACCCGATGACTCCTAAATTCAATAAGGGTCATCTACTGGTCAGGCCCAACTTCCAAGTCAAGTTTGATGATCATAGGTTCAGGCATTGTTGAGATATCACTGGGAGAAGATTTGTTAACTTTTTTTATGGTTACTGTGACCTTGACCTTATGACCCCAAAAGTCAAGAGGGGTCATCTACTGGTCAGGCCCAACCTTCATGTCAATTTTGATGACCATAGGTCCAGGAATTGTCATGTTTGCTTTCAGGTCACTGTGACCTTGACCTTTGACCCCTAAAATCAATATGGGTCATCTACTGGCGGGCCCAACCTCCAAGTCAAGTTTGAGGGCCATGGGTGTAGGCATTGTTGAGTTATCACTCGGACAACCTTTTATCATTCAAGGTCACTGTGACCTTGACCTTTGGCACAATGACCCCCAAAATCTATAGGGGCCATCTAGTGGTCAGGCCCAACCTCCAAGTCAAGTTTGAGGGCCATGGGTGCAGGAATTGTCGAGTTATCACACGGACAACCTTTTACTATTCAAGGTCACTGTGACCTTGACCTTTGGCCCGATGATCCCCAAAAATAGAAGGGGTCATCTACTGGTCAGGCCCAACTTGCAAGTCAAGTTTGAGGGCCATGGGTGCAGGCATTGTCGAGTTATCACACGGACAACCTTTTACCATTCAAGGTCACTGTGACCATGACCTTTGGCCCGATGACCCCCAAAAACAATAGGGGTCATCAACTGGTCAGCCCGAACCTCAAAGTCAAGTATGAGGGCCATGGGTGCAGGCATTGTCGAGTTATCACACGGACAAACTTTTACCATTCCAGGTCACTGTGACCTTTGGCCCGATGACCCCCAAAAACAATAGGGGTGATCTTCTGGTCAGGCCCAACTTCCATATCAAGTTTGATGACCTTAGGTCTAGGTATTGTTGAGTTATCACTCGGACAAGCTTTAAAATTATTTTACCATTACAGGTCACTGTGACCTTGACCTTTGACCCGATGAGCCCCAAAATCAATAGGGGTCATCTACTGGTCAGGCCCAACTTCCATATCAAGTTTGATGACCATAGGTCTAGGTATTGTTGAGTTATCACTCGGACAAGCTTTAAAATTATTTTACCATTAAAGGTCACTGTGACCTTGACTTTTGACCCGATTAGCCCCAAAATCAATAGGGGTCATCTACTGGTCAGGCCCAACCTTCATGTCAAGTTTGATGACCATACATCCAGGAATTGTTGAGTTATCACTCGGACAAGCTTTGGTCTACCGACGTACCGACTGACCGACATGTGCAAAGCAATATACCCCTCTTCTTCGAAGGGGGGCATAAAAAAGTATAAAAATAATGTGAACATACCTATAACCATGTCAAACAACTTGTGGACTGGCCGGCCTGACTGCTGCTCTAGTCTTAACAGCATCTCTATGGCAATCAGACCTCTGTGTAACAAGAACCATAATTCATGTAAGATGCGATAGGCACACACATATTTAGTGATTGTATGGTAATTGAAAGAATTAACATCAAAACCTTAACAACTCGAAAAATTCTTATTCTATTTATCAGCCATAGAAATATTCATGATGTATCTAAGTATGCAAGTGAGTACCATAGTAACAATATGTACATATAACTTACAAGTGCATGACATTGTGAAAAAATAAGGGCTTATCATTCTCATAAGAATAGTGAAAAATTACCAAAATGAAGATTATATAAAAAGCGTAACTTTTTTTATTATATCAATACACAAAATGCAAGTTATATAACTTCTCTTTTTGGAAAATGTGCAAAATCACCGAAAATGGTTCTCTTTGAAACAATCGCCAAAACTGAGAAGTGTTAATTGTAATGTTACATGTAAATGGAAATTCCCTTGATTTCATAAGAAGATTTTTTATCTATCTAATACCTTGTGCCACCTCCATCAAAAGAGATCATTTTCATGCCACGCCCCCTTGGTGGGTTGACATGACCAATCAGAGCCAGCGTCTCATTAGCTCGGCCAACCAATTCCGGACTCTCACTGCTCTCCCGCATCTTCATAAGAACACGTAGAACTCCGTGCTAAAATGAAAACAAAAGGTGAGCATGATTTATTCTACAAATTTATGTTTAATCAATTATTGAAAAAAAACTAGAAATGTGACAATATAGGACACGGATCCCTGCATATGCTGCATCTTTCACTATAAACACAAGGGCCATTCTTTAGTCCATTCTCCATAAATGTGCATCAAAATAGTAAGTTCCACAACTGTAAGATCTCACAAGTGTATGACTAAGAATTTTGAATTAAGAGTGACACAAGTTCAACAAGTCCAGAAACGCCGATAATGAGTAAGTCAAGTTCAGAATGATCAGTATATTTCGTTTAAGTCATACCAACTGTGACCTTCCATTAAAACCTACCTGTGCAGCTATGTGTCGAAACTGAGGGAAGTGAAGAAGGTGATTGCAGAGCTCATCCAGGCGTTTCCTCTTGGACAAATTGGACTGAGCCTTGACTAGATTATCACATAAACTGCTTGTTCTCTGCTTGATCTTTGTATCTGACTTTAATTCTTCCATTAGCCTTTTTGCAATTTCATTCTCCTCTACCACTGGTGGGGCTGCCTTTGAAAACCCCAAACTGTTCTGAATATTTTGTGGGAGGCTCCATACATACTGGAAATATGTCTGTTCCACTTGGTCTTTAGCAGTCTTGTTTGGACTGGGTTCTTTCAGTTTCACCATCTTTGCTTCATCAGATTCTGCTTCTACTGTGACTACAGGTACTCTTGATGATCCTTTCTTGGCAAAACTAGCCATACTTTCCTTGAACCTTGCAGTCAATCTTATGGTAGATGGAGTACTTGATGGTATTTTTGTATCAGATTCTGCATTTTCCTGTATGATTTCTATTTTGATTTCAACAGGTGGGTCTTTGGCCAATGCATTTGCATTAACACTATCTGTATCTTTTCCACGAGGGCCTTCCTTCGCTCTGCTGAAGTAAGACATTCTTTCTTTAAGTCTTTCCGACAGATTTCTTCCACCTTCATCTGCCTTGGAAATATTTTTGTTTTGACCACTGTCACTCTGTTTTGAATTTGATGTTTGAAAATATTTATGAAAGTGCTCATCATCTATATTTAGTTCCGAAGATTCAAGAATTCTCAAAGCCCATTCAGGTATTACATGCTCTTCTTCTTCTTTGTTATGTTTAATACTCTGCCTCACTTTTTCAGAATGACGCTTGACACCATGTACATGATCTTTCACACTTTGTTCACCTTCTACATTTGCCCCTTGATTATTTTCATTCTCGAACTGTTTTTGCATTTCCAAAGCCTCTTCAACATTAGCACTGCCCTGCACTCTATCATCAATTGAATTAACTGCAACTGCTGGGGTATTTGCCATTCTCATTCTTCTAGACAAGTTACCAACACTTAATCTTAGTCCAGACACAGTGCTTGTGACTCCACTCCGAATCCTGTGCCAGTGACCATCACTGTTTTCAGGCCCACCCATTTGATGATGCTTTTTTGATTTGAGAGCCTTATGGACAGCATTTCGATGCTTTCTGCCGACAGTTGTGAACAAATGTCTACATACTGGACAGTAGTAGCTCCACTGTCTTCTGGCAGCATGACAAATAACAGCTTTACCAAAAGTAGATGTCATCCTCTGAAAAAAGATTTAAAAGAATACTTATTTATTGTTTTGCCAATTTTACAGCTGTATTCTTAACTTAAGTGTCAAGATTATGTATATTTATTATTTTAAACTTATTTCTGATTGACTAAACAATATGTCCATTTAACATCAAATATAGTTCATTATCATTAAACACAGCCCTGTCAAACAAAAGGGGACACCTGTCAGAGCATAGTAAAAAGGCATCAGTGCAAAAGCTCACACAAGCATGTGTTGTACTTGTTGCTATCTTGCCTACTAAAAATAAATCTGATCTTATCTTTATTATACTATCTCATTTTAAAGCCGCAGCTGGAGCCAGAAAAGGACAGCAGGGCTATCAAGGCCTAACAGGAGCACTGTAATACGACTTTTTTATGATAATTTCTAAAACCATGAACCTAACATAGTGGGAGATAAATCCTGAGGCATTTAATAATCATCAATTTATCATATTTAATAACATTAATTACACTATAATGTACCAGTAATGTCTATTTGCAGATGACACTGCAATATACATGTCACTTACCTCAGTCAAACAGTCCTATACCCTACAAAATGATCTTAAGACGCTAGAAAAGTGGGAGTTGGACTGGGATATGGAATTCAATCCCTCAAAGTGTCAAGTTATCTACGTCTCAAGAAGGAAACATCCTATCCCCTCACAATACTATCTACACAATACACTCTTGGAATCTGTCACCTCAGCAAAATACCTCGCAGTGGATATCTCAAATGATCAATCGTGGGACACCCAGATAAATAGGTCAACAGAAAAGGCAAATCAAACTCTAGGTTTCCTTCGCAGGAACATAAAGGTCAACTCCATACCCCTTAAGTCCATGGCATACCAGACCCTTGTCAGACCCCAGCTGGAATATAGCTCCGAAGTCTGGTCCCCTTACACTCAAACTCAAATAGACCAAATAGAAGCAGTCCAGAGGAGGGCAGCGCGTTGGGCGATGGCTGACTTTGGCCGCACCTTCAGTGTCACTGACATGCTACACACTCTAAAATGGCGCCGCCTAGATCTCCGGCGCATTGACTCCAGATTGTCCCTCATGTACAAAATTACTAACCGGTTGGTGGCAATCCCCATTCAAGATTTCCTCATCCCTCTTACTAGACAATCCCGCCATTACCATCCATTATCATATAGGTTAATCTCTGCCACAACTGACTACTACAAGTACTCCTTCTTCCCCAGGTCCATAGTACTATAGAATAATCTCCCCCCAGATGTACCTCTTCTTCAAACCCTCGAACAGTTCAATGCTGCTGTCAGCTCCATTGAACACAGTTCACCATAACCTGTTCTTCACTCCTATTTTTAACGGCTACCAGACAAATCGGCCCCTTACCAAATCGGCCCCTAGCTCAAACGGTTACCTTTTCAGCCCCTTACCAAATCGTCCCCATCCCGTAGACATTTCGGCCCCTGATTACTGAGACGTTTCGGCCCTTATTTATATTTTATTTTTTATTTCTAAATATAAGTAAAAAACATGTAATTTAATTTTTTTATTTTAATAGACAAAGCTATATACATACATACAAAGGTATAGATAAAAATAGATTTAAAGAAAATATCTGTACACTTAAAAACATGTAAAGATTTATTCATATTTTTATAAAACGAAATAGAGTTAAAGAAAAAAAAATTAAACTTCATTTTTTTTTAAATAATCTTTAAATATTATACATAACTATGTTGCTAATATTATGTATAATGACATGTCCATTGTCTAACATCAGTCTTGACCAAACACCTATCGACCGCCGTAGATGGCACCAACATTTTTCAGGAACTCCTCGCAGGTGACATTATGCGAAGCGTATGAGTCCCACTCATCCATGATCCTGGCGTCTAGAGCGGATACTTCATTTGAAGTTTCATCAAGGAACGAGTCCGCAGTGGCGAACTGCGAAACATCTGAATTGATGGATAATGCTTTATGAAAAGAAGAAAACAGATTTTTTTATAAGAACTAGTATACAGTACATCTTCTTATTAACTACAATTTAATAATAAATAAACAAACACATGGTAAGACATAAGTTATACATTTTATGAATTTATATTTTAAATCAGGTAAGGATGAAAAAAAACTATTATTAATCTTATATTGAATACGTATGCAAAACCATACTGGCTTAAAAGGTGTTTTTAGACAGACGGTCTTATGGCGAATTGTCACATTCCACAGGGGTATCAGGCGTTGGAATTATTACACTTTGTGTTTACAAGCTTATAAATAGGTGTACACGGTTTGTTCCGACTTTCCCAACCGCTTATTCTCACACTTACAGAATAATACCAATTATCTCTTCGCACCTCAAACAGAATATTATTATTTTATTACGGATATATTGTTTTACTCTTTTTAAAATGCATATTTGTTGTAGAATATCTGTAGAACTATCAAGTTGTCACTTGTTTGCAAGTCATATCTATAAAAACAAACATTATTTCCTAATTATGTATAGATAAAGCACTAAATGTCAAAAATAATAATTTATATTTATTCTGGAGCAATAGTATACCACATACATAACAAATTAATGGTTGAAACGTAAAGGCATTTTTAAAAACCTTGCTTAATAACATAAGTTCTATTCTATCATAAGTTTGATAAAAAATATTGTGAGAATGTTATCGATATTAAGGTATAATATGAAAAGGTAATGATTTCGGTGTTATACATACCTCAAGGTACATACAACACAAAAAAAACAAGAATATGTACATCGCGTATGTCCTAAGGATCTACAGAATTATGTTTAAACACTACCGTTTTTGATACAATAAACATAACAAAGAAACATAGCAAAAAAATTATACTAGGGAATCACAAGTCAGACACGCGTGTAATCAGAAATGATTGCAAAATAAAAACCACGAAAGCCAGTCCAGTGTCAATGAAAACAGCTTTGATATACCTTTGGCGGTATGTGCATTTTAATCTAAATTACATAAGTTATGGGAGTACTTAGCGGTAAACATAGCCATGCCTGGATAGTGTTATACATTTATATACGTTTTATTGTGTCTATAAAACATATTACTTGCACCTACTTGTATCGCAGACTCGATGCTGCTAACGGTCTCACAACCTTATCTCACTCAATACAAAAATCCGAATCAGACATTACAATTTTTAACAAAATTCCATTACACAATAAAATAAAAGTAGAACAACAACGCGTTAATAATGTCCAATACACGAAAATTTAACAGTAGCACAGCAACACGTTTAAAACAAATGGTACCCACTTTTAGAAACGATTTAATATATATACTTACGGTGTTTATATTACTCAAATCTTCTTTAATCAACTGTAAATAACATTAAAAAATTAAAGACAATTATTCATTCACACGTCTTTGAATGTCTTTTTCACACCCACAACACTTACCGTTTGCCTTGTAAAGAACGCATGGTTCAAAGACACATTTTCTTTGAAGTCTTTAATGATCAATTAATAATTAACAGTTATAACAAATAAACTTTCTTAGATTTTCTAACATTTTATATTAAAAATCAGGGTTAATAGTTATTTAGATTTTAATTATATTTTTTATATCAGTCATATCAATGTTTTTCATGCATATTTGTCTATTTGTAAATTTAAAGATGTTATTTACAACTTATTTACAGATCTCATTTACATTTATAAGACGACCTACGATGTTTTTCTTTATACTCAAGATAAAAAATAAAATAAAATTAAGGGGCCGAAATGTCTCTGTTGAAAATCACTAAGGGGCCGAAACGTCTTGAGTCATTTTAATTAAGGGGACGAAATGGCAGGGCCGAAATGTCTTAGCGGCCGATTTGGTAGTAGGCCGATTTGTCTTGCTCCCTTTTTAACCTTTTAAACTACTTACAAATGTTTCCATTCCCTTTATATTTGTATTTTGGCCTGAATTCTACTAACAATCTTTGTGGCTTGACGCGCACAAAAATGTCTACGTCCCTGTCAAGGGTTCGACAGTACATGAAGATAGATAGACCAGTAAGGAAATAATGTCTAATACATTCATAAAAAACTGCCAGACAGAAAGAAGGAATTACTCCGCAACTAATCATAAAACTTACCTTGTTCGAGTTTGACACTTCAGTAACACTAACTCACTGCAAGTTGTAACAGTTGATTTTATACACTCACCATTACTCATTCAACATTTTGTTTAACTTCAACTGAACATACTCGAATAAAGCACCGTTTCATAACGCACGATGTTATTTATACTACAAGAAACAAATCGATACCTATTCAAAATCCGAAAATGTGTGCATTTGTCAATTCTATATTGTCGTGTGACACATCAAAATATTTTTGTTTTGGACGTCTATCACCTGACCTCGACCTAGGTGGTTCGATAAAAGCTCTCATTTCATTGGTCAATTAATAGGTGATCCGATACAAGTCGGTCAATATGACATTAAGTCGTTTGAATTAAACAATTACCTCATGCGGACGACTAAGCGCTAGATAAATAGACAATTTGCTTACGTGTAAAAGATGCTAAAAGCCAACCAGGTTGATAGATCCTGAATTTCTAGAATTTATATTTTGTTTATTATTTTGACACACCTCTTTTTTGACCAATCAGAAATGTTTGGAGAATTTAATATTCAGTTATAACGTCTTTATAAAACGTTGTAGTTTCGTTAACTTCTAACTATTCATTTACTTATGTACTGTGTATACACGTTTCAGGTATCAGTCATCCTTATCATTAAAATATAATACCAGGAAGAGATTGATTCTCATTTATGATTGTTACTCAACTAAAAGCTGAATAAAAGAAATTTCGTCAATAATGTCAGTTCTACGGTGTCCACACGTTGAAGTTGGACATCCAACTATAGCCGCAGGATGTGATCCAGACAAATGGTCGGCATTCACCAGGCCGTGGATTATGTATAAAACGGGAATGGCGATCACAGACAATGCATTACCCACTGTCCCTTCTGCTGCTGTTAAGCTGATCTTCGTACAGCTAAACGTTTGTGTAGACATCATGCATGACCTCCAAGGTGATGTCGCCAACATGATAGAGGCAGATCTTTTGAGTGCTATCAACAGACTGGCTGTCAAAGACGAGAGCACACTGGTTCAACGCATAAAAATGAAAAGGATTGCCATATTCCCTGGGTCAAATCTCCGGACGTTCTTGGCCAGTCTCAGAGGCCAGGCTTCAATCTGCTGATAGAGCCACGTGCAAAGAACCAGGTTACACCCACACATTTGATTATAGTGATGAGATCACCAAGGACAATTTTGTAAGAGATATTGCTGACCCAGAAATTATGTCTAACCCGTTGTGTGACCCGGGGACAGATAGAACACTGGAATCAAGAGACTGTGCCATTTATTTCCCAGAAGGAGCAGCTAGGGTATTTAAGTCACTAGGAGTGCAGTAGGGGATTCAGCTAAGTGCCATGAGTGCTACACGTCATAACCCAAAACTACCCTAAGCACCTAGAGTGAAATGCTGGGCATGTGGCGCACCCGCTCGTGGACAGAAAAATGATCGCAATGCCAGGTCTAGATATTATGAGGCTTAGACATTCACATGTGCGAACTGTACTGTTAATGGTCATTTCACCAAATCATATGTCGCAAAGGCACTTCCTGCGGAGCGTTAACGTTAAGGGCCACAGGAACCCGTCCGATCAAGGGACAACTTGGAGACCAACCAAAGATAGATACAATGACAAAGTCGGTTATGTCTATGACCATCTGTGCACCACATCAGAACAGCTGGACAATTTATGCATCAAGTCTTGAACATCACATATTTGATGGACAGTGTGTGGCCTGACGAATGCCCGTCCAATGCTTTTGGTGAACATGACCACTCGCATTTAACATTGAAACCAAAGACAGTGCCATTAATGCCATGTCAACACGTTTATTGTGTTATGTCTCTATGTGTAACTTTACCTCCAGGTTTGGATGCCTAAGAGAAACATGTGAAATCCCTGAAAGAATGGTTTCTTGTTTACTATTGTGCTACAACATTTAATGTCTGTGAACATCACCTTTACCGCTTATGAAGTGTAAGCCCCTCCAACTTGTTGATATTGATGCCAGACCGATAGCCACCCACAAGCCAGCACTCATTCCAATCCACTGGCATGATAAAGTTAATTAATGCTGATCCCGAGAGGGATGTTCGCATTGACGTACTCGAACGCGTCAACCAAAACACACCTACAACTTGGTGCTCCAGGATGATGGTAACCAGCAATGCTGATGGTACTCCAAGGCGGGCAGTAGGCCGACTTCCACAAAATAGACATTCTGTACGCCAAACACATCATGTTCCAAGTCCCTTTCATCTGGCTGAACGCGTCCTTCAAGACATGAAAAAAACAGTGACAGACGCTTGGATGGGATACCACCCAGTGCCTATTCGTGAAGTAAACCTCCATTTCACGACATTCATTACACCATGGGTGTGCTACAGGTACAAGGTGGCTCCACAGAGATTTGTGGCCAGCCGCGATGCTTACAATACCGCTTTGATGCTATACTATAAAACTTCAATGACAAGGCTAAATGTGTGGATGACACATGTATGTGGGCAATCTCCATTGAAGCATCGTTTTTAAGCATGTATTTGGCTTGACCTGTGTGCTCGCAACGGCATTACTTTGAACCCGAATAAGTTCCAATTGGATCAAGACACTGTCAATTTTACAGTATTTACAATTACCCAAACAAACATACAACCAAAAACATGTTCTTAGATGTCTTTAGCGACTTTCCAACACCAACTGGCATTACTGGTTCGAGAGCTTGGTTTGGGCTTATAAACCAGGGGACATTTGCTTTTGGCATGGCAAGACATTTGCAATCTTCTCAAGCTCTTTTGAAATCATTCACGACATTCTCCTGGACAAATGATCCAGATGAAGTATTTCACCAACACAAAGAGGTCACCGTACAGGAGATGATAGAAGGTGTACGTCTGTTTGACCCAGCTCCTATGACATGCTTGGCTACCGACTGGTCTGTTGATGGAATTGGGTTCTTCTTAATGCAGAAGTACTGTCAGTGTTCCAGTAAAACCCTTACCGGCTGTAACGATGTCTGGAAACTATATCTGGTTTTCAGCAGATTCACGCATCCGGCCGAGAGCAGGTATGCACCTATTGAAGGTGAGGCTTTGGCTGTTGTGTATGCACTCCACCAAACACGCTAGAATAAGATGCAAGAACCTCCTTGTCGCAACTGACCATAAACCACTACTCCAGATTTTGAATAATACTGCTTAGTATCACTCACAGTCATCGATAACATGCGACTCCTCAACCTCAAAGAGTAATTTCTAGGGTATAGGTCCACAATCATGCATATGCCAGGCAGAAATAACCTTGGACTAGATGTAGCTTCAATGCATCCTGTTGGCCACCAGATCGTCTGCACTTACCAGGTGTAGCACCAGAACTAGATTCCCTCGGGAACATTACTGCATATTATTATGACACGCTCACCAGTCTATGTCTACACACAGATAATACTGATACAGCTAATGACACCTGCATAGTTGCTGCTGCCACTAGTGCCCTGACTGATTTTATCACAGTTGTTACTAGGGACATGGTCCGTAAGGCCACAACCTCAGATCCGACATTTGTATATCTCATCAGACAGATGGAGGCAGGGTTTTCCAGAAGACTGCAAGGAGCTACCGACATATACTTGCGTCCTTAACATCGCTTTGCAGTCACTTATGCACTGTGGATGGTGTAGATCTCATAGGAAAAACGAATTGTAATGACACCAGCTCCTCACAAACCGGTACTCAATGCTCTCCATGCAGCCCATCAATGAGTCAGCTCAATGCGTGCAAGGGCCATAGATCTGTGTATTGGTCCGAGATCACAGCAGATATTGCCAGTGTGAGAGACGATTGTGTTCACTGCCATCAGATGGCCAAGTCAAACCCTATGCAGCCACCATCTGACGTAATTTCCGTAACACATCAAAACTACCCGTTTCAGATGATTTGCACTGACTACTTCACATATAACAGTAACGACTATGTAGTTATTGGTGACATATCATTCAAACTGGCCTATGGTATATAAGTCCGAATCAGATGCAGAGGGACTTGTTATGCGACTGCGTGAGACGTTTGTAGCATTTGGCATTACAGAAGAGTTGACGTCTGATGGTGGCCCATAGCTCACAGGCAAGACTGAATAGTTTTTAAAGGCCTGGTGGATTCGTTACAGGCATTCATCAGTTGCGAAAGCACACTCTATCTGCAGGGCTGAGATGGCTGTGAAAACAAAGAAACGCATGCTTGTGGACAGCATTATTGCAATTGGATCGCTAGATGTTGATAAATTTGAGAAAGCATTACTGATGTATCGAAACTCTGTCAACCCAGACATAAAAGCATACCCATCATTGATCCTGTTTGGATTAATTCGGGATGCCATTTCAATACTGATGGGAACGCACTGGAGCCGTTGTTGAAGTACGGTAATACCATCAGTGTGTTATCCGTGTAGATGACACAGGCCGAGCTACTATCCGTAACCGCCAGCACCTCCGAAAGTTCACTCCTTTTCAAAGCACCCAAACACAAGGTACCTACTATGCTACAACCAAAGGTAGTAATCTTGAATTCTCCAAATCCTTCCAAGATGCCACTGCCACAGGTTCTTCAGATTCTTACCCCGTCATCGCCATCAAAAAGCCAAAATATATCAACTGCGTCGAGTAAATTACATACAATAGCCCCTTCTCCGAAATACGTAACTAAGACAATTCAACCGCCTCTGCAACTAGATTTGGACCAGTTATACCACAACAGCCCTGTACCAGATCGACTTGCTTTGACCCAGATACTTCGCGCTCTTTCCCGTCTTCAGCCCCACAATAACGTTGGGGGAAAGGAAATATTGACACCTTCAAGCAAAAAACTTTTTTAAACTTACAGCATACATACGTAAAATTAACTCCATATTATCTTGAAGGTAAATGAGAATCAACATCTTCCTGGTTATATATCTTTAATGATAAAGATGACCGAAACCTGAAACGTATATAGACAGGTTTTTAGGACTCAAAACAAATTAAGACTAGTCTATAAGAAAATAACAAGTTAATCTTTGTCTACTGGACACAGACAAAACGAAATGTATGTAGTCCTATCATAATTTTCCCAATATCAAGTCTGGACTCAGTAAGTTTGTCTTATTATAGGTCATTTATCAGTTTATGATTTAGCAATGTTCAGTTCTGATGCGGCGGCTGGGTCTGCGCGGCGTCAATATATTTTTCCTTAGTAAATATCAGCCTTTATGTAATTCAAAATTGTACCTATACAATAAGCATGCTTTCTTAACAATTACGTGCAAATAGTTTGTACTTTAAACCTTAAAAATTCCCAAAATTTATAGCGAAGCGATAAAATCATACCAAATTGGTTTATTTTACATTGCAAATTTTCCCTCGAGTCCTTTTTCCTAAATGGACGGAAAAAGCCCTGCATCTGCAAATGCAATAAGTATAATAGATAATTCTTCTAAGGTTATACCCGAACAAACAAAATTCATTCAAAACAACTCCAGATCTTTTAAATATATAGAAAATAATGTCAAATAAAGTAAAAAAATAACTGTCTGTTAATTTCAAATTTTCAAGGAACATCACCTGTAAATGAATGAACCAATATTTATATGAAAAACTACAGAAACAAGCTCAGTAGCCGAAAGTTTAAACATAAACCCCGTTGAATGGCACAGAGTAAACACCAAAGACATAGAACACAAAAACAAACAATCACAAACTAGAAACATGGAACAACAGCACAAACCTCCACAAACAATTAAGACAGTTCATATATACTATATAAAAAACTAGGTGTGTTTATCAATGATTGCTAGGGTCCGCCTTGAAACGGTCAGTAAAATGTTGATTTACCGGGGTTTAAATAAGTGTGTGTGCACTACCTCGCTCTTATCCCAATAATCCCGAATAAAATAAAAATCTTATCAAAGTATGCATTAACTTGAGGAAATTTAATTATAAAACAAAACAAAATGAGCTCATAGGTAAACCCCAAGTACTTCTATGATTATCTGCATACGAAGGAATACAATTCAGAGTACCTAATGCAAAAACTTTTCAAAGATATGATGCAGTTATTGTTTGAAACTATGAACATCACACATAGTCTGTCTTAGAAAGTGCATAGTTAGCACCCATTGGAATGCATTTTGTTTGCTTATATAAACATTTACCGAACTTTAGAAAATAATTATTCAGTACAAAATGTAATTCTTCAATAACATCTGTGCAAGCCCAATAGATATATTTATCTGAGCGATCATTGGTAAAAAAGCTTATTTATCATTAACTGCCATATAAGTAGTTTTCTCCCTAGCAGAAGTTTTTTGTTTTTAGCTAAATACTGTAGAATAGATGTATAAAGTATTGAAAAGTCATAAGTATTAAGAATTGAGACCTTATATCGTTTACTTTCAATATCATTAACTACTTCTAAAGAATTGTCGATGGACCAAGAGATTAATTCCAAAGTTCTCATAAACTTTGTTACTATATATTTCACATGCATCTTTATCGCAGTTAGCAGGATGTAAGTAAAATCGAAACTGTTTAGTAGAACAATAAATTGAATGAACTATAAATCGTGATGTATACGTTTTTTTTATGCATTTTAGGTAACCAGTGTATTGTTGGAATGTTTTTATGATCATCATTCAACACAACTTGAAATTTAACATTATAATCAATATTATTTTTTAATAACACTTTGTTCACCGAGTTGACAAGGAACGTATATAAGTTCTAGAAGATTGAAACACTTCAATGATAGTCTTTACAAAATATAAACGTCAAACTATATATAGCTATAATAAAATTATTAGGTGCTTTTTCAGCAGGAATTTGATATCCATAATCAGTATTGGAATTATCGAAATCGACTTAGTGGGAGAGCCATCGGATTATTGTTAAACAACTCTATCTTCTTTTAGGGAAGATATTTTATTAATCTACGTCATTAAGGTAATAAGTTCAACCCCTTCTCTTTTACACCAGCTTTGTGGTTTAATATGAAAAGTAACGTAATAAATCGAAGCAAAATTCACAGTACTCTTTGCGTCAGAGTAAGAGAATAAGAACACCACAAACAGAACTCGAACAAAAAACGCGTCATACATGTTTGTCAAAATGGTATATAAATGTCATAAATATCAATTAATGCCAAGCTTGTCTTGCAAAGTGAATGGATTATTTTTAATATTTGCCTGGCTTCTGGATTAATTTCATCTGGTGCGTAATACTGGATGTCTGAGAAATGCAGTAGTATTGCACTTTGGTGTTCTTGCATTTAAAAAGATTGTGAGAATAGGATTGTGAGAATTGATTCTGTTTCACCAAAAGATGATGGTATGCCAATGGCATCCAGCGATGATCACTTTATAGAGAACAGCGTTTTCGTATAGATACTGAATAAATTAAATATAGTCATTGCACTTTTGACGGATGATCGTGGCTCCGGTGTCTTCCTCATAAAAGAACACATTGTATAATTCTGAACACGGTCCCTTTCCTTGAAGCACACAGTTAAGCCACATATTTTCACAAATACGTCGCTGTGACAGAAATTCTCTGCCACACAAATATAGGGTCTGTGTTGAAATTATTCACACCTAAGTTAATAACCAGTATCGCACTTAAGAAAATCATCTTGCCTGCATACAAAGTCAAAAAAAAACACTTTTCTCTAACTTTTTACCATATTTTTCATGACGTTCATGTGCCTTCTTATGTCTTTTCTTTTTTCCTATTTTAAAACAGACTTTGTATAAAAAGATCACATGTAAATATTTAAACCGCCTATTTAATATTTTCAAATAGACGTCATTTCTAAAATGTCGGTTGTATGTGTCAAAGAACCACCAGTTCTCCTCATCACATGTATACAAGTGGTAACAGTAAAAACGCGGATGATTGCAAAATGGCTTACTTTGTTGTGGTATCCTGTTCAATGAACCAGTCATCTTGGTAATCACGTCATATTAGTAAAAATATATTTGAACACAACCTACTAGTCCTTTGTATATCATAAAAGAGTTTTTTTTTATACCACATGTTTTTGATATTTTGACGGCACAACTTGAAAAGTCATTTCTTCAATCCCGCCAATCTACAAAGGTCTGTATGGCTTAATGTAGTTCTTTGTGAATGTTTCGTCCATTGCGATTGTTGTTCCTCAATGTATGATGTCATGCAACGCATGTTATGTTTGCCCAAAAGCCAAAACGTTTGTCCGTTTTGATTTTATTTGACATGCATAATTTATGTGCGAAAAGTTTCATCAACAACAAACTTTTCGTAAGTTTGAAGAACACGCTCAACATCAGATAGTATTCTATAAGTAGTCAAAGGTTCGCGTGGCAAAAATTCTAGAGTTATTGGAAAATAAGATTCTGGATTTTCGATAAAAATCTATACTAAATTAGCCTATCCGTCCTGCGATGTGTCCGAGGATAGACAGACAATAGCTTCCAATGTTTTCAAAATAGTTGGTAGTCCGTGAACTTCAATGTCTATTATCCTGGCATGTAGTTACTAGCAGTGGCTCTGAACTTTTAGAGCAATTTATCTAGTAAACTATCGCGATGGTGTTGCACAAATGTCACGTAACAGAGTTACTATAGAATGTGACGTAATACGTTATATTTAAGATATAATTAAGATTTAAGTAAATGAATATGTGTCTACATACTGTATGTTTAGTAATGTAGGGCATATTTGATTGTCATTTGAATATGAAGATGGTTGACAGCCGACCTGGTACAAAGGTACAAAATGGTCATGTTAATTACAAAAACGTGTATTCCTGTGGTTGTAAAGCTGTCATATGTAGACAACAAATCAGTATAAAAGAGATGATTTGGGATGGGAAAACAGAGTGCGTTTAGGCCAGGCAAGCAACGCGGCCTTGGGTCCTTAATGGACGGCAGTTAGGATGTGAGATTACCTTAAATGTCATGCTGTATTATATACTGATTATTATACTTAGAAAGAACGTGGAACAATAAAGACTTAGAACACTTGAACAGTTGTTGGTTGGTTACTGAACGAACTATCACGAAAGTTAAGTGAGCGTTGGCGTTACGTGACACGTAAAAGTTTGGTGCCTGCTGACCGAAGATATTCAAGAACAGGGTTGACGTGGAACAAAACGGCGAAGTACTGAAAACTATTGGATCACATTTGAAACGTAAAAGAAAAAGGTACATGATGACAACTGCGGTTCGAGTGACTATGGACATTGCAGCGCGACCAGGCCACGGGACAAAAGTTAGTGACGTTTTATTACTTTGTATTTCTTGCCTAGATATGACATGTGTTGCTATAATTTTGGGATATTTAACAGGGCAAAATTTTAAAGTTTTGGATAATAAATGCAATCAGAGCAAAGCTGTTTTTTTGAAAGAACCCCTAAGTAATCTAATTTCTGACTTAACAACGTTCCACATTATTAAGTACAATAAAACCATTTGATTTAAATAAGAATAAACTAAAGAATGAGTATTTAAGGTAACAAAGATAAAAATATTGAGAAATTCGATAAAAAAAGTAAAACAGGTGTGAAAAAAACGTTGTTAAATGCAAACGAAGAATCATTTAAGTACATTATTGAATAACTAGATGAAAAAGAAAACTAAGTCATTTAAGGACATTAATTGAATAATTAACATGGAAAGAAATGTAATTAAAAGAATTTGAGTAAACTTATTTAGCAGGTCTAACATTAATGAAAGTTGCATAAATACAAAAAAAAATAATGACTTATACTCAGGGTTTAGTGCAAACACTGAAGATAATACAAAATGAAATATTTTTTATGTCGAAGAAGGAGACAAATGGCAGGTTTCATTACTTCAGTTGTCATGTAACTGTAAATAATTGTCAAACACATCAGATAGGTAAATGAATGCAATGTTACCTGTAATTAACTTGACATTAATGATATGAAATCATTAAAATTAAGTAAGTTTATAGTCTTGTAAATAATTGTAGTATTTTGTCAATATATCATTTTATATAATTTTGAGTAAATTGGTGATGGTTTTAAAGTTGTAAAAATCATATAAATAAATCATTGTTTGGATCACAGTAAGGTCTGAGAGAGAAAGCGTGCAAAACGAAAAGTAATTTCTTAGATGTCATTATATAAGTGTATCGCCTGAATACGGCAAGTAATTTTCAATTTCGAAATCACTAATAAAATTGTTTGTTAGGTAGTAAGTAATCTAATTAAATTATTTAAGTAACTCACAGATTAGTTTGGTAAAACTAATGAATCAATTATAAAGTTGTAAGTTATCCGATGATAAGCATGATGGTAACATGTTAAGCTAGAGTTTAGCTTTCTTATAACTATGAATGAAGGATAGTACAAAGTTGTACAAAGATAAACAAAGATAGTGGTCAAGAAAGACCAGGTTTCTTAAAAGTGATTGGAGATGATACGTTCAAGATATTGAATTTCAACAAATTTGTTGGACTCCTGTGAAGTCACATTAGGGTGTGAGTTATTTAATAAATTAATTGAATCACTTATGTATTAGTTTTCTTAAAATAATGGACTACTTATGAGCTAACATATAAGCTTTGTAAAATATTGCATAAAAAGGTTCTTAATAAAATAAAATGCTGTTCATAAAAACAAAACGTTTCACAAAAAATAAAAACTTAGGTCAAACATTCATTAAAATCAAACATACGAATACTTACGCACAGATACAGTAATTAATTATAAATGGGGCCACTTTCAAAATATAAGCCTGCTTGAAAATATCAACACAAAATTTCATGGTAATAGCAACACCTATGTCAATGAAAGGTAAAAGTACAGGTAATATGTCACGTGATACGAACAGTCAATATCAACATTACTTCTTCAGCGGATATCGAGATAATATACCTAGTGGTGATATTGTGTTAAGTGGTCATCGGTGTTTCATAAAGGATCGAACTATATTCTGGTATTGCGTATGTGATGTGCTAACCAATTGGTTACACTTCGGAATATCCAGAGGAGCTAAGCACACATTCTCGTATGACCTGTGCTCGGCTTGACGTCACATGATCAAGTCTTTAGGACCGTGATGATTCCTGTGTGATGGACAACACCAACTTGAGATCGTTAGCATCTTCAATAACATGAACACTTGCACACATATATCTAAGTACACTTCAAGAATTAGCAGTCGTATAATGGCAGAACATTTCGAGTCGGTGGGGACATTCTACAATCAAACAACCCCTTGGCTATAAACTCTACATCTACAACAACACGGCAGCAGCAACAACAACAACGATGATTCCCTGTCTTCAGAATGATAACATGAAAAACAGCGCTACATAAAACATTGACTAATTACCAAATTTGACAACAGTACTGTCAGTGTTAATTACTTGTACTCAATCTGCAGTGTTATTTTCTAATTGTTAACTATGTTTATTAATTACCTGAGGGCTAATTACCAATTAGTCTATATTATGTCAGACATTTTGACAAATAACGTGTCAGTTTACTTTCTATTGCTTACGAAAAGAAAATCTTGCATTAAAAAGGGACGGTATCTATACGTATCTATACAATTTGATATCATTGTTTGGGATTTAGGCACAGATTTTCTTTTGCGTATTTTTTGTCGGAAATACAACTTGATCATCATTGTTTGAGATTTAGGCACAGATTTTCTTTTGCGTATCTTTTTTTTGTCGGAATTACTTTTTTTTAATTTACCTGTTTGGGGTTGAGAAACATATTTTCTTACGATTTTATTTATCTATTCAATTATAACCATTGTTTGGGGTTGACACAAAGATTTTCTTAAAAATCTTGATAAAAAATGGACGAATGTCACGTAACAGAGTTACTATAGAATGTGACGTAATACGTTATATTTAAGATATAATTAAGATTTAAGTAAATGAATATGTGTCTACATACTGTATGTTTAGTAATGTAGGGCATATTTGATTGTCATTTGAATATGAAGATGGTTGACAGCCGACCTGGTACAAAGGTACAAAATGGTCATGTTAATTACAAAAACGTGTATTCCTGTGGTTGTAAAGCTGTCATATGTAGACAACAAATCAGTATAAAAGAGATGATTTGGGATGGGAAAGACAGAGTGCGTTTAGGCCAGGCAAGCAACGCGGCCTTGGGTCCTTAATGGACGGCAGTTAGGATGTGAGATTACCTTAAATGTCATGCTGTATTATATACTGATTATTATACTTAGAAAGAACGTGGAACAATAAAGACTTAGAACACTTGAACAGTTGTTGGTTGGTTACTGAACGAACTATCACGAAAGTTAAGTGAGCGTTGGCGTTACGTGACAACAAACGACATGGCCGTTAATGTTGAGAAGAGCAAGGTTATGCACTTTAGAAATCCGTTTAGGCAGAAAACACAGTTTAAGTTCAAATGTAGCAATAATGAATTGGAATGCGTACAAAAATATCGTTACCTAGGACTACTACTAAACGACACTCTCGATTATAACATCACTGCAAAATACGTTGCCCAGTCAGCTACACGAGCCCTTGGACTTATTATATCAAAATTTAAAGCCATGGGAGGCATGCCATTTAACGTATTTACGAAACTTTACGACACAGTAGTCTGGCCAACCATCGGCTACGGTGCTGCGATTTGGGGAACACGGGAATACGCATGCATTAATGCTGTCCAGCACAGAGCCAGTCGCTTCTTCCTTGGAGTAGGAAAATATACACCAAACGCCGCTGTGAATGGTGACATTGGATGGACCCCACCTCTTGTTAAACAATGGAAAGTTGTCATTTCCCATTGGGTCCGATTAGCTAATATGGACAGTAATCGACTGAATAACTTTGTATTTAAAGCAATATCTGTTTATAAGAAGTTTTGGACATGTACTGTAATGAATAAAGTGAAAGATATAGCTGACTATAACTTGGATATAAACGTTAAAATTCGTAGATCTGAACACTTTAGATTAATAGATAAGTGTCATACAACTATGCTTGACCAAATTCACCATCAATGGCGTAATATTATAAATGTCAATACAAGCATACGACAGATAAATGGAGGCAGCTATACAGAACTTATAAGCAAACATAAAACAGAATACTATGTTCAGAGCCCTTCTATTACCCGCCTTTACAGAAGTGCGTTAGCTAAATTTAGATGTGGAGTGGCGTCATTAAAACTCGAAACGGGCCGCTATGAATCACTCAATGTTGAACAAAGAACCTGTTTTAACTGTCATAACATAGTAGAAGATGAATGCCATGTTTTATTACATTGTCCTTTATATAATAATCTACGACATTTAATGATAATTTCAATTCATTATCGGACATCGAAAAACTTTCATTCCTTCTTTCAAATGAACGACGTCAGTATCTGTATAACAAGTAAATAGTGTTTATATGTTTTATTGCATGTTTTGTACAATACTGATTATTCTCACCTTATCTTTATTACTGAATATTTTAAGTTATATTGCATGTTTTAAAGTTGATTAATTTTATTTTTTATTTTTTTTAGCAAATAGTCTCTCATAATTCCATGATAGGTGGTTTTATACATTATTATTGCATGTTTTATCTGTATTTATCCCATGAATGTATAAAAGTGAGACTTGAATAAATTTTCTATCTGTCTGTCTGTCTGTCTGTCTGTAAATATTCGGGGTAGTGTTTGTTGTTTTCATCTTCATGTTTTCGCATATGACGTTTCAAGTTCTGTTTTAGAGAAAATAGATACACATAAACAAATGTATAGTTTTCTCAGTGTTAACTGACGCATTGCTGCTGTCAAAATAAGTTGGTTTTCGGGTGCTGTAAAATAAGGGTGAATTTCGGGAAACAAAAAGTCATACACTCTTCGCATTGGTAAACCACTCCTTTGCGCCTGAAAAAGAATAAAGAATCAGTTATAAGTGTGTTTGTTACAGTGTCCATATACCAGGCTATGAATGGGACGGTTTTAAATTTATTCAATTTATTTGTTCAGTTTTATTACGATAAAAAAATAGAAAATAGGTACGTTTTTTATTATAAAATGAGTATATACAAATGTACATACAAAAAACATTGTTTATTGAATCTTGAAACAATCGGACATTACTTAAGATGGATCAAACAGTAATCATGTATTGGTTATGTATATAACCGCATATGACGGAGTAAAATGGGTAATAAACGTGCATTAGATTAAATCGTAAGGATGGGGAAAACGATGCAAATATGTACAAAAATAACAAACATAGGGGAAAATACAACCAACACAATACGAGTTTCTACCCTATTAAATAAGATAGAAAACATCCATGACACATAAATTATATCAACGAGTCACGAAGTTTGAACAACTTATCACAACAGATTGCTATCTTTCTAATGAGAATTTTATTACTATTTTGCATTAAAAGAATACATTAGATCAAACTAATGTGAGTATAAAATACTCAGGAATATATTGGCGTCTATAAGGTCTGCATACACACCGAATTTGAGATCAAAATGGAACTCGTCCTCAATATCATTTAAATTACACAATATACATTTTTTTTTATTTCTAGGATGTCCACCCTTTTCTAGATTTATTGTATGTGGAGACAAACGTAATTTATCCAGAACATTTCTATATTTTGTATTTTCTACCAGAGTGAGATACGCTGAATGTTCAAAACTAGTTTAAAATTTCAAGGAATGCATTAATAGCAAAGGATAAATCTATCCCAGATGTTCAATTACTGATACAAATATCACGAAGTCAACTCCGAAGAACAGGCACAAAACATTCAATTTCCACAGAACCAGGATAAAGCAATACTTTATTGAGACCTGTGAGATGATTGAAGAATCTCATGAACTCTTGACACCAAGTTCGTGGTAGAGATGTTGTTATCTACACTATAAATTTGATCAAGTAATATAGCATTTAAAACACAGTTTTATTGCTTCACTGGGTGAAGCTTTAAAAGATATTTCACCATTCTAATATGGCGACCGTTCAATATACAATGGGAATTCTACCCAACTCTCAATACAAGGCAAAAGTGTAAGTGTATTGTTGAACATTTAAAGCCCATTTACAAAAGTTCTTATTCACTCTCTCTGAGACCTCCGCATTCATAAAACCCCACACTTAGGAACCGTGGTTTGAAACAGATAACACATAGGATTGGAATATATAATGATATTAATTAGAACTTTAATATTACGAACCAGCCCCATAAGTGATTAGCAACCCCAGACCATTTTTTTAAAGTAAATGATAGCTTATTCATGAACACCATTGGAAGCAGCTTATTAAGACCTTTACAGAACATTTTCATTTTTTTAAATATCTTAATAAATAAAAAAGTTATGGCATTTTAAAGTCAACAATTTCGGGCGGCTTTTATGAATGTTTGCCCCTATACAATCCTATATAACGATTCGCGAGTCGCGGAACTTGTTTTTCAAGAATTTTCACCATTTTTTTCATAACATTTGTTTAAACAAAGTTATATTCATGAAACTTGGCAGTCTTGTGTGTTTTTTCTCCTCATTCCATTTTTTCTACTTATTTATTCCTTATGACATACCTTTATATAGAAAAATGAAAAAACAAACCCAAAAATAATACAAATTTTGAACATTTTTATTAAGGTGATCAAATCAACAGTATTACTGAGATTTTTTTTTTAAATCAACTTGAATATCAAAAGAAATTATTTCAATGAAAGCTTATAACTTTAATTACATTAAACAGAATTCTTCTATTGTATATGTCATTATCAATGCTACTCACATTTTATTGAAATATAATAGCACTAAATTACTGAAACAAAATTATCAATTGCCATCTCTGGCAAAAAAATACAAGTTACACTAAAAATAGCACATAGTTTCACATGACATTCAACTTAAAAATACAACTCTTGATATCCTTGATATTTAATGTCAACTGCACCGTATGTTGGAAAAAAACACTGTCTTCCAGAGTTTTTAGCCTCTGGGACAAGTCCACAGCACAAAATAAATTCTTTGTTCACTTTTTGTGCATCTTTTCGAGCTGGCCACATGAACATACCAGCAGTACGACATGGTGCCATGAAGTTTACTACAGCGGTAGTTTCATCAACCTCTTCAACACATCCTGGGTACCAGGCATCTTGATATGCGATGGCAACATAGTCATTCACATGAAAAGAATGGATTGTAGAGTCGAGAATTGGCTCCGATTCTGGTTTGTCAGATGGCTTACTGGACTTCTTCCTCTTCTTCTTTGGTTCCTCTTGCATGGTGTTGAAAAGTTCACGTTTGACTAAACTCTCCTCAGCCATATGCGCCTTGCGCAAGTCACGACCACCACTTCGTGCAGCTTTCATGAGTGTGGCCTTTTCATTGTCAGGTTTTTCATCCAACCACTTGAAAAGCTGTCTCCTATTCCTCTTTATGAGCTGAACACTGGAGTGGTGATGAATTGATGCATTCGGCCTTCTTCGCTGGGAGCTGTCCAGGTCCCCAAAGTGGTGCTCACACCCAAGGTCACGTGGGTCCTTTGTAGGTCTGATTTCGATGGTGTCCCTGCATAACGCCCACCGTCAAGAAAATCTACCAGCTGTTTCTCCACAGTTCGTCGCATTGCACCACATAGCACACTAATTAATTTCAGGAGCAGTTCATTTGTCGGGCTATTTAACAGTGTGCTAAACTTGTTCGTGTGGGGAACACAGCTGTGGTCTAACCAGTGTTTTTTCTAACATGTTGCAGGTGTCTCTTCACAGTCTGAAAGGTAACTTCTGAGCCCATCAATGTAAGGGTACAACTCAAGATATCTGACCGTCCCTGAACACACCAACCATCAATACGGACCGGTCTCTATGATGTAGGCTGCAGTCAGGGCTTTGAGCATGGTCTGTACCACTGGCGATACCAAGTCAGCTTCAACAGCTTTAATTTTGTTGTTTAGACATTTAACAGTCTTGATGACCAAAAGAAAGTCAGACAAGTGGTACAAAATCTCTGCTGATGTCTGAAACAGACCATTAAAGCGATTGTCTCTGTAGTTGCCAATTAGGGATTTGATTCCCTTGGCAGCACAGTGAGATTCCCATCTGTCCCTAAGGCCAAGGTGGTCGCCAGCTGGCCCAAATATTGTAGATGTTGTGTATGCAACCCTTTCAACAACAGTCTGCTTTTTCGACCAATTTTTAAAATATGGTAGCTGGTCACGACCTAATTGCTCGTCCGCTGCCAAACTTTTTTCTTCATGTTTCAGGTCTTCACAGGCATATCGATGAAAGCCGAGGAGTACATGGGCCATACAATGGAACTGAAGTACGGTGGCTTTGGAGCCTTCATTTGAGCACAACTCAAGTTCATTGTCTCTCCATTCGCTTAGCAGTTTGTCTGCACATTTTTTATTAGCAGCCCTGTCACTCATGGTGAACGCTAATTTCTGTAGAGACTCGGCCACAAAGTTTGATTCTTCGATATCTCTCAGATGCGATTCTGAATCTACTTTCGCAAGTTCTTTAAAGTGTGATTTTGTTACATCATTTATTTTGGCTGCAGTCTCAGAAACAACTCTCTTAAACCCTAAGCTGACAATTTCACCATTGTCCAATGTGATCGCAGTGTCCAAAATCTTTCTCTTCTGTCTTGATGTTCCATCCCGGCTTAATCCAAAGCTTTCAGATTGTTTTATTCTATCAGCTGTGTAGCTTTTAACTAAGAACTGACCCTCGTCAACAATGTTTTGAACAGAAGAATTTGTTGGCATATCTGAGGCTTCAATATTACAGTGAAAGAGGTGTTGAGCAACTATCTGTATGGCTGGTGTATTTTTTTCAACAGCTACCTCAAGTCCAAAAAGATCAATTATACACATTCTTAATTCATTTGAAAATATTCCTCTATCATCTTTCAAGTTTGTCATTGTAGCATTTATATTCTCTTTTATAATTTCATTTTCTAACAACATTTCAACATCATCATCTTCATTCTGAACTTCAATTTTCTGGTTTTCTTTTGGCAGCTTACATCCACGTATCTTTCTTATCGTACTTCTGTAATAACTATTTAGTTTCTGCGCATATACTTTCTTTTTCTGATCATCTTGAAGCTTTCTATTTTCTGCCAAAAGTGTTTCATTAAGAGACTTCAAGTCAATCAATTCAGCACTCGTGTCTGACTTCTCCATTTGAAACTTTTTACTAGTTTGTTTGTATTTGTGCAGGAGCTGTTTTGTTTCGCGTAACTCTTGCCTTTTCTTCATAGCAATTCCGTCACGTTTCGTTACATTTCGCACAGAATAGTGACCTTTGATAATCTGGAGTTTTGTTACATCTTCCTTTAGCATGTCCGTTATTTCATAAAGTTTATCAAGTTTTCGTTGATGTAAGGTTATTTGATATTGAATGTCATTGTTTTCTTTTTCATCATCAGTTCTGCTTAGTGAGTGAAGTGATCTCAACTCCTTTCCTGTCAAGGTTTTTGCAGCCTGCATAAATGAACCTCCACTGGCAAATACAACACCTAGATAAAAAAGAACCGACAATTTCTACTTCCTGATTATTATAAAACCATTTATCATTATTACCCAACCTACCACCTTTCTCAAACACAATGATTTTTATCAATGTTTACCGTTAGGTTCCATTTACAACAATATGAATATAAACTATTTAAAGAACTCTGCAAACCATTCTTTGTCTCTGAAACAATAACATGCTTTCAAAATGTCAAAATGTCATAATCTGAAAAAGATACATCTATTGACTCGAAAATCGAGAAAGTGCAAAATTCCTCCAATTAGAAATAGTATCACCATTATTTGTTTGTTTTTTTCCTATTTTTAAATATTTTCCAAAAATGTCTATGGGACTTCCTTCTTAAATCGTTCATTTTACGACTACGTACAAAGTTAATTATATGATTTTTTACCTCCAACACTGATACTTATAATCCCTTATGGCCACTACAGCGAAGCTCTATCAGCATCCGAAAATGTAAGAATGGCATACAAGTGCAGCATTTTTATACACGTTATATTTGCGTTCACATTCAGCATCAAACCAATCCTGTTTAACCTTTACGTCTTGGAAATAAAAGTCTGGCTTTTGAGATATCTTTTGAAAATACTTATTTATCACAAAAAATAGTTAAAATCGAAGTCAATTTATATCTACATCCCCCTAATTTCAGTTTAGATCATACATAAATTTGTCTATATTATTTGATATATCTGTCACAAAAGCGTCTTTATACTTTGTATCAAAATTATAATATTTATTTTCAGCATTACCAATCTTTAGATTACAAGACGAAAATATCAAAGGAAAGTTTTTGTTATCAACGCGAACTTAAAAAATAAGCGTTGATCCTAATCAGACATGAACAATCGAACAATATGTATATGAAAAAAAATACAGAAACAAGCACAGTAGTCGAAAGTTAAAACATAAAACCCATGTTAAGGCACAGGGTAAACGCTCAAGACACCAAAGTCGAGACAAAAGACGAACTGACGAACGGAACAAATCTTTTTAAAGTTGATAAACACCCGCAAATATTTAAATGACACTCTAATTCAAGATCAATACATATACATGTATAACAAACATACATTTTGAGTAAACTTTAACTACTTACTAAATAATGCATTTATGGAAAATATTAATGACTGATAACAAGATTGTTCCCGTGTGGTTTATAGCTGAAAACGCGAAAATATTAAATGATTGGTGAATGCTAAAAGATTTACTGTGGTCTACTATAGTCTCATAATGTAGAAATACCGTGTTTTCTTCACTGACACTTCTTTCTAATTAAACACGGTATCCCTCATTGTTTACGACATTTATTCCTCCTTTTTGGTATATTAAAGCAATTGTATTAATTGTGGTAAATCTTATTTAGGAGTAAGATTGCACCTTTAAGCAGCTGAGTAAATGCCAATGACATTGACTTCATCTTGGTTATCGTACCTTGGGTATGTTTGTGCTTGTATGCATTTTGTTTTGTGCATTTTACTATTTAGTGTTACAATCTTATTTCATCATTATAAAATCAGAACACAGCGTATACGAGCCTGCAAAGGTGCTCTTCACATTGCCTGGATACAGTTTTTTATAAAAAAATAAAAAAAAAAAATATTTTTTATTTTAATTATTATTTATTTTGGTCAAAATAGTGAATATATGTCATTTAAAAAATTATTCCACAATTTTTTCATGAAAGAAAATTAGTATTATATATAAATAAATAAATAAAAAAAATAAAAAAAAAAAAAAAATGTATTACTGTATCCAGGTTATGTGACGAACACCTGTGCGAGCCTGCGATTGTATGGTCGATATCAGTGTTCTCTTTAAAGGGGCACAATAAGGATGTTTAATATTTTGGCTACTGAGCTTGTTTCTGTAGTTTTTCATATAAATATTGATGCAGAAATTCATTAGGATGTTCTACTCATTTGACTTTAAAAAAAAGCATGATTTGAGTACAGATTTTTTTCATTAACCAACGAAGATTAGCTTCGAACAGCTACGATCTGTCCCGGTCCCAACAAGTAACGGTCCGGAGGTGATCCGTGTCGAACATGACATGTTGCATCGTCCAGGACCAATACGCTGCCACTACCACAGGGGCAGGATGCGTTGTTTTGACACACCCCTTTTACCACGCCCCTCCCCCCGGTCATTGATTTTAGATCCCAGGCTTATTTGTAATGATGGGGGAACTGTTTCTAATGATAACTTATGAATGATTGATTTTTTTTATTCTATTATCTTTGTGCAAAGCTTCACCCTCACCCGATATGGTTTCCTTTGCCCCGTATAACCCATATCGGATCACCTACTAACCCCGTAACTTATAATATAGGTTGTCTGATAGCTCACATTAAATCTATTATACGAGTACTATAAATATTCTGCGCTGGGAAACCTCGTGGTATTTCCTCAAAGTTAATAATAGCTATCGCTTGGATGATTTTTCTCACATTCCTATCTGATTTAATTAAAACCATAAGCTGGCGGTTTCTAGGAAAGCATTTAAAATTAGAAAACAGGACGTTTAAAAAAAATGACGTGTATTGACGACACCTTGGGATACCAAATATTTAATTATTGTATTGCACATCATCGGATGGAATGTAAGCAAGGCTATGGGTATGTGTTTACATGTTTTATTAAATAAATGTAAAAAAAAACACAGTTAAACTAAATTGAATGTGGCATCGACTGGAACTGGGCGGCTAGTGCACTAACTAAGTTCATATAAATAGACGCCATTGAAATCTTTTAATTTTATGAGTTTTGGCAGCACAGCGTTTCCAAGTTGTATACTGAATTGGCTGTGGAAGTCAATTGAATAAAACTTGATAAGGTTTTGGTTTGGTAAAAGTTATCTAAAATATGTGTTGATTGGTCAATGTATGGACAACTTATCAAAGTATAACACAATTGGCTTACAACTGACTACTTGCTGTCGTTCGGGAACGATGGTTTTATCATATACAAGAATATGCACATTGGCAAAATTTAATGTATTTGTAGATTAAAGAAATCAGTTTGAGTCCATGGTCGTTATATGGATGCACGCGTTCCTCGGCTATTTCGATGGCATGTGTTATAAATTTAGAAAGCATGCATTTAGCGCGGAAAAAGACGATTAATGAATAGCTGGTTTCATCGATACGGTGAAATACGCTAAGTGGAATCAGGGCAACAAGTATATATTGTTTGTCAAATACTATTCTTCAAGTACGTTTTGATGCAACAGTTAAAATCTAAAAAATTGGAGAAGAAGTGACAAAAACAGTCCGAAAAATCTTAACAAATTCTGAGAGGTACCTTATGTTTCAAATATTGTTTTATGTTTTCAGTAAGAGACAGCTAACATGTATTTGCCTGCAAGAACAAGTCATTATCTATTTTATTTCTAATAGGGAAATGTTGTGATAATATAATTTTCGATTCTTTAAAATTGAGTCAGTTTCTTGATAGTATTCCTATTTTATCTCTCATATGCTTAAACTCACAAGTCAATAGTTTAAGGATAATCAGTTTTAAAAAAGAAGAAATCCGTAATTATCCAACCCAAAATGAGACAAAGGCGTCCTGACATCGGAGAGAACTGAGAAAAGTATTTACTCGAGCGTATAAACAAACATACTCGAGCAAAGTGTTCCAAATACATGTACATGTATATACACTTTATCACAAAGACACCATTCCAACTATAGACTACGAGACTTACAAAACGAAGATATTAAAACAAAATGTTTTCAATGCGAGCTTCAGAAAATAAACGTTGGTCCTAAATCAGACATGAACAAGTAGAACAAGTCGAGACAAAAGATACACTGAACAATGCTTTATTCAGTGAAAGAACACCCGAAAATGAAAAATAGCTGAGTAAACGCTTATGAAATTAACAAAATCTTAGCCATCGTACCGCGGATATGTTCTTGCTTGTATGCATTTTGTTTTGCAAGTAGAAGTGAACTCTTCATTTTGTTACTTAGTGTTTCAATCTTATTTCATCTTTATGATACTCTACTTATCAAACCGAAGTGAAAGCGATTGTATAGTCGATAGCAGTGTTTGCTTTAAAGGGAAACAATAAAGGTTGATGCAAAAAAATGCATTATGATATTCACCGAATTTGACTTGAATTATCAAAAAAGAAGAAAAAAACATGATTTTTCTACAGATTATATTTTTTATCAACCTATACTGTGCCCCTTAAGCTCCCAGATGCACTAGGGTCTGTCCCGATGATCAGTGTCTAACAGGACTTGCCGGATCACCAATGATCAACACGGTGCAACTATGGACCTTCCCGGATCCAACACGGTCGCTTAACAGACTACATGCACCTTGATTGAAAAACTCTACCGGGTGGTACCGGATGGCCAGGGCAATTTCAAACATTTTAAATTGCCGGGATGGTATCCGGGAACATACAGAACCATCGCGGACTGTCCTGGATAAGCCCGGACTCAACGCAGATCCAACGCGGATCCGTTGATCCTGCAACGGTCAAATTTCAGTCCCGGACAGTTCAGGGGGTCGGTGGGACTAGGGCTTTAAGGGCATTTTTTACAATTGCTATAAAGTAAAAACTAGCAGTCAAGATTTATAATATATATTCAAGACGAAACAGGTAATGATATTTTACAATGTTGATTGACTGAATATCCACATTAAATCTGTTATGCAGGTACTATAAATAGTCTGCGCTGGGAAACCTCAGGGTATTTCCTCAAGATTATTAATAGCTTGAATGTTTTTTCTCACATTCCTATCTGATTTAATGAATACTTTGTTCGTATGGTAAACGCCATTACACTTTTTTTTTGTCCCTGAAGGGCCAAAAATATACTCGTATACAATACTAATGCCCAATATAAACGGACATTATTCCGTAGCATCGCAATCAATTTTAAGAATATAAGACACCTGAATTAAATACAGTTAAATACATATTGTCACTTATCAGAGTAAAGTTTAATAAACCACGTTTCCGTATTAGATGGAAACCTACAGTTGATTGTGTGATCACGAATCGTGCAGCTTTAAAGTTTACAAAAAAAACCAATGGGTTTGAAAACACGTTATAACTGTCAACTACTATGTATAAAGCCATCTGGGATGAAAATACTATATACGTTCGCATGTATATTTTTCATTGTCAATTCCTAAGTATACCCCTGGTGTAGATATCATTTTTTTTCTCAATGCCTCAATTTGTGTAGCTGTACGTATGTTGTAAAAAGTGCAATGATGCACACTTTATCACTTGGTGTAGTTAATATTTAATTATAATGACGTTTGTGCGTCATTACTAGTGTAACACTGATAACTTTCTTAAATTTGATGAGAAGTCCTGCTGGCGTACAATAAAAAAAATCTAACGTCGTCCGTCGGTTTCTAGGAAAGCATTTAAAATTAGAATACAGGTCGTTTAAAATAATGGCCGGGTATTGACTCAATGCATTGGGATACCAAACATGTATTTATTGTATTGCACACAAAATGCATTGTGGTTTCCTCATTATCAGGTGGAATGTAAGAAATGCTATTGGTACGTATTAACATGTTGTAGTAGATAAATGTAAAAAAAAATCAGTTAAATAAATTGATGGTGACATCGACTGAAAGTCTTTTTTTTATTTTGACAGCCCAGCGTTTCCAAGTTTTATATAATTATCCGTGGGAGTCAATTGAATAAAACTGGATAAGTTTGTGGTTTGATCAAAGTTATCCAAAATATTTGTCGATTGGTTAATAAATGGACAACTTATCAAAGTATTATATAATTGGCTACTGACTACTTGTTGTCTTTCAAAAACGATGGTTTTATTATATCCATGTACATGCACATGGGCAAAAGTTAACGCATTTTAAGGTATACGAAATCAGGAAATATTTTGAAATTTCCTATCTTCGAAACCCATATCTTCATAAACCAAACCGGATTCTTAACAGAACTACTCCAACTTGTATAGGTGCAAGGATTTGTTTTTGGTCCCAGCTAGCAATGAGTAAAGTGTGCGTGATTTTTAAATTCTAATACGCATGTAGCTTAGAAATAGAATTTACGTCTATGTAACTGTAAACACTTTAATTTTTAAAGGCTTCGTAAAGTTTAATAGGAAAATAGCAATATTTTCGTATACTCACCGTCACTATACTTGCATACTGGTATAGTCAAATTACCTATTGTTTCCCTTTTTCTTCGCTTGGTCGCAATAAATCTATCATTGTAAGGCGAGTTTGAATGTTAAACATATTTTTTTTGAAATTGATAACACGATCAACATGTTCACAGTTTTGTGTGGATAATGTATATTGCATTGTACTAAAAGGGGAAGTAATAACGCGGGGAATGACACACGATATTTCAGTTGTCCATTGCCTCGGTCGACGGCGTCTGTTTACTTCGTGTGTGATTTATCATACCCGGAAAATCCACTTTCATAACCGTGTTTACTTTTACGTCCAATGTTCCAGGTTTCAGGTGGGACGAACACAGATTTCAGGTAAAAAATGCCGATGGCGATTTGAAATAAGTTAATAACCACATAATTTTATGCCATGTTTTACATCGTAACTACTCAACCTTATCGCTTAATACCATTTCGTTACCAAAAGCTGAGCGTGCTCCGATTGGGAATCTTTCTCGAATTATTCTGACGTTTTAGAAAAAGACAGTCTTAAAATCCTTTTATAAGTTATTTACTTCCGATTTTTATTAAAATCCCATTTGCCACAGTGCCGTCTGGCTTGCATTATGCCATTCAGACCTGAACAAATTCTGTCGGTCTAGTCCAATAGTTTTGTGAAGGCAGGAAAGTTTAATACCAACTTACCAAGCATGAAAATAAATGGCTTCAATAACAAAACTGCGAAAAGGCGAGGCAATGCATGAATAAGTGTTTGTTATGCAATAGACAATATTGTCCCTTGATTGGCGACGATCATAAAGGATTTATATTTGCATTGTCATTTGTCTGCATAATCAAATTCGCATAACTTTAGGTACCTACATCATATTAAGTTTCCAATATTTACTGTTTTGATATATCTGTCAAACTAATTAAAAAGACACGCGCCATGAGAAAGAGTGCAGATCATCGGTACACTGTGTGAAGTCAGAGTAGGCGCGGTGAAGAGATTTTGTGTTGTTGTTTACTTAATCATACATGCCATATCCCCCGGCGGGGGAAAAAATCCCCCCGAATTTAAAAAAAAAAAAGATTTTTTTTTTTTTTTTTTTTTTTTTTTAATTTTACATCAGGCAACTATGACAAAGTGAAACCACAGTATGTGAGTGAAACTCTCCAAAAGGAAACTTTTACAACAAGTGATCAATTAATTTGTAGTAATTATTAAAGGCAAAGAAATATTACTCTTTTGGAAGGAAGAAATTAATAATATTTATTCTATTCTCTTATTGTCTGAAAGTCATCAAAGCTGATAGAATTAAGCACAATTTTTTAAAAGACTTTGGAGGAAGGTAAATTTAATTTAATTGTCTCGAAAACATATTTTTCCAATGACATATTTTGTTCTGCAAGTGCATTACAGTATGCCATGACAGTGTATCATAAAACTAAAATAAATCATGACATAAAATAATTCAGTATAATGAAAAAGTTAAGAGATTTTCAAAGCAAACTATATGTGAATACATTTTTTCATACGTCTAAAAATACTTTAAAATTTTGCCAACTTAGACCTTCTAAAAAAATCCCCCTGAATACAACCAAAATCCCCCTGAATTTTCAGCCTTTTAAACAAATCCCCCTGAATGGTCTCCAAAAAATATGGCATGTATGCTTAATCGCCCCATATTTGCATCAGCAGACGATATACCAGTTAGTCGAATACCCTACGTAAAATATTATTGACTTTGACTTGAATCTTTTTTTAATATTTTATCGACTCGCTTATAAGACTCAGGTTAAAAATCAGGACTCAATTTTCCCGTCTTATAGTCGAGGAAATACGGCACCAGTTTGTGTACCTGATTTTAAAGTACAAAATGGATATTTGTTTCATCAACATAATTTTACAGTCGTCCACGTTATTATTATTAGCAATTAATGCAACTAATATGTCTTATAACATATTAGGTGTGAGCAAGCATCAATTCAGGCAGAAATAACTTTGTAGGATACCATTTTATTGTTTTTATCACCAATGCTGATTGGGTGATGAAAAGGGCAAAAGGGTTCCACCATAAAAGGACAAGGTGCAGCAGTGCCCCAGCCAGGATTTGAAAAGGACAGGGTGGAGTTTTGAATAGGGAAGGTCATGAGTCGCATAGCAGCAAATAGGGGTTGGCGTGTTAAAGCATCACCCTGCACACAAGCGGGGTTTGAAGGGGTCTCCAATTTTTTTTATTTTGGCTGCATTAATTTATTAAGGCGGCTCTGTCCAATAAAAGGCACAGCGGGTTGTATGAAATGGCAGCAGGGCGCCGTAAAAGTGCAGCGGGGCACCATGCAATGCTATTAATGCCTAGCTGGAGCACTGATGCAGCACACTTACATAACTCCTTAACTCAAACAGTTCTAATTGTAATATTAAAATGCATCTCATCTCAATGAAAAGGCCAATGCTTTGATTAATCTCTGACCAATTTTCCATGAAAATCCGGTGTATCCTGTGCAAGACTATTTACCTGTATGCCAATTTTCATGGTCCTATTTGAGATGTTCACCATGTCATGACGACATTGTTGCCAGCATGACCCATGTCTGTAGGTCAAATGCCAAGGTCACTCTCAAGTGTCAAAATTCTTTGTATAATGGTCTTTTCCAGCTGTTACTTGGTCATTAGGGTCTTATAAAATACATTCAATGTCAAAGAACAACTATTCTTAGATAATGATATGTTTCAGGAATTGATTCTGTCAGTGGCAGGCTCAACATAATATTTATTTGACAAACATCAAATTGGTTTAGTTGTGCTTTACTCATGATTGCTTCTACTCTTAAACTGGTAACACATGCCTCCAATCCAAAAATAAACAAAAAAATACAAATGTGACATAGTATTGGCACTTCGAAATTCCACCAAAAAGGGATGATGATGCAAAATGGGTTAAGGCACGGGTCCACCAAGGCTGAACAAATCCCCTGTTCATTATAAACCAGGTGTCACCATTGTTTTAATGCCATCGAGGCCACTTGCTTTCTCCTTTACTCGTGGCGGTCGTCCGTGTTGTGATAGTTTAAATATTCTTTGGCACTGGGCCTTTAAGGCTGAACAAATTCCCTGTACATTATAAACCATTGCCTCAATTGCTTTCTTCCTAACTTGTGGTGACATGTTGGTTTTGGCAAGGTTTAACAGTAATGCGACCTGTCAATTGCCAATTAAGTCTTTCATTGAGACTGGTATGCTATATCCAAATTGAGCACTACGCCTTTAAATACATTTAAATGAAAAGGTAACTCTATTTCAGCTGATACTTAGGAAATGAATTTTTAACACATGTGTGATTTATTTTTAGAATGAAGCAAACTTAAACACGTATTCTAACAGGATGACAATATCTTTTCTGAAACACATTCAGATTACCTTGTTATTTTCCCTAAATTATTGTAACATGATATGGCTAAGGGAACACGAGTGTTTTTTTTAATACAGATGTGCGCATCATATGTTGGTCCATATCTAAGCCTCATCATTAAATGTAATGTATTTTTCAACACAAACTTTTGGCATTTTATTAAAAATATTCATTTTTTTCAATTACCAAATGAATCAATCTTCAAAGTGACAAACATTTGGCATCTAAAGAGAACTATTTACACATAAATCTACTAATAATTTTAATAATTGTTAAATTAATTTCCATTCCAAAAATGGACGCTCCTATCTAGTCATTTAAATGATTTGTAGAGCTATTTTTAGAAAACCAACCCCCATTATCAAGTGTGGCCATTTACTTAGTTCATATTTATGAATAAGGAAATAAATATCAAGCTGAATAAGAAATAAGGAAACAAATATCAAGCTGAATAAGACCCCTTGAACACTTCTTTTCACACAACTACCTGATGGAAAAAGATGTCAACATAAAGGATAGCTTTGTTCTAATGTTCAATTCACGTACAACATTGAACCAAAAAAAATGTTGACAATGGCTCTTAGACAGTTTTAGATTTATAGAATCTGTTATATTTCAAAATTATCAAAACTGTTTTGTTAAATCTCTTTTAAACTTAAATGATTTAAGATTTAGTTTTAATGGGCCTTTAAAGTTTTAAGACAGCCAACATACTATCCTGCAATATTTAAATGTTAAACTATGGTCTTACATATTGATCACAAAATGTAAACTCCAAATGTAAACCCCCTTACAAATCCCAAGTAAAATACGGTTTTTACACCAACGTGATAAAAATAGACACATGTAATGGGTCGCTACTGGTTCATGTGAGGACATGGGAGTTATTATTCTATTGTTGACAAGGAGATTTCATAAAGCGGGGCAAAATGGTGGGGATTTACAGTCAACTGAAGTTTCTTGGTTTTTTGTACTTTTCATTGTATTTGTAATGATGTGTAAAAGGCGCTGAGCCATGAACTTATTTACACTTTCATGCACTGACTTGTTTACATAATCATTATTATTATTATTATTATATAAATGATAAGCATAAATACATTTGGTAATGTAGTTTCATTATTATTAATGTGTTTTTAATTATTTTAACAACAGATTATTGTAATATATTCTTCACCAACATGTAAATTTAGGTTTAAACTAAATATCAATATTCTATTTTGTGCAGCTAAAAACTAGATTTCAGGTTGGTCTATTAAATTAATTCATGCTCAATTTAATTGTTTTTTGTAAGAACTTGTGTTTATCTTTTTCAGATCTTAAACAGATGAACATGTACATGTATCTTCACAATGCAAAGTGAAAGGACAGACTAGTGATCTTAAGTGTCACCAATGGCCATATTAAGTGTTTTTCCCATCAGATGTTATCAAACTATCTTTTACCATATGCTATAAGTGTAAACTTTGAACTCAGTTATCACTTCATTCATTGGAGATATTTTTATCAAGTCTTAACAAATCAGTTATGTTCAGCCTCAAAAGCCAGATCTGTTGAAGGCTGTAATAGTCAGCCTTTGGATAAACCGTAGACGTTCTTGAAATGAGTTATGATTTGATTCTAATTATAGATTTAGCATGTGACTAACTTGTAGTTATTGCATTCAAGGATATTGGTTTTAAGCTGTGCATTGTTAATTGTTGGTGAACAAACACTTCAGTGATTATCAACTAGGTTCAATAGGGTTTAAACAAAGCCATATACCACGAACTATAAAACAATTGACTTCTAAGAGAAATAAGAAAAGTGAACTATAATAAGTTTTGAAACTCTCTCTCTGTTGTTGAGAAGGTAGAAACTTGGGCAAGATGCGGAAGATTCGATTGTCGGATACGGACCTGGAGCTGTTTGATATTGAGATCTCTCCGGGAGATTACATGTTCTTCCAGCGACACAAAGATGCCTTCAAAACCATGTTCCGAGAACAGGTAGGATGTTAATCATTGTTATTTATTTTTGTAAGTAAAAAGTAATGTTTGTTCAAAACCTATCCTTTCTCGTATCTGTCTAATATAAATGTTTTGGACTTCCTGGAAGCCTAATGTCTGTGAACTATTAAGGTTATAGATTTTAGTTCTTAGTCAAAGCCTTAACATAGGCATTTTATGGAAAAAATAACATGAAGAGCGCCACAAGCATGTACTATGCATGTTGAGCTATAGCCTGTAGAATAGTTTCAATTAAAAGTCTTTTAAAACAGACTTTTAATGCAAGATAACATAAAAATTAATGCTAATTGCCAGAAAATTTATATCAGGGCAAGCCCTTCTGGACCCGATTTGCGATTACGTTCCGCAGCTTCACAGTGAAACACGGCATCATCAAGCAGATGAATATTGATTCTCCAAAGTTCCAAAACCTCATAGACCAGGCTTTCATATTCATACACGAACAGTTTGTTGATGGTTTGTATTAATTTAGTTATATTTTGTGACTGTTATGCCCCTGAAGGATGGCATAAAGTAATTTCACTGTCCATCCACATTTCCATATGTTTTGTTACGACCCTCTGGTATGGTTAAGGTTAAGGTCACATTAGAAGGTCAATGTTGCATAGCAATACTTCGTGTCCCAGCCATGAAGTCTTATCTCTTACGGGAATTTCAATTAATCTTAAAAGATTTTTTAATAAAAACTTTATATTCAACCTAATAGCTTTCTGTCAGACAGGCCAAGTTGGGGGTATATGTCATATTTCTGTGACTCTCTTCCTCAATATTCAGTCTCCAGCCCTTCCACTGCATTCAGCTGTGGGTTTTTATCGACTGCAAGTACATTGTCTATGTAAGTTATCAGGGTTATCTTGAACTGAGCAAATTCTCTTTTGAAATCAATACAGGCTATAAATGTATGATTTTGTATACTTAATGAATGGCCATACAATCCAAACAAAATTTTGTATTATTTAGATTATGAACTACATATCCAGCCAATGGAATCTCCTTCAATAAGTTCCCTGTATAGTTGTTTAGAGTTGCTGTTTCAAAACTTTACAGATATGGTGTCATAATATAATTTCCCACCTGTTCAAAACATGTATAAATTAACCCATTGCTTCATTGATATATGCCTCTGTAAAGCCTCTGTGAAAAACCTCACAGATACACCATTTTACTCTGTCAGAAGCTATAATGTATAATGAGGGGATTATTTAGGGGCAGCTGATGTGGCCACTTCTCTATGGAGAAAAGGGTTAAGACAGAAAAATGTATGTAAACCCTAGTATCATAGCTTTGTCAGCTCTGCCTTTCTTAATCATGAAGAGTTTACATAAGTTGATCTATCTATTGCGTAAAATATACTGTGCTTGACAGTGTGCCAAACAAAAGTCATACAAAAGGAGATATCAGATTTCTTAGACCTTGACATTAATACAGTGGAAAAATAACTCATTGTTATTGATGATTTGCATAACTATTTAGGCATAGCAAGATGTTTTACATTGCTTACTTTAACCAATCAAATTTAACTGAAGCTCCACCCTTATGAAACTAAGTAGTAACGTAGTTAATAATAGATGATGTGTAGCTCTTCCTGACCGAAACTTGTTTGAGTTTAATGTTTCCTTGTAACATATGAGAAAGAAAGAAAAGTCATAACAAATTCAAGGGCTTTGCATTGTATCAGTACTTCAGTAATCGTGGGCACAAGGGGTTAACAAATACTTGTGAAACAATTACAATTAATGAACATAATTGAAGCATTTGAAGTGTATACATGTAATATAGGCAGTACTTTAAGAAAAAACATTTGCTTATCTTAATAATTTAAATTTTCTGAAGGCAGAATGGTGCTAATGCTAGTCTCCATGAGGGCAGAATGGTGCTACCAAAAAAGAAAAAGATGCAACAACCTTCAATAACCCTTAAACTAAAACCCCTCTGTGTTATCTTTATGTATTTTTTTTCGTTAAAATATATGTACAAATATAGTAAGAAGGGTCATAGTTTTTCCAATTTATTTGATATTATGTGGAACTATTTTTGATTTTCTATGTATCAACTATTAGATTGTACAATGCATCATTTACTTAAAGTTTATTCAAAAGTCCATATGTAAAGAAGTATCACCTAAAAGTGAACATTCTCTCAAATATTTAGTGTACAATGCCCTTCGAAACCTTAAAGATGCACTTTTACTCCCAAATTAGATGTACCACAATTAATACAATTGTATTAATTTACCAAGAAGGATGAATGAATATCGAAAACAATGGTTATTATGAAGGATACCATAATATATTTGAAAGAAAGGTGCAGATAACACAGCATTTCTACCTTATTAGACGATAGTTGATCACTGTAAATATTTAAGGACCCACCAGTTATTAAATATTTGTGTGTTTTCAGCTATTAAATTAATACACTGTTACAATCTTGTTTTCAGTCATTAATATTTTCCATAAATGCATGATTTGCGTAGTTAAAGGTTTACCACTCAAAATTCATGTTTGTTGTACATGTATTATTATTGATTTTAAAAACTAAGTGGCACTTAACATGTTCAACCAACTGTTTCAGGCAAACAAAACATGGCAAAGAACTTCCTAGAGGACATAGCTCGCCTGGCCCAGAATCAAGACAGGTTCCCGGAACTGGACTCAAAGTCTTTCTGTGAGAAGTTTATAGTTTCTGTGCTAAAATTTTAACTTATTTAAAAATATGACTCTAAATGAATTGATTAGTTTAAAACATCTTGGTTAGTATTGATAATGTTTCAGTGCACTTTTTGAATTATTTAATTAACACTACTGAATTAGCCAGTTTATTACTGTATAAGATTCTTTGTATTGTCTATGAACACCTAAAATTGATTTTTCTAAATCCAGTTCACTTAATATTTACAAAATATTACAAATCATTTTCTATGAAATGGTAAACATAAAAATGTTATGGGTTTGAGATCTTGGGGAGGAAAACATATTTTATGAAAGGCAACATTAAGCAGAAGATTATTATGAATATCGTTTGTAAACATGAATCTGTTCAAGATGTAAAAAATAAAAAAGCCACATTTTGCTAGGACTGTTTTATTTATCATTGATGATTTTCTTCCAGCGAAGGACCCTTTTTACATTCGTGAGACGAGAGAGCTTTTTAGAAACTTTTTTGGAACCCCAGATCAAAAGTCATCATATTTAAAGGTACTTCCCTAATACTAAAATACCTGCCTAACTTACCTGATTTTAGTGATTTGTAAAAGTATGGCAGATTCTCTATTGCTCTACAAATGACTTTATATATGAAGTGTCTGACTATTATTTGTATGGGTAGTACTTGTTTGTGTATGGGCAATGATAGCTTGACTTTGTAAGTCACGATGGAACAGGAATTTTATAAGGAATTTGATAGAATATGGAGCGCTTATTTATATGTTAACTTGTAAAAATATTGGAATAAATTAATATCCTTTAGTATCTAATTTATTTGTAAGGCCATCTTATTATGATTCAAGCACAATCTCATGCAATTTTCTTATTCACTCATAACTTCCTGCTTCAGGTGTACATTCTCAGTCCAGTGTATTTACGGTTCGGTGGCTCCATCTGCCGGTGTCTGATTCGCTGGACTGAGGCCCAGCAAATGGACCCAAAGGATGAATCGTACTGGATCCCGCCCCAGCCCCAAACTGAAACGCAATCTGGAAATGCGGAGGCTGCAGAAACAATCATGTGCTCTTCTTGTATAGATTTTTGTGGGACAATTTACTTTAAAGAAAAAATCATGGGATACAGAGGTGGCCCTGTTTCATTTTGCTTTTGGAGAAAGGGCGATCCTCGTTTTAATGATCCCAACAACCCTCTTTATGCCCCTCACCTGTCAAAAGATGATGATTGGCGAGATCTTCTCACCATTGACATGTTTCGAGACTTCTTTAATTATGTGCGATACACATACGGCAGTGAGTCTGACAAATGTGACGAGTGTCAAGATTTGAAAAAGAAACGAGATAAAGTAATACATGTTTGTCGTGCTTCAAAGAAAAAAAAGAAAAAACCGGCAAAAGAAAAAGAAGAGCTTATAAAGGACTTAAAGGAGGTGAGGGAACAGATTGATAAAATTGATGATTCTAACTCTGGCCTGGAGGAGATACTGAGAAATAAACCAAGAGTTAGAGAGGCATTGCAAGAGGTAATGCTATAGGTTACAAAAATTAAAAGAACCTTTTTGAAGATGCTCTTTTACTCAAAAATAAGATTTACGACAATTAATACAATTATTTTAATATACCAAAAATGATGAATAAAGTCCAAAACAATGGTACTTATGAAAGATAACGAGTTTATTTTGGAAGTATGGTGCAGAAAACTCAGTATTTCTACCTTTTGCGATGATAGTAGATCACAGTAAACCTTTAAGCACTTACCAATCATTTTTTTTTTAGGATTTCAGCTATTAATTACAAGGTTACAATCTTGTTAACAATAATAAATATTTTCCATAAATGCATTATTAAGTGAGTAGTTGAAGGTTTATCACTCTAAATGTATGTTTTTGAAACAATGTTTATGTATTAATTCTGAATAAGAGTCTCACTTTAAAAGAATCATTAGCCTTTTAAAGAAACTTGTAGAGTAATCATCTGACTTGAAAACACCTTAAGTGTAATCTGCTGACTTGTAAATACCGTAACATTAAGAGTAATCAGCTGACTCCTAAACAACTTTTAGTGTAAACGTCTGACTTTTAAAATACAATAAGAGTAATCAGCTGACTTTTAAACAACTTTAATAGTAATCTACTGACTTTCAAGATACCTTAAGTTAAGAGTAATAAAGTAACCTTTTAAACAACCTCAAAGGTACTCGGCTGACTTTTATACAACTTGAAGAGTAATATGCTGACTTTTTAACAATGTAAAGAGTAATCGGTCGCCTTAAAATATCCTTAAGAATAATCAGCAGACGTTATTATAATGATCAGAGAAATCTGCTGACTTTCAAATAACCTTAAAGGGACTGTACACCAAGATTGGCACCAAAAAAACTTTTCTGTAACAAATCTACTTAACAAAATGTTTTACTTTTTGATATCATAATTGTAAAAAAATACCAAAATGTAAAAAAAAAATCCAGTCAGAGACCAGGTTCGTACTGGTGTCTTCAAAATTGCAGTCCAGTGTCGTATCCACTGTGCCACGAAGGCTTTCCCTCAACAGTTGGAATATTTAAGCTATATACCTAACTTGGTAATATCACGTGATAACTAGCCAATCACGCACAAGGAATAAATTCTACTAGGAAGACATACCTAGTCATCTTTTTAAATGGAAAAATACGAAAACAACTGCGAAAAATAAATTAATTGTAAACTATGTGGTACTTCAGTTAGTAAATTGCAATGCATTGTACACATCGATACAAAGTTTATATCAGTTTTCGACAATGTTTTTTTTTTTTGCTATTTCATCATACAGAGTACAGCCCCTTTAAGTGTAATTGACTTTTATTTAGTCAACTTTTGCTATACCTTGCATTAGACCAATATCAAAAATGTAACTTTGAAACATTCTTTGTAAAAGTATAAAACCTGTATCTATAGATCGAAAAAATATTTGAATCAGAAAACAGAAGATTATAGACATTAATGGGACTGATATTACATTAATTTACAAACCTATATATGTTTTTAGCAGTATATTGTATTTTTATTTTGTGGGAATTATAATTGGTTTGAACATCTGTTTCAGTGTACTGTACAGAAAAATTGTACATGTTAAAACAATTTGCTTTAAATTCAGGTTGAGAGAAAGGAAAAGTTAGAAAAACTTCATAAAGCTGCACTGAAGCAGAAGAGTAGCGAATATCAGGTAAATAAGATCCAGCTGGACGGAGACTCGAAAGACTTAGTTCAGTCTAACTCACTTGTGAAAACTGTCAAACGCTCCGACTTCAGCACTGAGGAGGAATTCCGTGAGAACACCATGTTTAAAATGCCTGACGGTTACGACCCAAATGACCCGGAGCCGCTGGTTCTAGGTGTGAAGAAGGACGGTTCCCTGGTGCTTGACTACAGGAGAAACTATGTGCTGGTGTCCGGCTTCAAGGTGATCAAAATGGAGGACAAGGCTCACGGGCTGTATGAAGTCAACATCTCGCCAACATCAGATAGGGTATGTGCTGATAGTGATATTTGCTAATATCACATTACCAAGAGAAAATATTACATGGTCATTCTGTACGGAATTTATGAAACAATTTTTCTAATATTGTTAAAAATAAACTTTTAAATTAGCCATAGTAAATGAGATTATTAGATATCGTGTTGTATGACTCTAAATGTGATATTAAGTCTTTATTTATATCATAATTTCTATTTTGATTATTTCTAGTTCTAAATGCATGAAATGTCGCTATATAATGTGTAAATTCACAACTATTCATTTATGATATTACATCAAGATATTACGCTAGTTCTAAATTATTTCATATATTCTATGGGTCATTTATGATATATATTTTTTTGTAAAGATGGAATTCAATCAACTAAGGTTTATGAACTTTTTAGCATTGAGGAATATTATTCGAATGCCATACTGAAACATTAATTATTTGAACTCGCCTAAAACCAATCTGATGCCCTTTTTGAAATCATGAACAAAGTTATCTTGGAGATGAAGAGCATCTACTTCAAATAAGGCATTATTGTATACATATAAACAATAATAACCTCCATATGAATTAATGATATGAACTGATATTGTGATAATTTAAACAATTGTGAAGAATGTTATATTTACCTATACTAAGTCACTCTCGATGTTGCAAACTCACATGTGCCCAGGCTGGGAATCGAGTAGCAAGTGCGTTAACCATTGCACTTGCCGGACAACCCAAAAATTGCGTTATAACAGAGTTTATTGCAGTTGTTTTAGTGTTTTTATTTTGCCTCTGAGCCTATGACACCATTTTTTACTTGAACCTTGGCCTGAGAGTTTATTTCTTGTTGATATCTGACAGACAGATGAGATGGAGAATGAACACTTTGAGAAGATGAGGCTGAAAATGGAGGAGAAGGATCTAAACTGGTTCCGCCTGAACAGCCAGTTTCTAAAGGAGCAGATCCCTGGCCTGCCTGAAAGGTTTGAGTGGTGGGAGGCCCGGGGCTTCGTTGTCTGTGTGTTTGATTATGAGGTGGAGGAAAAGGAGCAATGCGAAAAGTGGACCAAGTTTTCTATTAAAGTGAGCGGCTACGAAGAGATGCTTGTGAAACATGCTGTCATGCTTTGTAAGTAAAATTGGAGTGTATTAAAATCCATGTATATATAAAAGCCACGCAATTTCAAATTATTTTTGACATTTTGTTTTTCATTTATTTTTCACATAATGTACATATCAACTTACAGTACAAATCAACTTACAGTTCTAAATTCAAAAAAGCTCTAGTTCTATGTATTTTGTAAGGATAAGCATGAATGTAAAAATAATAGTCATGCGCACACCCATACCTATACACTTGAACACCCAAGTGCACACATAAACATGCACACTAAATCCTGCATACATACACACGAACACATGCATGCACAAACTTACTATGTACAGTACTGCAAATACAATTAATGTCCCCTATATTAGCTAATGTATTCAAACAGAGTATTTTATATATATGTAGATAAAGTCCTATAATTGATGTTATTTAATTAAGAAGTCTTAGGAGTTTTTGATCTGGCTATTTGTGTTTTTAATAGCTAATTTATGTTAGCTGTTTAAGTATTTCTCTTTTTTTATTGTGGGTTTCATATTTATAATTGTTTAAGGCTTTTTGTCTTTTATTATTATACTTGACTGTATGTAAAATTTCATCAAAATCATAAAGGATGTTAAGAAGGGCTTTTCTTGTGATTGGTTAAATTTATGAATAAGTAGTAAATAAGTTATTTTTTAATTAACATTAATTCAATACAACAAAAATGTTATAAATCAGCCATGCAAAATATAGACATAATAAATTAAAATTGTTTTATTGAAGATGACATAAAATATAATTATTATTTGTCATTAAAATTGGAAATGAAAGAAATTGTTAATTTCAATTTATGATGTTTCATGCCAAGTCTCCTTGAAAGTTTTTGCTGATAATAATTTGATAACTATAACAATGCTTTTAATGTGCATTTTATTGTGTAGAAATGTTCTACTCAGTTATGCTTGTATAGAAAATGAAAAAGCTGTAGTAGAATGTTATGGTTCACTATTTCAGTGGTACACTACATTGCTAAACATAAGCTACAAAGCTGCCCTGGCTGGAATATGGAGATTGATGATATCGTTGCTTGTCTTCTTCCTGAGAGGCAGCCAAACATTGAAGATATTCAGGTAGCAAATTTAAATATTACCAATTTTTATTCTAGAACGGATAGTTTAAGTGTCCCCTAGTGCCTAGTGGAGGCAACTGTGGCATCTCACTTTCTTTTTGGCTCTCGAACAAACATTTTTTTCCAATTTTTACTAATTTATGTAACATTGTTTATGTGCAAAACATCTCCACCAAGTTCAATAATCAGATACATGTCTTTGTAATATATTTAGAGTTAAAGGCCTGTCGAACACATTTGAGAATCACTGCATGTATTTGGATTTTGTTTTAAACTATCAAAGATTTAAATTGTCTGCTTTTCCTTTAATTGCTTCAACCAGCATATTATGTCAGCTGACTGTTTTCGTTTGCTTGTTAGTTTATTGAAGAGAAAAAGTTAGGATACGTAACTGTCATGACCATAGTGTCAGTAATCGGCATTGTAGGCTTATTGTGCAACTGGAATATTTGTTCAGTTATGCCGTTTGGATTATTGAGAAATGGACAATGGTTTGCATCTGCTTTCAGAGCTTTTGTTGAATGTATAAACTCTCTTGTTGTTGTTTCAGGTGTCGTTAATGCGAGGATTTAGGTTTGAGGATCGACTTACATATGAAGAAAAGGCGTCTTTAATTAAACATTATGTGAGTGAAATAACGTAAACAGCTCCCCCACAGACAGTTCATTAATGTGGTTTAAAATTTTATAAATTATGTTACAAGTCTAAAGTACTCCATGAATAATAGCTTAACCCATTTTGATTTATACTATAATACTCCAAGAGCATAAATCTTTTTCATTCATAAAAGATTTAACCCTTTACATAGAGCAGTCGAATGTTCACTAGTGTTATCGGTTTTCATATACACAAAATGATAGCTGATTGAACTGACAGCTTTTCATAGCAGTTTAGAAAAAAGCTATGGGTTGAAACTGAAAGTACCTTACAGTTTGTCTTAACGACCAAGTTGGTCTTGTGCATTGTCCATTTAGTCAAAATAAAGTCCTTTCATCTACACTAGTCCAACAGCAAGCAGCTGGGTTAACAGCAATAATTGTGTTCCAATTTTTTTGTGGTTAGTTTAGTTTCTAAATGATATTGGCATTTGAAAGAATTCAAATCAAAGCTTCAGTTCATAAGCGTTGATTTTCTGAAGTTAGGCATATGAACTGACTTACAATGTATCAAGTTATTACCATACTTAGTAGAGGTAATTATAGGGACATATATATTTAGAAACCAGTCTCATATATATGTGTATGTATTTGAAATGATCGTGACAATAACTTTACCTACAGATTTTCTTTTCTTTCAGCCTACACTAAATTTTAGCAAAATTTTAATGGGTGTTGATAAGGGGTTGGCAAAGACATTGTTAGATAGTGAAGACGACGCGGAGAAAATGAAGATGCGTAAAATGATTGATGCTGTCGCTGAAAAAAATGTGAGTCTAATGGTATTAAGCATGCACTTTGACTCATAAGTCAGATTTACCACAATTCATACAATTGTTTATGAACCGAAAAGGATGAATAAATGTTGAAAACAATGGATCGACAACCATTATTTTTTATTTGAAAGAAATGTGCGGAAAACACGGTATTTCTACCTTATGAGACTATGGTAGACCACAGTAAACCTTTGAGCACTCACCAATCATTAAATATTTCTGCATTTTCCGCTATTAAATACACAGTTACAATTGTTATATATCAGTAATTCATATTTTCCATAAACGCATTATTAAGTAAGTGGTTAAGGTTTATCACTCAAAATGTATGTTTGTTAAAATATATGTATTTATTAGGGATGCAAACGAATATTCGAATATTCGATCAAACGTTTGGTATTCGAATGTCAAAATCGGTATTCGAATATTCGAAAAAAAAATTCAATAAAGAGAACAAAACACATTTTGCCTTCATCACTGATGTTGTTTATAAACCTCGTTTATCTTGTTTTTACAACGATTGGCCCCTAATCCCAGAGGTGTGAATGTGATGACTAGACACGCGACATGTGTCATTTAGGGACATTTCGTCGGGTACTATAAAAAGTCCCCCTACTTCTACAATAACTGGCTAGGGATCGGCTTTAACACCAATGTGTTGTCTTGGCTGCAAATTATGCTGTGCAAAATAGCGCAAAACGAGGTGATGATATAAATGCCACAATAATGTTGTTGCATATATGTGCTTTAAACTGTTTTCATCTTTCAATACAATTTTCGTGCTTTGAAATGGATTTTTGAATATAATTCCTCTATTGTTGTACAATAAATAAGTCCAATCCACTTATGTTTTCGTTTTACTGTTTTACTAGTTCCCGAGTTGGTTTGAGTTTTCCATAGTTATATTTAGTCAGTTTAGAGGTCAATCTCAGAAAGAGGCTGATCATCCTACGGAAAGACCTTCCATTGGCGCAAAACACTGTTTTACTAGGAATCCATCTAATTTCACATTGTTTACAAAAGGCAGCGGAATTGAATTATTCGATTTTGTTGTTTGTCTGTTTATAATGTATTGCTTTTTACTTCCTGGAAATGGAGAATTTCAAAGGCTCATTTGGGGAAATCAGGATCCGCCGCGCGTACTGGATACGACAAAATTGGGTTTAAATGCCCTGGCTATTACTTTAGCGAATAATAATAGTAGTTTACTACATCTTCTAAAATATGTATTTCGCTAATCGAATATCCGAATATTCGATCGAAAGAATTACCAAATATTCGAGTATCTGTTTTGCCATTCGTTTGCATCCCTAGTATTTATTGGTTTTGAATAAGAGTGTCACTATAGATATTGCATTGATGTTGTCAGATGTCTCTGTGTATGGGATTATGTGCACATATCTTGTTGGTGGATTTTGGTGCAATGATTATCACACTGATCATGACAAAAAAATCATTTTAGAGAATGTTCACTCTTTTTCAGTTACTTACCAAGAATCTTCCAGTTATTGATGTTGCAGAGTTAAAGTAAGTGAAAACTGAAATTTAGGACGTGAAATCGACATTTAATTTGAAATCTAAAACTAATTGGCTTATAAGATAAGAACAATTGCTTACAATGGCCCCATGACTACTGCAATTTGCTATGTTAGTCTCGTGCCACATCTTTCAACATTGAAGCATATGTTTAGGATACATCTAACACAGTCCTACTGATAAATGCTTGAAAACATGTTTGAAACAAGATTTTAAACATAAATAAATAAAAATGCTGAGCATCAACATTATTTTCAAGTAGTGGTTGATGTTTCAACACTAAAAAAGGAATGTATGAATATGTTTGTTTCTATCTATGCATTATATTGATTGCTACCATGGCCTTCTTGCTCCAGGACCAAGCTAGGGCTGGATGGGGAGCCAACAAAGGCCGATATTCTATATGAGCAGATGATGCAAGACCCAGCAAACTTTGAGTTCTTCACCCTGGCAGACATTGATGAAGGTATGCTCTTAACAATCGCAAACATCGAAGAACGTATGCTTGTATCTGATAGGAATTATGTAACTTTGAGAAATTAGATTTAACTACATGTACAAAAGATGCATGTGTAAAGGATTATACTAAAGTATGATAAAATGCAGGCAAAATAGCTTGGCTGCTCTTGGAACAAAAAACTTAAGCTTTTATCCATACCATTGAATTTATTCTTTTTATTCCAAAACTAAAATGTTTTCAATTACATACCATTTTGTAGACATGCTTATTATGTGTTTGTATTGATAATTATTAGCATCTATATGTTATACATTTATTAACTCTGGCTAAATATATCTATTATTTATGCCTTCAGTCAACAAAGAAAAACAGATAAATGTTGAATATGAATGTGCAATTTTACTGGTTTATGTAGTAAACTTCAGGAAAAGAACAATCTGACTTTATTTCTAACCACTATTGTCTTTATTATAATATTATTATCTAACAATGCTTCTACCCTTTGCAGAGGAGGGTTATTGGGACCTTGGGCTGAAGTCATTGGAGATCCGCTGCTATAACCGGCTGTTTGACCCCCCCGTAGAGGTGTGCCCAATGTGTAAGCAGGTGGGTGTGCCCTGTGAGTGCTTCAAGCCTGATATACTCGATGAAAAGGTCAAGAACTTCTTCCATAAACAGGCGGGCTACTACATTAATTTTGATGCACGAGGGAAAGACAAACGTGTCGGTAGGTAGAATGGTTCAATTGTCTAATTAGTGAAATGTATTTGTATATTACTTTGATACATATTTATGTAACGTGTACATGTATTTCTTCAAACATGTACCTCTTTATCATGTAAATCGGTTTTACAGTGTTGGAAATATTTTGTAGGATTAGCAAATCATGCTTCTATAATTTAATCAGACACACACTATAAATCCTCTACATAGTTTTCATCCTTTCACAGAGCTGCCCAAATTGCAATACCATGAGAGTAAATTGAGCCTGGATGATGACCATGTTGAGCCACCAATGAAGGAGCATGATATTCGTAAGGAGCTTGCCAAGGTCACAGACAAGTGTGTGGAGTTGGGCCTCAATGTTGCTGATTACGAGGTGACCACTCAGACCGACCTTCCCTCCAGCCTCGGTGGTGAAGCCAATATGGATCCCCTGCCTGGTATGCAGAAATCTTTAGTGTCTTTAACTAGAATCATTGTTGAGTAGCTTGAACTCAAAACATGTACTTTAGCTGTATACAATAGTTTGAGTCATATATTTTAAACATAAAGAATGTAAGAAAATTATATTTGTTAACCTTAGCTGAAATTGGAAAAGGCATCAACAATAATTTGACTTCAATTTTGTTAAAGAGATGCAAAAGGCATTTCTAAAAAAATTGGCAGTTTGTCCAGTGTATTTTCCACTTTCTTACTTTGAATCTTTTATGGGCTATAAATGATGACCTTAAGGAAATAATAAAAAAGTTCAATAAACAAATATCATATGTCATAATCTGTTTCACCTTCACTTTTATTTTGTTCAGGTTGCCATTGCAGTTTGAGCTTCAGGATTGCAAGTGGCAAGAAGTACCAGACCATATCTATTACTGTTGGAGCGTACATGTCAGAAGATAAAATCCTGTATAATGCTGAGGTGAAGAGAATTCAGGCATTGCAGGAAGGGAACATGTGCTGCTGTGCCAGGTCACAACTGGAGGAGGAAATCAAACAGATTGAAGCTAAACGAATGGAGAAAAAAAGATCGGTGAAAGGAAAAGTGCAGGAACAGAAGGCCATAGAGGGTCCTGGTAATACAGAGGTAATGCATAAGATCCCTGAGATGAATGATGAAAATGTTAAAACAGAGGTAGACAACAAAATAGACAAAAATGAGAAAGAAAAGGATGTTGAAAAACTTGATGAAAAAGTTGAAAAGATAGAAGTAGATGGAGAAGATGGTGTGCAAAAAATTGAACTAAGTGAAGAGAGTAAGGTTGATGAGAAGTCTGCAGTTGAAGAAAAACTTGAAGCAGGTAATGTAAATGAAGAAATTGCAGAAAGCCCTGAGAAGGAACAAAAAATTGATTCAGAAATAGACTCCAAGCCTAATGAAGCAAATGTTGAAAGTATTGTTACATTAGAAAAAAAGTCTGAAATTTTAGAAAATGAAAATGAACAGGCTTTCAAACATGAGGAGAGTGAAAAAAATACGGAAAACAATGTTACAACAGAAAAGACGGAAGGTAAAGAGGAAAAACCGGCCAATACAGAATTGGAGGGTGCGGTTGCAGGGGCTTCAAATATGGACAATGTTGATGCTAAAGTCGAAAATGAAGAGCCTGCTGATGATCTTACCCTTGAACAGTTCTGTGACTTGATGAAGATGAATTTTGAGGACGGCATTGCTGCATATGCAAAAATGAACATTAAAAAACCAATAAAATTTCGAAGAAGAGAAAATAATTGCAATGCTGACAGGATAGTTGAGCTAATGCAGAAATCATATGACCAAGCAGATAGAGAAGAGAGAAAGAAGCTGGAAAACCCACAGTGGTCTGTAAATCATGTGCCTGTGGTGAACAAAGATACAAAGAAGGAGATGTTTGCTGTCAACACTGTAAACATTGGGTGAGTTGAAGATTTTTTTTTCAATGATATACAACTTTGGATATGGTCATGTAAGCCAACAAAGAAGAATAACTAACAAAAATACTGTATACAGTAGTTTTAAAATATACCATTAACTTTGTCAGCAACAGTATTGAAATTGGAGTTAAATATTTATTTGCATTTTAATCATTGATGCTCTTCAGATAAATTTGACCTCACAAAGCATGTTGAGCGGAGGCCCTTAAGTTCATGGTTAATCCTGATGTCAGGAATGAGAGTCTGTTTTTTTTTTTTAATTTGGCATTTCCATCAGAAACAGTAGGAAGTACCTTGAAATTAATATAAATGACTTTGAAACAATTTCAAAATTGGTCTAAGCCCTAACAGAGCTTTTGGCATGAACTATATATAGTCAAATAGACAAAGGGCTATTTTTCAAGATTGACAATTATAAGGTGTTCTGATTTAATAATGAAGGTTGTTCTCAGGTTGAAATGAATTTTTATTTTAGCAAGACTACGATCATGTTCACGACTGACACAAAAAAGGCAGAACCAAAGCATGAGGTGAAGGAGAAGAAAAAAATCAAAAAACAGAAGGTGGCTAAACTCCCAAAACGGAAAACAATACAGGATGAGTATGAGAGAGCTAAAAACAAAGGACAGATGGAAGACGTGGAAAAATTGGATAGGCAGAGAATGTCAATGTTGCAATTGTTTGGAGACTTGGCCGGGGACGAAAAAATTGGGGAGCAAATATCTGATGCTCTTATGAAGGTTGGGAGGCATTACACAGAGGAGGAATCTGAGGAGGGGAAAAGACGGATGTTCAGTGAGATGAAAATGGATAAAGATGGCAACTACTTTATGGATGAGAAATCATTGAAGAGGATATTCGATCCTAGGGATATTGATGCCTTGAAGGGAATAACGGAGGAATTTTCTGACGTTATCAAAGGGAGGGAATACAAGCTGCAAGATATGGCAAACAATCTGAAGTATCAGCTAGGGCAGGAGTTTGGACCCGAACTTATGAATGACGCGAAAGTGGAAAAGAAGCCGGAAGAAAAACCCAGGAAGAAGAAACTGAAAAAGAAAAAACCGCCACCCATGGAAGATGTTGCAAAGGGAGAGGAATTCCAACTGAGAGACTGTGGTCACTGCAACAAGAAGGAGCCTACCAGGAAAGCATTCAAGAAATGTCAGATGTAAGTGTAGCCAAATACCAATTGTTCCAAGTATTGATGTATTGCTTATGTTTGTGTATTAAGTAGCTTTGTAACAGATCACCTTTGGTAAGAGACTTGATCGTAGAGTTCTTAAGACTATTATAATATATTTACTCTGATAACATGAACTCAGGACCTAGATCATTTAAAATATGTGTATTAGCCAGCAGCAGGAAAGTTGCTTATTGTTGCTGGATGGCCCTTTAACTGGTAACGAGTCATTGCTTCAAAATAGAATGGAGTGATATTGATGATATATTTTCTTAAGTTTGTGTGAGAACAGTACCATCATCAGTGGTTGTTTCAGTGCGAGCCCATTTGATCAATTCAAGTCACATGACTGAAATTGCTGGTACAAGCATGATACAATTTAATCTGATTTCTTCTCATTAAAGGTGCAAGGATGAAGGTGTACTTGAGGTGCGCTACTACTGCTGTCGAGAATGTCAAGGTCAGTGGAGTATTGTGTGCTGTTTGAGAGCAGTGGGGTATTGTGTGCTGTTTGAGAGCAGTGGAGTATTGTGTGCTGTTTGAGAGCAGTGGAGTATTGTGTGCTGTTTGAGAGAAGAGGGGTATTGTGTGCTGTTTGAGAGCAGTGGGTTATTGTGTGCTGTTTGAGAGAAGTGGGGTATTGTGTGCTGTTTGAGAGCAGTGGAGTATTGTGTGCTGTTTGAGAGAAGTGGGGTAATGTGTGCTGTTTGAGAGCAGTGGGGTATTGTGTGCTGTTTGAGAGAAGTGGGGTATTGTGTGCTGTTTGAGAGCAGTGGAGTATTGTGTGCTGTTTGAGAGAAGTGGGGTAATGTGTGCTGTTTGAGAGCAGTGGGGTATTGTGTGCTGTTTGAGAACTGCGGGGTATTGTGTGCTGTATGAGAGCAGTGGGGTATTGTGTGCTGTTTGAGAGCAGTGTGGTAGTGTGCTGTTTGAGAGCAGTGGGGTATTGTGTGCTGTTTGAGAGCAGTGGAGTATTGTGTGCTGTTTGAGAGCAGTGGAGTGTGCTGTTTGAGAGCAGTGTGGGTATTGTGTGCTGTTTGAGAGCAGTGGGGTATTGTGTGCTGTTTAAGAGCAGAGGGTATTGTGTGCTTTTGAGAGCAGTGGGGTATTGTGTGCTGTTTGAGAGCAGTGGGGTATTGTGTGCTGTTTGAGAGCAGTGGGGTATTGTGTGCTGTTTGAGAGCAGAGGGGTATTGTGTGCTGTTTGAGAGCAGTGGGGTATTGTGTGCTATTTGAGAGCAATGGGTTATTGTGTGCTGTTTGAGAGCAGAGGGTATTGTGTGCTGTTTGAGAGCAGTGTGGTATTGTGTGCTGTTTGAGAGCAGTGGGTTATTGTGTGCTGTTTGAGAGCAGAGGGTATTGTGTGCTGTTTGAGAGCAGTGGGGTATTGTGTGCTGTTTGAGAGCAGAGGGGTATTGTGTGCTGTTTGAGAGCAGTGTGGGTATTGATGAAATAAATTCAGATGTTGCTTAGTCTGTTCATGTAGTGTCATGTTGTCTACATATCACATATTTCAAATATTAAATATTTTTCAACATAATTGGTATATATTTAATCTAGATTGTATTTAAAAAGATGTCTTAATGTATTTTACAGTTGAAGACTGGAAGAACCGACACAAGATGGAACACCGTGATTGCCTGCTGGGCTAGGGGAAATAATTTAAAGAAAGAGATTTGTGGCAACATCGAATAAGTACTGTCATATAACTGAACACTTTTTATTGCACAGTTAAATCGTTGATGCTCTTCAGAAGCATAAATAGGCAGAACAAAGAAATCAGTCTCAAATATAAAGTTTTTTATGTGCTTTCTATAATCATTCATATGTTAAAATATACATTCAAGCAGATTATACATTCAAGCAGATTATAATTTATATTATTATCATAATGTTATAGACATGTTGATTTTAATTATCATGTTTGAAAAATGATGTTGTTTTTTGTTTGCATTTTATTTTCAATCTTTCAGAGAAATTGTAAGCAAGTATGTGTGTTTCAGTTTCATTTACTATTGATTTAAATTGTAAGTTAAATGATGAGGGCACCCTTCTCCAATGTTTGCAAATATTGTTACACAATATGTATTTTCTTATAAGTGGTTTCGCTAATAAATCTTTTCTTTTTTTCAAACTTATTTTCACAATAATAAATATGATAAATCAGAGATTTTATGATACATAGGACAAGTTGGAAGACACTTTAAAAATCACAATTTTGGGATTTAAGGTGCCTGACATACAAAAATATTGTCATTTTATCGGGCATTTGGTATATTTTTGATATTATCCCTGATGACTCCGTAAAAAGTTGGCAGCACTTCAAAGACACCTCTTGCTGATAACTGATGTATTAAATATAAGACTGATTTATTGCCGTCATTGCCGTCGGTGTTCTTCACTTCAGCTGGAATGGATTGTGAAATGACCTGTGATGTGAAATGACCTGTCTATCACGGCATCAAAAATTACACTTGTACATCGTAGACCTTTAATGTCATTGGTAATTATGTATTCAGTACTATTTTATTACGTGCCATTCCTTGTTGAGAGTGTAATAAAAACATTTTCTTGTGTAATCTAATTTGATATTTTCTTTTCCCCTAGCAAATTTAGCTTCATACTTTACCAAAAAATAAATAGAATGTTCCTTTTTGGTCATAGAATTGTCATTTGATGAATACAATCTGGAATGATCACATGTGTGGTGTTGATAATTTATCCTTCATTGATGTTTTACATACTTCATTTTTTGGTTGTTTTTGCATTTATTTATTTTGGTTCAGTCCTCGTGTAGATGTAGTTTAATTCCTTTGTGCATAGAAATAAACATGATTGTTGGGTATTTTCTATGAATTATATTGTTCTTTATTTTTCTATTTAAAAATTTACACAATCAGGCGTATGTTATTGATCATATACATCTGTTCCATTTCAATAGATCACAGACCTGTTTTACTGTCATACTGTGTATAGTTTAGTTATACTGTGTCGCATTGGATATAATTTTGTTTTACTATAATACCGTGTATAATTTAGTTAGACTGTGTCATTCGGTGTATAATTTAGTTAGACTGTGTCATTCGGTGTATATTTTAGTTAGACTGTGTCATTCGGTGTATAATTTAGTTAGACTGTGTCATTCGGTGTATAATTTAGTTAGACTGTGTCAGTTGGTGTATATTTTAGTTTGACTTTGGCATACTGAGTTTAATTTAGGTTTTCTGTCATAACAAGTATAATTTTGTATTACTGTTATATTGTATGTAATTTAGTTTCATTGTGTCATTTTGAGTATAATTTACTAAAACTGTCATAATGAGTTTATTTTTTGCTGTCATACTGTGTATAATTTAGTTAAATCTGAATAGTACAGCCACATTTTGAAATGGCATGCGTTGCTAGATCATCGGGATATATCGGTTTATGTAAGTTTATGGGAGATAGGGGAGAAAGTTAAGGGCATCAAAAACAACTACTTTTGTGTTTTTTTAATGTTTGCCATAATCGGGATTGTATGGTTTAAGTTAATCATGAAATCCTATTGTCTCAAATTCATCCTGCTTTTCATGTATGCTTGAATAAAATTTTAGTGTGGAATTTGTTCTTGTTTCCCTGAATCCCCTATTACAGTGAGCTTGATATAGTTGCTGTAACATTGGGAAAGTTAATATGTTTGTGCGTATGTTCAGTACTTTGGTCAACATGGGGAGCTTTGCTTTAACAAAACACAGTCATTGGTCAGATGGCGGGTCTGTTGTAGTCCGAATTGCGTGTCCTTGCATTGTACCTTGCGGAGCATGGTCCAATTCACCAGCGTCTAGAGAGGGCTCAGAAAACTGAATACTTAAATTACTAATTTTGACAGAGTATAATTTGTAACATAAAAAGCATTAAGTGACATTATTGCTCATGTAATATCATTTTTACTAAAAAAGATGCAGTCTCAAACTCGAGATGTTCGTGCACATGGGTCGTAGCATGTGGATCCGGTCTGTCCTCCAAAAGACTCATTATTGAAAGTCATTTCCATTGGTCACATCGTTATTGATAGTCAAAATAAATTGTATTCAACATAACCAGTAATGCTACTGTGCTTAATCGCTTGTGTATACTTCCAATATAAACTTCGGTTACTGGTGTAGTAACTATGGCATACTTTAATTTTCTGGTTTTATAATTAAATAACTTGACAAACGAAAACCGTCACGAGACTAGGTCTGCAGGTCATGGGTCAAACATCTTTAACTTGCAAAGACTTGCACTGTGGTTCATGGAAGGACCACTTAAGTGACTGGACACGACACGAGCTACCATCAACTTATGTGATGTGTCACACACAAGACCCTGGTCTCTCGGCCTTCTGTGTTAAAGGACTCAAAATCTAATTATTTAACTTCCATTGGCTTTAACTTCTCATACCGGAATATGCTGTGAAATAACTTTACCTTGCTCAAAAATGAATATCTGGACTTCATTCACTTTTGGCGTGACGCCTACGAACGCGTACTATGACTATTGCCAGTAAGTAATGTTTCAGTGTTTTTCTAGTAATCTGCATTGTTATATGGACAAGACCATATCTCCTCGATATTGAGTATTGTCCTTTCATAGTCAATGCTGGTGGTCTACAGAGGCTAACCCTATAGACTAGCGTTGATACCTAGTATTACCTACATATATAATACTATTGAAAGGGAAGATTAGCATTGTTTTGTCGTTAAATTGACATGGACTTGTAGACTGGTGACCTACGTTGCGAATTTCGGGTTGTCCTTGATTGCACTGATGTGGTTTTGCCATTATCGTGTATGGTCTTATTTCAACATAAATGTTTAAGGGCTCATATACACCTAAGTGTTGAGTCTGAATGCCTTTTTGAATTTATTATTGTTGCCATTAAACAAAACGCCGTCAATACCATTCCTTTTGATAAAGGCGTAACATATAAAGGCGAAACTAGTCTCATGTTATGCCTCGGTCACATAATTCCCGCACCGTTTATACCGTACAGTCGCAGCTTTTGGCCACATGCCTACGGACCCCGTATGTGGGTGCATACAGAAAAAAGTTGTTTTCGACGGAAAATGAATGAGAAGTTTCGATTAGCGACTTCCGTGCAATATTCGTGCGAGCACCGGCAAGCTCTTGACGGACCTCGCGTTAATTGTTCAAAATCTGTAAGGACACCGTGCGATGGCCGCAGAGCTTAACCAGGACCCTTGCGACCTGCTCCCGATTTCGGAAATATCTACGTGTCCCCTATTCTCTGCAAGTTCAAAAAACATGTCGGCTGCTCGCATTAGTCAACCATGTCCGTACGGACTCCCTGCGAAAAATTTCGCTTAAAAGCCTACTCTACGGAGCTCGTAGCGTGGATGTGACCAGGGCATTACATTATTTGTAATTTTATTTTGATCCAATAAAATCCAAATTTAAAGGGTTTATAGTATCCAGTCTCAAATTCGGACTCAAGAAGTTGGTGTCCCTAGGAGCACAACTGTCCATTTATGCACCAGTCAATTGTAACCACGGCCCACCCAGGTCCAGGGACTAGCGGGGACTTTGACTTTCGGTCCAGCCAACCCCGGGTAAAATCTCCGCACTGCGGGGACGAACTGATGGTAAAATCACCGCCAAATTCCCCCGCACCCAAGGGACAATAAGTAAGGCCCATTCCCCGCTATATTTTGCCCGAAGACAAAACCACCGTATTCACCCGGCACTGCGGGGCCACCTGAAAGGTAAAAACACGGCCCATTTCCCCGGCTATCCCCGGTATACCACCGGACCTGGGGGGGGGGGGGGGGTGTGCGTGGTTACAATTTACTGGTGCATTAGGTGTAACTACATAATAGCAAAATTATATTTATTTACAACGACAAAGCAGCGCACTATGAATTAACCGAATCGATTGTGCAAGCATCGTGCCAAGGTCGTTATTTATAACGTTTTGAATTATTTTTGACATAACTTTCCATTATTTAAAATGTATCAAGTTTAAAGCCTCCACTCCCGTAGGTTGTTCATGCGGCACGCAGACGTCCAGTCAACGTTTGCCTCCCTGACGGACCTTTCGGAAGAGGAGCTGCCGGGGAGCCCCGTCCTCCGCGCGCACCTGCTCGTGTTTGGCGCCACGGTGAACACGTGGGTGGAAAAGCTACACGAGGCGGACACGCTCGTGGCACTTGTGCAGAAGAACACAGACAGTCACGTGGTGCGAGGGGTGAAGGACGTGCAACTGTTTAAGATCAAAACCAGTTATGAATGATGTGCGAAGTATAAAAAAACATAAATTAGTTATTTTTGACATTGCCATGTTAAGACCATTCCTTAGTCAGAAAAGGAGGTTTAGATCTACTGGAACAATGCTTACAATTGACTGGTGCATTAGGTGGAACTACATAATAGCAAAAACTGTTAACGGAAATGATAGCTTGGTTCTAAAGTATGTTCAAACAATCACAATAGACAATTTAAGATTCAATTTTGACGAATAAAGCCAAATTTAAAATGTGTGTTCAAGTATATGCGGCATGAAGCCCTCCAGTTTTATCTCTCTACAATGGTGTAATTATTCTGGGCCCGTCTTAAAGCTGTACTCTCTGTACAGATTGAACGTTTTGACATTTTTTGTCTTGGAACGAGCCAATTTATGCGAAAATGCATGGAAACCAGCCAATTTTTTATTAAATTTCTGCAAACCAGTGATATAAGACTGCTGACAAAAAATCAGATCGTAGAAGTTCAATAATTGATGTTTTATGCATTTTTCTTAAACCGTTAGTAACGCTTTCAGCCATAAACAATTAATTTTCGAATGGAAATATGAAAATCTGCAATGTCAGCAGTCTTATATCACTGGTTTGCAGATATTTAAGCAAAGATTGGCTCATTCCAAAACAACATTTAAAAAAAAAGTTGTCAAAACGGTAAATCTGTGAGAGTACAGCTTTAAAAGCGAGCGGGCGATATCAATATTCTCAGTGAAATAGTACGTCCGTGTTACAAATTAAATTAACCGTTTTAATGTCCAATCTCGCGAAATCACGAATCAAACTATTTTTTGGCAATACATATTATGACCGCTCAGAAATATAAATTCGAAAAAAGCTATTCTACGATTCTAGATATATAGTATAATCTATATTATACAGTACCTTGGTTCGAATCATGATGCAGGCGGAATATAGTTTTTCCGTTTTTAATTTAATAAAATTGTGTGTATCATTACGTTTATGATATTTAATTATTTATATAATGCCTTATCGTATCATCTTGCTATTACTGTTTCATTTTTTTTCAGGAAATTTTATATTTTATTTCATAAAAAACTTCCGCCAATGGGGCCTTAAGTTAAAGAGGAGTGACATGACGTGATATTTGTAAAACACATACCCCTCTCGGGCCGTTCTTCAATATGAGTACTGCAATAAACTCATTTAATGCTATAAACGGGTACTGCTTTATTATATATACGACAGATACTTACTTTGGTTTTATGAACAAATAAAACTTACCATAATAAAGTTTGACATCAATTCACTAAAATCGATCATGGAATTATTACATCTTCCAATTGAAACGCTGTTGAGAACGTGACTGGATTTTCCGTGCCATACATTGAATTTAATATTGAACTTAATTGTTGGAACACTCAGCCTCAGATAAAAACTACCTTTGAACACATTGAAATGAAATCTCATTGAGGTTTTAAATTTGATTTTATTAAGTTATTTGATAAGTTATTTCGAGGAAAATGGGTAGGTAGATTTAACAAATTACATTGTAAATCTGTATGATTTTTGTATTCACATTCGGAATAACCATTGTTTTGTGTGATAAAAATGTTTGTTTCCATGTTCAGATGTTATCGAAATCGGCACACATGTGTAAAATCTTATCTCAATTACTGAAAAAAATGTTTTCAAAAATATGGAATCAATCAATAGATTTATGTAATTAGTAATGCTAGTCGATTTTACTAGGGAACTAAAATTGAAAAATCATCTAAACGTGAAATCAAATGCCTTCAAATTTTGGAATATCTCTTTTATAAAAAATAACATAATAATTATGCAATTGTTGCATTATTGTTGAAGATAAAATGTCATTAAAGTCTGTTGATTAATTTGTGCATGTAAAATGTTAGTATTACAGTATCTGAATTTTCTTTTTAATTTCGTTAAGACGCGGGCGTGAATTACATTCGTGCACACCATCCTGAATAAAATCGAAATAGTCTTGATAGTGAATCGTTCATGTTATGCCTAAATATTTCACTCGGACAAAACTATTTGTTTCAATTTAAATCATATTTCTGAACTCGACATTTTAGAAGTCCTAAGTATTTGTTATTAGGAACGAAGAAGATACAGGTTGTTATATACTATGAGTTTTTTATGTGTATTGTTGTCGTTGGTTTTCGACACACTTCATATTATATATGTATGTGTGGTTGACAATGTGGAATGAACAAGTCGGAAATAAACTACCATCATCGCTTATTAACTTCGAGTTAGTCGGAAATAAACTACCATCATCGCTTATTAACTTCGAGTTAGTCGGAAATAAACTACCATCATCGCTTATTAACTTCGAGTTAGTCGGAAATAAACTACCATCATCGCTTATTAACTTCGAGTTAGTCGGAAATAAACTACCATCATCGCTTATTAACTTCGAGTTAGTCGGAAATAAACTACCATCATCGCTTATTAACTTCGAGTTAGTCGGAAATAAACTACCATCATCGCTTATTAACTTCGAGTTAGTCGGAAATAAACTACCATCATCGCTTATTAACTTCGAGTTCGACGTTGGTGGCAAGGAAAATTTCCAATGTTATTGAATTCAGTGTCCAAAGGTAAAGAGTCTCTCAAGCACTTGTAAGTCTCCATACTAGTATATTTTCAAAACGGCTTGCCAGGCGGGTCATGCTCGGCGGAAGAGGATGATGTGGACTCCCCGTTGAGTGCTGACGATCGTAAGCTGATCAGGACCACGTGGTCGCCCTTGTACCGAGACTGGGAGGGCACGCACGGCCCGGCCTTTTTTGTCAGGTATAGTCTTGGAAGAAAGAAAAAAACATTGCATCTTTCAGACCACGGGTGAAAGCGAATTAATATCTGTTTCCGATTGAAATGATACTTAAAACCTTTTCGCATTCATCCATCGAAAGGACATTTGAGTATCCATTCATTCAAGCACTTGTTGGTTTATTTACAACGACAAAGCAGCGCACTATGAATTAACCGAATCGATTGTGCAAGCATCGTGCCAAGGTCATTATTTATAACGTTTTGAATGATTTTTGACATAACTTTCCATTATTTAAAATGTATCAAGTTTAAAGCCTCCACTCCCGTAGGTTGTTCATGCGGCACGCAGACGTCCGGTCAAGGTTTGCCTCTCTAACGGACCTTTCGGAAGAGGAGCTGCCGGGGAGCCCCGTCCTCCGCGCGCACGTGCTCGTGTTTGGCGCCACGGTGAACACGTGGGTGGAAAAGCTACACGAGGCGGACACGCTCGTGGCACTTGTGCAGAAAAACACAGACAGTCACGTGGTGCGAGGGGTGAAGGACGTGCCACTGTTTAAGGTCAAAACCAATTATGGATGTTGTGCGAAGTATAAAAAACATAAATTAGTTATTTTTGACATTGCCAAGTTAGGACCATTCCTTAGTCAAAAAAAGGAGGTTTAGATCTACTGGAACAATGTTAAACCCGCTGTTTAAAGGAAGACTTTAAAAGTTAAGCTTTGTTTAGCAAAGTGTTTTCATTGAGTATGTGATCTTTGTTAATATTTGTGTATAAATATTATTTTGTTATATCTACACAGCCTAGCTATTATCTTCAAAGTGATCCTCATTCTTATGCACTGGAGTTTTAGTTTTAGATTTATTTCTGCATTGACGTCATCAGGTCTGATTTATGGGGCGGCTGAATTTCGCAAAAAAAAAGTTCATGTATCAGCGGTAATCATGTCAGAGAATGAATGTGCTTACGCATACTTTTATTACATCTTTATCATCGCGTTCAAAGCCTTAAACCTTTAAAGCTGCACTCTCACAGATTGAACGTTTTGACAACTTTTTTTAATTTTTTTACTTTAAACGAGTCAATTTTTACGAAAATCCATGAAAGCCAGTTAAATAAGACTGCTGACAAAAAAATAGATCGCAGATTTTATATTTAAGTTCAAAAATTGATGTTTTATGCATTTTTTATAAACCGTTAGTAACGGTTTAGGCCATAAAACATTAATTTTCGAACGGAAATATGAAAATCTACGATCTGATTTTTTGTCAGCAATCTTATATCATTTATTTGCAGATACTTACGCAAAAATTTGCTCTTTCCAAGACAAAAAATAAAAAGTTGTAAAAATGGTATATCTGTGAGAGTGCAGCTTTAAGGCTATTGCGCATGTACAGTTAAGGTAACGTAACCCTAACGCTTCTATTTCAGGCAGCACTCGTCGAGTTGCTAAGCTACGCAAGTGAGACGTTCAGTTTCAACCAGCCGCAGGTAGATGCCTGGACCCGAGTTGCTGACCTCATAGTGTCTGTCATGGAACAGCGGATAGACGATCTTAAATGAACAAAGCTACTACTACCAGTGGCGTAGCTACATATAGTGACTCAATTTGAATAACCCCAAAATGCAAAAAAAAACACTATTAGCTACTCAAACACTTAGAACAACTGAAAAGTTTGTTTTATTTTAACCAAAGCAAGTTTCATGTTTATTTAAACTACGTGCAGGGTGTATTGCTTGGTTTAGTTGTATCATTGCAAGTATAATTGAGTTTATGTAATGTGCATATTAAAGTCCCTAACCTCACATAGAATCATCGCCCCTGACGACCATTCTAGGCGTTTGTGCCATCAATTGATTTCACTGTTAAAATTGTTGTATGCAATAAAACATACGGCCTTGTTTAATGTACTTCTGTTTATGACATTTCGTGTAGGAAGTTTAATTAAAATGTACGATAGAACAACAACCACGGCAGTGCTTATATAGAAAATACACATATATATACTATAACATATCATTATATAAAAAAAGTTATAGGCATTAACTTTCTTTCCACACCTGTAGCAATATTACATTAACAACGCATTGTCGTAAAGGACAAAGATATGGTCAACGACAAGCAAATGATCATTCATATGAAGAAATGAAAGAAATTACTTTATTAGGCTAGTCCAAATAATTGTACGTTGACGGATTTTTGACGATTTTTGATTCGGCAAATCCTTCAGGGATTTGAAGAATTCCGTATAACACGTCTATTATTTTAGACTATTCATTAGGCCGTGATCGTAAAACAAAGGCATAGTGATGATCGTATTAGGGTGTTTTTTTATTAAAGAGGGATATGGTACATGTATATATACATACTATAATATTGAATAGGTTTGCTAGAATCTGATGACATTAACGCTTAAACTTTTGCTTTGTTTGCCAGTAGCGAAAAAACACAAGGTTTCAAGAAATCCGTGTTATATATTTTGGACATACGTGCAATGAATTTGAGATGAAAAGCTGCATTTGTCTGGATTTTTGAAATTAGCTACTACATTTCAATATGTATATTCGTGGTATGAGACTTTTGAGGATTGGTTTCAATATTATGTGTTTTCTTTTATATTTAATATTGCATTCATAGTTAAGAGTCGGGATGACGCTTCTCAAATACATGAAGATATTGACAACCTCCAAGCCTGGTGGCGTGACTGGGAGATGTCGTTCCATCCGGAAAAGTCATCCACGTCAGTACTTAACGCGACATCATCCGACGCAGAAAACTATCCATGGAAAAACTCTAGACATACGTTACTTTTTAGTAAAACTAAAAAAAAGAGAAGAAAAGAGAATGCGGGTACCAGTCTAGAAAAATTATATAAACAACAAATTCGTTTAGTCTATATATGTGTATTCTATTGTAATGCCATTGTATGTGAACCACATATATATTGTACAATATTGAACCATTTCATATATCCTTTTTTTCGATAGTGATGAAAGAATAAACAATGTACATATTTACTTGCTTTGCTTCAATTTGTAAATTATAAGGGCCGAAATGACTCACAGAAAGTTTGAAAGGTCCCAAAAGTCTGCACAATAATTGAATAAATTTGTTAAGGGCCGAAATGTCCCAGGGTCACGGCCGAAATCATAAGGTGCCGTTATATCTGGAGACACAATATGTTACTACACGGCATAGGGTTTTAAATAAGCGAAAGGTAGGGATTTTACTTCCGGAAAGATTGCAGTGCAATATTTTACCAGAAAATCAATGTTTATTTTAAATTTAGGAGGAGACGCGCAACAAGACCAGCACAGTTTCACTGAAGAATGTTTTCTCTATATGGTTTATTTTTTTGAAATCTCTAAAACCGCTTTTCAATCAGTTATTCAATACATATCGACGTTTAGTTTCCAAGGCCAGGTATCAGTTGCTTTGCTCATTTGGCTGGTCTTAAACATTGTCTTAACACGGATTGCTTGGAAGTTTTACCATAGAAATATCTACAATCCTCATATACCAGGTATATAGATAAATCAATGAAAGTGATAGATTGCATTTATTCTTTTAAGAAATAAATGAAATTGTACTATTAATTATCAAAAATTAAGAAATGATCAAAAAATTAATATGTATATTGTCACACATCTTTAAACTGGTACAGTACATGGAATCACAATATAACTTTGGGATAAAAGAAATAAAAACGCCTCTGTTGTTCCTATGTCATCGTTTTGGGAGTTGTTGTCTAAAATTATTTTGCCATGTTGTTTTGGGGTGATTTCACTGATTGACAACATAACACTTTTTCTGTGGGCATGATTTAAATAATGCATATTTTGCATGGTCAATTGGACACCTGATAGATCTGTGTACTATTATACAAACCAAAGTCAATGTTTATCAGGTTTTTTTTTGGTAATTATAACTGTTTTTTTCATAATTCTCCAAAGGGAGAACATTCAGTCCATTACACCTTTGGCTGAAAAATAACTTCAAAACTACTAATGGATTGAAATAACAATAGGTACAGTACATTCCTCATGGAACTACCACTTTCCGTTCTACTCGGCATATTTTTGTCATCGCAGACACGAAATCAAATTTACCGAAATCCGCTTTCCTCAGCGTTTACCCTCCTTTTTCCATAATGGCTACTTCTGGCCATATCTTGGAATCTGGTAAAGGGATTCAAATGAAACTTGACATATAGATAGATGGCAATTATATAATGTTTGAAGATCCATATTCAAACTTTCATGCTGGTATCTTTCCATTTTTTGAGTTTTTTAACTTGTGTATAATAATGTCCCAACCATTCCCCTTCTTCTAGCACATTGTACAATTTCTGCCAATTCATAAAAATGGGCTTATGGGAAGAATCCAGGGATGCTCTTGTTCAAAATGCATGTGGTCGAAATCTGAATTAAGGAGTTATATGACATTTCTTAACTGTCAAACTAAAAAGCCAGATGCTGGCTTTATACCTGATATATTCACTTTGGTAATATAAAACAATTACGGACTACAAGATGGACATACCGATTTCATCTTGAATAATGTAACATGTTTGCAATCAAGCTTCAATTCCATTGTTCATATACATGTAACTGAATTTACTTTATGGCACGAAAGACATGAAGTGATAGAGATTTAAAATATAGCACGAAAGACTTGAAGTGATAGAGATTTTAAATAATCACTCTGACTTAAAGCTTGCATATTTTATTGTTAACTTGAGGCTCTATACAAGCTCTCTTTTTGCACTCTGTGTGATCAATTTGTAAAATTAGCTGAAAAATATTCACCCAATGCCATTTTCAGAGATTTTGTTTGAGGAAAAATCAAGACTAATCAATTGTTGTTATGCAAGCTCAGTTCATGTTACATGCAAGATGCATTCAACATATACCAATATTTTACTTGTGTTTCAATAATATTGAAACATTGAAATGTTTGCATGCATTACTTGTTTAAACATGTTTCATTATTCTCATGTTACTTTATGAATGAAATAAAAACTTCTTTATCTAATCAGGCATGAGCATGCTTTTCACCATTTAAATGAACAAAATTGTTTTGATGACTGAACCTATAAAAAGTAGAGCCAGTTTTGGTAACTTTTGAATATTTGAACTACTTTTTGTACTTTTCTCAAAAATATAATTAATATTAAGTTATTAACATTTAATTTAGATATTCTTAGGTTAAGTTGACGTTAAAAATGTTATATCAATATTTTTTTCAAAAATGAAATAAAAATATGTAACTATCATGAATAAACAATTGACCAAAGTAGGTTTCTTCAATTACTCATATTCAGAAATGTTCAGGTATATGATATTAATTTATTATGTTTTTTTATAGAGTTGGTGTCCAGGTATTCCAAACTAAACACGAAGGAAAAACCAAAAAGTAAAGCGGACTAAAATGGCATCAGCAATTAAGAAATTCTTCCAGAAGAAGAAATTGGATGTCAAGTTTAAGGTACTAGTATATTTAAACAATGCGTCATATACAATACGGTATTTGACATGGCTTCCAATTGGCATTGTAATGAACATAAATATCACTTGGTACCAGATTTGTTATGTGATATGAAATGTCTCAAGTTCTCTTTAAACACAAATACAGAAGACATATACTTCGTTATACGGTGTTCAGAAACATTTCTTATTTCTTCAGTATGTTAGCAAATAATGACTCTTGACATTAATTTACATGCAGGGCTTCTAAAAACCCACAATTTGCCGGTCTGGACTGATTTCAGAAACAGAAAATGTTAAAAAAAATGGTCTGAATTTGTTTTGTTTTTTCTATTTTCAATCCAAAATGGCTCAGTCAGAAAAAAAATGTAATACACAAACCGGGTTGTCATTCAAAGAACAACGGGTCCAAATGTGCAGTGTTATACATATAGTCAGCCATGATTGGAACAGCTTGTATTTGCCACCTTGAGGCTTTGACATACAAACCACATGATCTGAATTTTAGCAATTCTTGTTTAACATTCTTTTATTAGTTTACAAGTTTTGATTTTATTTGTCTGCAAAAAACCCCTCATACTGTAGTTATTATCCCCCGCCGAATCAAAGATTTTGGGAGGGGGATATTGTTTTGGCATAGTCCCTCTCTCAGTCATTACGTCCGTCCTTCTGTCCTTCTGTCCGTCCGGTACCATATCTTGGTAGGCATTGATCAGAAAATGTTCAAACTTGGTCTGAATGTCCCCCTTGATGAAATATGGACCATTTAAAAAAGTGGGTCACATGGGGTCAAAAACTTGGTCACTAGAACAAATCTTAGAAAAATCACTGGAACATACTAGAGGCATTATACATGGTCAAATATTCATATAACTGAATCAGAATGTTCTCCTTGAAATCTTGGACCTATTTAAAACTGGGTCACATTTGATCGAAAATTAGGTCACTAGGTCAAATCTTAGATATTTATTGTCCGGAATGGAAATGATTGGTCAGATTATGTTCAAACTTGGTCATGATGTACCCCTTGATGAAATGTGGGCCGGCTGGTAAAAGTGGGGCACATGGGGTCAAAAACTAGGTCACTAGGTCAAATTTTAGAAAAATATTTGGCATTATGTATGGTCTAATATTCATGAAATTTGATCAGAATGTTTTCCTTGATGAACTCATGGACATGTTTTAAACTGGGTCACTTGTTATATTTTTCTTGGTTTTTGTTTTTTCAATAGTATCTTTAAGATAAATATTATCAGTAATATTGGTTTCACAGAAAGCTGGTGGAGGTCACAGGTTGGATGAGCCTCGGCCCCAGACAGGTGCCTCGAGGTCAAGAGAGGGTCAGGGTTCACAATCTGGTGCCAGAGGAGGTCATGACTACCAGCGGTCACTATCCAGTGAGCAGGCACGGGCAGCAGAGGCTGCCTTAGCTAGGATCCAGTCACAAGGAAGCAAAGGTATATTAATTTGATTTAGTGGTTTATATTGTGTGCCACTGGCATAATTGGTTTGGTATTGTCTTTTCGTCCGTCCAGAGCCATTACTATGCATCAATTAATGAAATTTACCGTATGTCAAGTGCGTATAATCATAGTGCACTGGTTTGTCTAGATTGGGTCGGTTACACAAGGGTTATGTCCCTTCAATTAATTACAAAAGCTCATATTTGTCTGGTTAGTAACACAATAGTAATTTGCTCTTTAATTAATGACAAACGCTCAATTTTGTCCATTCATAGACATTACTATGTAATTACTTGACATTAATTAATGGAACTTATATCAAGTCTGTATAACCATAGTGAGCTGGTACATGCACAATATTTGTCTGGATCCATTAAGTAACTCAAGAGTTATTTCCCTTTACTATGTAACTAATAGACAGAAATTAATGAAATTTATTGGAGGGGTGTATTGCTATATTGTGGTGATCTAAACACATGATCTATCTTGCTCTGGTCATATAACATAAAGGCTAGAATTTGTCCACCCAGAGCAATAACTGTGTAACAATAAATGAAACTTACATGAAATGTGTATAACTTTAATTTGATGGTGCATGCACAAGATTCATATGATAAGAGGCAGTAACTTGAGAGTCATCAACCTTTAATTAATTCAAATTGGTCCATTTTGAGTCGTTAACATCTTTTAGTGACAGAAATGCGTGAACTCAATGCATTGTCTTACATAAGATTGATCAGTACCATCAGAATTACTGCTCCTTGATAAAATTATTTATTTATATTTAAAATAAATTTGCCTTTATGAGGTGATACACATGTTATTTTTGATTTTCTGAATATAACATGAAGCAAACATCAATCTATTATCTATATTATGAAAAAATTGTGGGTTCACGACTGAAGTAGTTCACCCAATTTATTCATATTAATCTTTTACATGTATGATGCCATTATAACATGGCCAACATATTCACCATTTTACTGGCATAATTTCTCAACTTAGTTCAATCAACAGTTGGACCACAACATTAACTTTAGAGTTATGCGCTTGAATTGTCAAACTTTGACCAAATTCACTCTGACTGCTTGATCCCACACTAAAATTTTCAAAATTTGACCAAAATCTTTTTCAATTTTCAACTTTTCAATTGGCCACGTTTTTCTCAAAATATGAGAGGAATAGGTGCAGGCATTGATTCATAGTGAATTTTTTACCCTTAAATGCAAAATATTTAAAAAGTTTAATTTCATATGAAAAAAATATGGCATTCAAAATATTGTTCTCTTAAAAAAAATGCTTTTGCAATAGCATATCTCATACTTCATGCTCATAATTATTTGCTTACACCCCTGTATAGCACCAGACCCCTCGATGGCAGCCAAGGCTCGAATGAGGCGTGAGATGGAGCAAGAACGAAAGAAGGTTGAGGAGGCCCAGCGTCTTGCCGCCCGATACAGTGAGCCCACGGAGGTGGTCAAGGATGGGGTTCCCATGGCCACAATTCTGTTCACGTGCCCTGACATCGGGCCTGTTGTGCTGCCCAGGGCTGAGATGGAAGCCCACATCGAGGAGTTTTTGCTGGGACAACTGGCTGAGGAGCCTGAAATGGCCTCCGCTCTCATGATACACACACTTAACAAGGATAAAGAAAAGGTGAAGATTTGTGTGGATACACTGTGTAAATATCTTGATAATATTATCGCAAATCCAGAAGAGGAAAAGTTTAGGAAAATAAGGACTTCTAATAAAGCATTTATGGAAAGAATCTCTCCACTGCGAGGGACCGAGGAGTTCTTGCAAGCAGCAGGTTTTCTTTTGAAAACTTTGCCCTTTGATGACAAGGAGGATAACTTTTATCTGATGGAAGAGGAAATTGCACAAGATGCTGAACGATTAAGTAATGTGAAAGCTGTGTTACAAGCCGCAGAACCCATCAAACCTAAGCTTGATAGAGCCTTGAAAATATTTTTCCCAACAAGCAAAGCCACAAATTTTACCATTCCTGATGAATTTTACGCAATATCGCCTGATGAGCTAAAGAAGGAAGCACAGAGAAAGCAAGAAGCTGTTGAACAATTGGGCATGTTAAGAACAAAGGCAATGAGAGAGAGGGAGGAGAGACGTGAGTTGCTGAAATACAGGTACACCCTGGTACGAGTACGCCTGCCTGATGGTAACCTACTGCAGGGCACATTCAAAGCTACAGAAAAAATACCGGCACTTAAGGAATTCATACGAGAAAATCTAGTTAACGATTGGATGCCCTTTCATCTCTTCACCCAGACAGGAGGTAAACTGGACAGTGATAATAAGACATTGGCAGAGTATGGCCTCACACCGGCAGTGGTTGTGAACTTCCAGTGGGATAAGACTGTACAGAATGAGGTGGCGGCCCAGCAGGGCACCACACAGCAGGGCGCAGTTCTCAAACCTGAGATGATGGCACAAATACGCCAAATGTAGGCCTGTTATGTTTGAAAATGAAACTTATATATGTATATGATATGTGTAATGTTCCGCATGAGTATGTGAAGGAAACTGAACAATTCTTTGCTCACTAACAATGTGCAATGGAACAATTTCAATATATGTGGTTGACATTTTTGGATCGGATATAATGGGCTGAAGAACTCCCTCTTACTTATCTGTTACCATTTCAAAGCAAGTTTATATATACCGGTACACATGTACAAGATATGTGTATTTGATGCATTCTAGTTGAACAGTTATGTCCTAAGTATTTGTTTTCTGCCATGATATATCACATGTCTTTTAAAGTGAAAGTACTCATCACAGCTATGATCTACCGGTAATCATTGAGAAAATGTCATTGGGCTACATTGATTACACCATCTTATTCAGAATATACATGTTGTTAAATTGTTCATGCAGATAAATGTAGATATATTCTGTCATCCAAATTAGACTTTGAGATGAACAAGCCCGAATTCTTATACTATGTTTGGCATTCTTTTTTTTTAACTAGCTCTACTATATAAATTCAGAATTTGAGCAAGCCCAGAACCAATTTTACCAGTGCAGGGCCTGTGGGCTTGTGTTAATTTCGATCACTGTATATTCATCATGCATTTAGATTTGAAGTTACTTACATAGTTCTTGATAGTGTCAATACGATATTTGGATTTAATTGGATTTTTTAATGGATTTTTTGACCAACTTGATAAATATAATTGAATTGATTGGATGCTGAAGTTCCAGTACATGTGACAGTTAGTATGTGCGAATATTTCTGTTCAGTCTTTATTGATTCTTTTTTATTACAGTTTAATAACCTAGAACTTCTTTGAAAATCTTCTTTATTTAGTTTTATTCAGTGGCATTTTGTTATTGTCGTTGCTTGTTGTATATTGGATTTAAAATTTGAAAAGTTTCTGTTTTTTCTTGGAAAACTGTATATAAAAGTTTTATACAATTTATGAAAGCATGCTACAGTAGGTTGAAGACAAAATGGGTTAGTTTATTGAAGTCTTTCTGTTTGTAATTGAGTGTCTTTTGAATTACAGAGGTTTTTTTGGACTTTCCACTGTATTACAAGATTTCCGCATAAAGTCCGATGGCTCATGTGTAAAGGAGAGCTTGATCAATAATTTATATCCCATATGTTTACGGCTTAGCGCAGAGCCGAAAATTAATGTTTTATTGCTAAAAGCGTTACTATCGGTTTAAGAAAAACGCATAAAACATCATTTTTTAAACTAAAATGTACAAATCTGCGATCTAATTGTTTGGCAGCCGTCTTATATGACTGGTTAACATGCATGGTCACATAAATTATTTATCGTTCCAAGACAAAAGATATAAAAGTTGTCAAAAGGTTCAGACTGTGAGAGTGCAGCTTTAAATGGTTTAACGACTGAGAAGCTTCCATTCTACCAATAAACCGAGCATTAATGAAAAGAAATCAATTCGTCGCACTTATTACCTATGTGGTTTTTAAAGTAGTAGGTCGCAATGAAAACTAAAATTGCACGGTCACCTGTTTGAATCACCGATCATATTCAAGCCAATTCTAATGTCGATTAATTAAAGGAGCTTTACTTTGCAGAATTGCAGTTAACTGAGAACTTTGATTATTATAAAAATCAATAAGTAAAGCATTTTAATGTAAAATGAGCATCACTGCGGTGAAACTAAGCGATATATCGCGCGATCACAATTGGTCAATAATATCTACCCACACTGCCACAAAGTTCTTTCAGGAAAGCAAGATAGGTTTTCGTACGAAGAGTTGATGCTTAACATTAAATGGCTAATTATGACTACAGGGACTCTAGCAGACATTTTAATCTAAATTTATGACATTAAGATCAAGTGGTGCAAGGAAAACACATGTTATTGACCGTAGTTTTAATCAAACAGTCAATGAAAAACAATCATGATGGGGTTAAACCCACCCTCACACATGTCATAATATTTATAACTTATTGGATAGGCTTTTTCTTTCAATGTCTTGTTTGTATTCAGCTTCATGAAAATGCTGGCATCGGTGAGTCTGTTGTGTCCGATGTTTTACATACACTACGATGGACGTCACACCGCCTGTGTTTCATCATCATCACCATCATTGTGTTCTAGCAGACAGTCCAGTGACGTCAATGGATCAAGTTTCTCTGCAGCTGTTTTGAAAATCTCTCGGAATGATTGTAAAAAGGTCGTGTCTGAAATAACAAAAACAACAACATTTTGGTAATGCGGAAACAAGGTATAAATTTGGATTTATTATAAACAAGTAATTATAACCACAATTTTTTAAGCGAGTTCGAAAATTTGCATTTGCTGAATGATGATGATGATGATGATGATAGGTTTCACTTACGAATTCAGTAATGATGTTGAATTGTCTCAACGGTTGTTTGTGTGAAACATTCCCTCTCCAAGATAGGAAGATATACTTTTATTTATATATTTTTTTTTTCAAATCTGACCTGTAAGGGTGGATCTCAGGACCTTGTCTGCGAATGCCCTGCGGTAAAAGTCAAGGAGCCAACCGGAAGTCTGCGCTTGAAGCTGCGCATGCTCACATACGCTTCTTGTTATGTCCAACATCGCCGACTTAACAAGATCCGTCGTCACTGAGCTAAAACGTGAAAAAGTTCCGTGAATATGTGGATTCCTGAGTATTGATCATACCATAACCAACAGCGCACGTTTCACTTCATCGAACATAGATGAAAGTCGATAAAAGTGCAGAATTATTTTGTTGATAATATTATTTGTTGTTTTTTTTTCGAATAAATTGTCGTTTCTGATCATAGTGTTGCCAATGAAAAGGTGGCTTACGTGTATCTGACAGCATCAATGACGCTGATAATGAGTGCGGGATCCAGGTCCATCAACGTCACTTCTGGTCCCCAGTGACGGGCGGCGAACTCCAGAAAGTCAGACGGTGCAGAGGCGGCGGCCAGGAGAGACGGAAGTGGCTGATCGATCACAGAGAGTACGAGGGTGTCCTCGCCTTGCAGCACAAGAGAGCCAACATGGACTATAATCTAATAATATGTATAAAGCATGAATACATTTTCCCTGTATATGAATTTGATTATATTGTTCAAAACTGAAACAGTCACACTCCTGGATGATAATTATATACGGATGTTAAACATGTATATTTAACTGTTTATGCCAATCTCATTTTCGACTGCCATAACGGCATTGGTTTTTTAATAAGGAACATCTTTTTATGTTGAGAAAATCAGAAAGGTTATCTTAATTAATGGTGAACTGAAACATTATAAGAATGACGAAACCTTGTTTAACACCACCGTTGACGAGTACGCACCTGCGTCCTGACAAACTTTCCAAGAAAGTCTACATCTCTAAACAAATGGCCAGGACTGTCCGCTGTCAATGTCCCACTGTGGTCACTGACTGTTCCTGGCGGTTCACATCGTCTTTCATCAGCATCGCCACGTTTGGAGTCATCATATTGTTCTGTCCCATAATCACTTTTTATTGAAATACGTTCTTTACTCTCCTGGCAACTAGCGCTCTCTGTCGTCCCAGAGAGAGATTGAAGCAGCTCATCCTCGCTACTTGAGTCGCTGTCATCGGGTTGCGCTGTGTGGCTCCGTTGTCGAATTGACTTTCGAACAAGATGGCGGACTATTGCACCGGTAAATGGGTCAGATTGGCCTTCCTTTTCGGCCAAACTTTCTGCATTGTTACTTATATATTTTGATCCTTCCATCGATTCATCTGGTGAGCCGCCAGATACACCAGGTGTCGGAACTTGTTGCGCTATGACGGTATTCTGGCAAGTTTCATTTTGCATGAAGCTCTGTTTATCTGGAGACAGCTCTTCCTCTTCAGAAGAGAAATCTTCGCTGTCCGTTCCGCCAGTAGTGTCGTCTGCAAACACGATCCTCTTCTGGTTACTGTTATCGGATGCGCCAGTGTGGTGACTGGCTTTGAGTATTCCCTCTGGTTGCTCGTGGCGCATCTCTGCAATAAGAAGACGTCTTGGTTCTACGCTTGATGTGATACTGGTGCTCGTGCTATTGTCGTCGTCCACGCGAGCGTCTGTGAGATCTGTTCCAGACGATTCCAGTTTCCATTTGGCGATTTTCTGCCTGTAAAATACGCATTCTTGAAATGCTGTACTGACTGATAATGACTGACGGTTAATAGTACTAAGTATATGAATAGCTAGTAAAATGTTAAATATAAACACAATTCTTTCTTCTTCCAAATAGTTCGACTTACTGCAGCTGTGGTAGTTTGGCGTAATAGAATATAAACTTGCGTCCCTCGGTGATAACGCCGAGATCTGTCGAAAGTGTCGTCATTGCGGCCTGGACGGCGGGGACTCCCTCCTGGAACACGTACGTGAGTAGACTTTCCTGTCGCTCCATTGCGTCAAGAACATCAGACCTCGGGTCCACATGCGATACTACAGGATATCCGGCTATCAAGTAATGTTAGAATTATTGAGTCACAATACTTGATATAGTACATATACAAACTATAACCGTGTATTGTAAATATTGAACATGACAACAAAACATGGTGCAGTATAATGTGCAACGTTGCCATCTTATGCACCTTAAAAAACAAAAACAAAAACACCAACGGAAATAATTCATCACGCTTCCAGGAATATATATATATACCAAACGAACATGGGTAGATGTTTTATGCGTGATAAGGGGCTGAGACGGTCACCTCGCTCTAGTTTGTTGTCGATATGTTTGACGAGTGTAGCGGCGAGGTTGGCAAGGGTGCGGCACACAGCCCGGCTGAGGTCGGAATCAACTTGGTGCCGTATACTTCCGCGAACCAGAACATCCACCGCCGCCTCCCGTACGGGCGCCTACAGCAAAAATGGTGAGTTTGATTGAAATGCGAGGTAAATACTATCATTTTTGTCATTACGTGTTTGGTACATTTTATAGTTATTCTTCATGAAATGGTGTCATCGCCAAGAAAATTAGTTTTAGCACAGACAGAGTTACCTTTTGCCCTGGTGCCGGGCAGTATAACGCAAGCCGGGCGAGTATGTCCGCACCGTTCCTTTGTACCTTAACCGCCTCCCCATGGGCAGCCATAGATCCTAACACGGCCGCTGCGGTCCCGTACCTGGCCATAAAGGGGAAATTGGCGGGAAAATGGCTGAACGTTCTCAGAAGGTCTAACAATAGCGCGACGGATGCTACTGGCTCCTGAAAACGGTTGAAAAATATTGCCGATCAACAAGCATGAACGATTAAATAAATAAAAGGGTTAATGCAAGAATGGGGCGGACGGATGAATGAATTCATTATTTGAATAACTGTTGACTCAGTATAAAAACCACAATCTTTTACCATGCTGTATTTGAGGAGGACAGTCAGAAGGCGGACTGCGGGTGCGTGACAGGCAAGCTGACCTTTCGGGACGGGACGACGGATGGCCGGCATTTCCCGTAGAAATTCCAGGTAATCCTCGTGACAATCATCTACCGTGTCCTGTCAGGGGAGAAGGTGGTGATGTTGAAGTGCATGTTCTAATATCGTATCGTATCTTTCATGTATCTATCTCCTCCTATTTTAGACGTATTTAAGCAAGTTTTATAGAATTTATTACTAGACAAACACGAGCAGCATCTACAGTGATAACAAAAACAACGATGGTATTAACAATTTTACTTACTGTGAAAAGCCGGAATATATCATCCAACAGTTTTGGAGTGACAACTGCGTCCGTGGACATGCGCAGCTGTTGAGTGAACCTGCTGGCAGCCAGGACGCTGATCTTCTCGGGAGCGTCTAGCGTCCTCAACTGCTCTGCTTCCGATTCCGGTAGGACGCGGCAGCTGTCCTCGAGCAACTCCCACTCCTGGCCAACACCGTCGTCCGTCTTTTCCTGTGGTTGTGATTCATGTAGGTCTACCTTAGAGGTGGGCGGAGCTTGGTCGGTTACTACTTTTTTGGTCTGAAAATATATATAATATTCGCCAATTCCATGCGAAAGTAGCAGCGTAAACTGTGGAAGGGGATCTGATTTTCTTCAGTACTCAAAGTAGCTTTGAAGATTTGTTGTTTTTTGAGAAAAGAAATTATCACCTTTACCAAAGGTCATTCCAAACGTATTGTGAACGGTTTTTAGATGACATAAATACAAGTTTATAATTGAATCCGGCTTTTAAACCAATATAGTTACGCATTTAATCTGTATTTTATTCTACCGCGGATGATGCTCTGGCTGGCTTGGGGGGAGGTCTGTCGGGGATGACGTTGCCAGGAGTCCGTGGCAACTTCCGTCGGGGTCGCACCACCGGGCCGACTACGAATTCCAGTTTACGTCCGGCTATATGAAGTATTAGACCTAAACGGAAATAAATATTCTGCATGCATGATGTTTAGAAGTTTAATATATGTGTGTGTGTGTGTGTGTGTGTGTGTGTGTGTGCGCGCGCGCGCCTGTGTGTGTGCGTGCGTTTTTGTTTGTTTGGCCTTGACCATTAAGTAGTCCCTTGCCAATCTTTGGCAATATATCATACTAATATGTAGTCATTGAGTATTACATCACCGTGTCTTATATGTAAACGTACCGGTACATACCGTCGACCATGTTTATTTCCCCCGCCAGCTCATCTTCTCTGTTATCCACAAGTGGCAGGTCGGAGTTGTCGGCCGCAAGGACACAGCCGCCGCTCCCCTGGATCTCCATCCGCACAAGCGGTACACGGACACTTTCCCGCTCTCGGTCCGACACAAGAACGCCACCTTTGTCCAGCCCTCAAATAGTGATACAAGACGGATATATGGGATTGAACACATCTTGCATTTTAATGCACCCCGAATTGCTTGCCCTGTCAAAACCCAGGCCCCGATTTCTCGAAACTTCTTAAGTCCGTTATAACAGGATTAAGCTTAACTCACTATTTTTGGTTAACAATAAATTGCGTAATATTAACTTCTTTAAGAGTTTTTATACTTTGGATAGGAATTATCATTACGAAAAGCACATTAAACCATTTTTCATTTATCAAAAATCAATTTAAGTATGTATTTTGGCTAATTAAAATAAGCTACTTAAGCCTGTTAAGCTTAAGAAGTTTCGAGAAACTGGGGCCAGAACTATATCTAGATACGGTTCCAGATATATCCATTCAATGTCAAATAGAATTGTAAGTTAGAGATCAAAGGCATGTTAGCCGTTTTTTCTCTTACGCTCCATAATTCTGCAATTGCTGAAAATTGAAAATGCGTCAACAGTCCGGGGCGTGTCTTCATAAAAGTACATAAATTCTCATCCGCTAGATGACTTTCGAAATATTGAATCGTAAACCATGCGGGGACCTTTTCTTCGTTTTTAATAAAGATTTGAAGAGTATATAATGGACAGAGGATTTAGAACGTACACGAACATAATTGATATCAAACTTTGCCATAATCCCTTTGATGAGTGACAAGTTCATGTCAAAACTGGACAACATATTATATAATACAAATATAATATCAGATGGGCAGACTGACATTATGTTCTTACTGAATATCGCAGATTTCTAGTACATGTATACCAATGTTTACATCTGACTCAGTGTTGTGGTGTAACATGACAGCGTTTTCTTTTCTCGACTCAATCTTAATTAAGTACATCTTATAATTAAACAAAAGTTAAGGTATACCTATGAAGAATTCACCACTGCCCTTGACGGTTACATGTTGTTTTTCCGTGAGGTCTTTGACAGAAATAGTCCGGTTTGTTTCGTGATAATCCATGTTATATTTTACTTCATATACGCGACATATTTTATTCTATTTTAGTTCCTCGTTTTACTCGTTAACTTCACCTGATGGGAATGATACGTGTTTGCAATATCGTTATCAGTATTATGTTTATGATATGTGGGTAGTCTTATGTACAATTCAAACGTGACTCAATGCAGGGTGATAAGATGAAAGAGTATCGCCTATTAGTGGTGTGTAGTTAGTGTTCATTATCTGTCGGAGTGGCTGGAGACGTAAAGAAAACCAAGACTGCCATAGTAGTATCTTTGAATTTTTAACGTTTTAGTTTTTACTATGGCACACGTGTGGCTAGCACAAGCAATATTCTGTTATCAATTTTAATAAAACAACGCCATGTAACGACAGCAAGACACAGTGCAAAGCTCGAACCCTTGACCCAGTAGTATAAAAATGACCTTCAGTCAGATATGGCCCGGTTCTGCACATCGCCATGATAAGATAATATGTCCCGAGTTTCATTAATCAGTGTGTGTATACCACGTGTTAAATTGCGTCATAAATGCTACGTCAGAAGGCAATATTTTGATTTGAAGACTTCACTTTTTCTTCACCATTTTATATCAAACATAGCGCAGTCTACGCCGCTTACGGAGCCCTACCTTCGGTATTTTACCAGAATTTGATTGCGAGTTTAGTTTCTTAAAACACTTCGACAAACCTTTTCACAATACGGCCGTCGTACGGAGCACTGTCAAAACATTATTTTGGAAACATATTTGTCGAAGTGTTTGATGAAACTAATGACCTCATAAAATTTCGGAAATAAAACAAATGCGGGGCTCTGCGGCATAGACTGCCCTTTGTTCCATTTAAAATGGTTTTGTAAATGAAAAGTTATCTTTGATTTAAGTCTTCATTTTAAGCAAATTTTTGCCTTCCGACGTAGCATATATGACGTAATTTATCACGTGGTATACACAAATTTACTGTTAATGTTCTTTAAGTTTCCTGAACAGCTGGCCAAACTTTCAAAAAAATATTAATATTAAACTCAACAGGTTTTCGAGTCACATTTAAATTAGCCAAACCAATTATTTTTGATATATAATATCAAAACATAGTGCAACATGATTGCCCTTTCAAATAACCTTTCACAATTTAATACTCCCATTTTTTCTCCATTATACCTTAGTTTGACTGTTTTAAGGGACTTACCATTTATAATTATATTAAGTACAGATTGTTTGAGAAAATGAGACCAGAGATATAAAAGACTTATACACTTGACCTAGTATTTACACATTGACTAGAACTCCGCGAGTCAGATGTGTCGCCTGACGAATTATTTACTGTCGACATTATAGCTGTTAGATTGGCATTTTATTCATTTATAGACAATGATGTTGCCATTTAACTTTCAAGTGTAGGTGGCATTTGAACCCTCAATCAGATATACCTACAGAATAAGTTTCAGGTTGAAACCTCCTATAGTTTACGAGATATGCCACGGACAAAACCTAAGCAAGAAAATTAACAAACGGCAATAACTTTAAAAATATGGCAGCAAGAGTAACGGTTCTTGTGCACTGCACTTGCCCTCAATGAGATCTATCTAGCTATGAAGTTTCAAGTTGATACCTCTTATATTCTTCAAGATATGCCCCGGACAAAACTTTAAGCATGAAAATTTACAAAGGGCAATAATTTTAAAACTAAGAAAGCAAGAGTTACTGTTATTGTGCACTGCACTTGCCCTCAATGAGATCTATCTAGCTATGAAGTTTCAAGTTAATACCTCTTATATTCTTCAAGATATGCCACGGACAAAACTTTAAGCATGAAAATTTACAAAGGGCAATAACTTTAAAACTAAGAAAGCAAGAGTTACTGTTATTCTGCACTGCACTTGCCCTCAATGAGATCTATCTAGCTATGAAGTTTCAAGTTGATACCTCTTATATTCTTCAAGATATGCCCCGGACAAAACTTTAAGCATGAAAATTAACAAAGGGCAATAACTTTAAAACTAAGAAAGCAAGAGTTACTGTTATTGAGCACTGCATTTGCCCTCCATGAGATCTATCTACATATGAAGTTTCAAGTTGATAACTCTAATATTGTACAAGATATGCCCCGGACAAAACTTTAAGCATGAAAAATAACAAAGGGCAATAACTCTAAAAAATATGGAAGCAAGAGCAACAGTTCTTGTGCACTGCACTTGCCCTCAATTAGATCTATGTACATATGAAGTTTCAAGTTGATACCACTAATAGTTTAGGAGATATACCCCAGACAAGCGAAAATGGGACGCTGACGCTGACGCCGCCGCCACCGCCGCCGACAAAAGTAACCCCTATATGTCGTCTTTTCAGGCGACACAAAAATGGGCAAAGGGATCTGCACATCACCTTGGTGCTAGAGAAGTGATCAGTTCATTTCATAAACAACAATGAGTGAAGGAAAATTAAAGCACAACAAAAAAGGCACCAATACACGACCGTCCGTTTCCTTGACCCAGTTACGTTAAACCATAGGTTCTATAAGTTGAATATGTAACCAATTAACGTTTCATTATAATCTGTCCAGTTGTGAATTTGACAAGGGGACGTCATGAAGCAAAGACTCACTCACTTGACCTTGTAGTGAACCCCTGAACTTGACCCGGCAGGGGCCAACACCTGATTTGCATGTCATTTTTTAGAAGTTTGACAAGTAACCAAAGGTGCATCGATCGATTCAAGAAACAATTTTATTTAACATGTATAACATGTTCATACATGTACACATTGCTTTACCAGTCTTCATTCAAGCCCTATCCGGAGCCTCCTCGCATGCATGTACACAAAGTGACCTTACAATGTCATTGTGTAGTCACTTATGTCATTCAAAAGATAAAATTGACCTAACGAAAGCCAATCCGATACTATTTCTGACCTTGAAATTCCATAGAGGCACCTTTGAAACTTTTATGACCTTGAGCATTGCGGGAGGCAACTCCCGTGTTATTGTGACCTTGATCTAGCTGAAGGGAACTTCCAAGGTAATTACATGTATGAGCTTCATTGGCCTAGGAGACATCCAATGTGAAGTTAACATTGCCGATATGCTCATTGATGCTATAGTGACCTTGACCTTCCCGGGATAGTAGCATGGTTCTGCATGTTATCCTCCTTAGAACATAGAGCATTTAACCAAAAGTGATATGGCAGGACAAGAAAACATAAGACATGATAGCATTTGTACAGTATGCTTCTAGTTTCACTGAAACTGTTTGTGAAAGGAGACTAAAAATGTTGGTACACTGAATAAAAAGAACATGCTATGTTAAGTTAACTCAAATTTCTTCAATCTATACTTCACAAGAGATGTAAGACAGAAAGATGGTTTCTCATTACATTATAGTGATTATACACATTGCTTTGGAAACAATTCAATATACAAGCAACATTTTTGTTAAAATATACATTAAACAGTTTTTATTCTCTCTCTCGCATTAACACATTTCAATAATCATACTGCATTAGGTCTTCTTGTCTGAGAGCTTCTTTGTCTGAATGAGGGGTATGTTTCCAGGCGGAGCCACAAAGTAATCCTCCTCTATCTTCGAGGCGTTCTGCAGCACATCTTCCCTACACCCACCCTCACTCACAACATCATCTTGCAGGGCCAGCTCCTGGTCCTCCAACATAGAGAACATTGGCTCCACCCCAGCAGTGTCCACCACTGACAGCTGCCCCGCATACTCAATGGCGCTCCTCAATCGCTCCACACCTTCCACATTATTGAAATCAACGAGAGACAATCGCTCAAGGTGGGCTATCATTTCACTGTCAAGTTCAGGGACTTTCGGCAAGGAGGCCGGGTCAATTTCTCGCCATTGGGGCTCACTGGGCACCTTAGTGCTGAAGCACTTTGCACTCAACAGTTTACAGCACTCAACAGACTTGTTTTTTAATGTGTGTCTGCCAGATCCGAGCATTACTCTACCACATAAAGGTATCAACAACGCCATTACTGCACAGAATTTGCTCTTAAAATATTAAGTAAATACCAGAAAATGAAATCAAGAAGTTAGACAATATGGTGTCAATATCACAAGCTCCAAGTAACAATAAACACACACACAAACAAATGTTGACACTAAGTGTTATTAGCAAATAAACTAGTCCCAATTTTAGGACCCCAGATCCTCCTTATCTATAGACTCAGACTGTCTCATTTGCTCTCTTAGTTCCTTCTTCCGGGCTTCAATCAGCTCATCAAAGTCCTGAAATAGTAGCAAAATAACAGGTTGAGTTCTTCTGATTAATATGGTACCTGAGGAGGTTTTTAACTTGACAAACATGTCTAGCTTAGACATTTAAAGTCAATCCCAGTTAAGAAGCGGACATAACTTGAAAACAGCCTGCACTATTGGGAGGAAAGTTTACTATGAAGTAATATTGAACTTTACATTGAACATTCACTAGACATAAATGTATAGGTAAATAATTGTGTTGCAGCATATTCTGCTGAAAAACAACCCGACTGTAATACATGTATCAGAAAATTGTGTTCAAATGTGCTTAAAAAAAGTTCTTCATTAATGTCACATGTACATTTTAATACTTATGTCAGTTTTGTGTCCATCAATTGACAATATGGCCAATTCACATTCTATTAGATCAGACGGTTGATAAGGTCTACAGGAAATCAATGAACTATTCATAATTAATATAGGCAAATCCTGAATGTTTCTTACTTCGAGAGGTCTGTAGTAGAGGTGCACACACTGGGCTCCAGACAACATGGTCAAGAGGGAGATGGACAAAGTGGTAAGGTATCGACCCCATGTCACTCCAGCCGGCATCTCTCTTCTGTTATATTTATAAAGAGCTACACAAATACTAGCAGTATAACATAGACTGAGGGCACAATTTAAACCTTTTGTTTCTGAAATAACTCTCTGGAAATTTAATCATACTGTGGTATAAGATTGCATACTCAAACATATAGACTTATATATATTATATATATCAACATATAAAAACAAAAATAAACTTAATGCTATAACAAGAGTACCGCTGAGCGATTACCAATGATCATCTGGGTTTTTATAAGAAGCCAAGCAGGGGCACAACTCAACAATTATCAAAGCAAGTTATTGGCCTTACTACACATGTGTGTATTGTGTCTGGCAACAATACTTGTACCAAATTTCATTCCAATATCTTGAACATTTTTTTTGTTAATGGCTATTGGCTAAAGGTTTTGCTTGACAACGCTCCCAAAGGCGGCAAGGCTACTACAACACCCAGCTCATTGAACAACAGAAGCACAATAAATATATGTTGAAAAAGGTTGCGTATCATTTATGACTACGGTAACTATTAAAAAAATATATTTCTATTCAAACCTAATGGTCAGCGTTTTCTTTTAAGACTTTTTCACGCAGATCCTCCAAATGTATTTGTTTCCAAGCCTCTTTGTCTAAATTTTTTCTTTTGTATACCGCATCTAAAAGATAATTCAAATGATTTTTATATGTATATATTCAGCAAGATGATTTTTCAAAGAACAGTAATAGAATGGTTTTATTTCATATTATATTCCATTTAAGTATTAGTCATTCGATTGTTTTATCTAGATGCTTTCAGAATATGTCTTAGAAAACTGCTTTATATTTTTAATTCCATGCCTATTTTTAAGCATTGCTTTGAACTTTTCACATTGCCTTTATTTTTTTATTTTTTTTTAAATCAAGTATTGCATATATATTTTTCCTTTCTGATTAATTTGTACTGTTTAACCATGTATTGTTAAGCGCTTTTGAGCATTTTTGGAAAGAGCGCTATATAAATGTGGTATATTATTATTTATTATTTTTACATTTCAGAATTTTGTTTATATAACACATCATAATTAAGGAATGAGACTTCCAAATATCATTAACCAACTGCCAAACATCATCAAAACGTTCAAATAAAGACAAACATAAATACATGTACATGTATGTCTGAAAATTACATTACCAGTAATAGACAATTAGTTAAATGTGTTAACTTGTGGCAAGGGATTACTTAGGAAAATTAAATAACAAAACATTGTCTTATAAAACTTTTTTGCAGCAATTTACACAGCAATAATAGACAATGTGTGAAATTTAGGCCACTGAATCCTATGGGATAAGAAAACGGAACTTTGTAAGTTGAAGCTTGCTTATTTTTTTTTTACTAGACAAAGATCGAAAAAATGTCAATTCAAATCTGTGAAATTTTAGCTGCCAAATTACTACATGTAATAAGAAAAACAAAACAATGCATGCTTACAGAAGTTTACTCCGTTAGGGTTCCACTTTATCATAGACCATTCAACAGCTGCTCCGAGAACAAAGAATAATGGCAGCAGTCTGTAAATACCAAAGCGTTCCTTTCCGGGAAAGCTATCCAATATCCGACCCAGAAGACTTCCCCTTGGCATACTTTGAACAGCCTGTTAGAGAAAAATAAGAAAATGTAAAACAATGTCACTCTTAAAAACAGGTCCTGGATTTGGCTGGTTTTTGAAAGAAAACGAGCTCACCTAATATCAAACTACTGTATAAGTTTGAGATACAATCAAAACTGAAGACATCATAATATTCACAAACAATTGTTTACAGACTCACACACAGACGATGGACACAGTGCCATTGCATAAGCTCTTCTAGCCTTTGGCCAGTTGAACTTAAAACAAATATCATGAAATCATTTTTGAGACTTTCAGTCCGTATAATAGTCATATCACATTGCAGGACCAGAACCTGCATACAGTCTACATTACAGGACAGAACCAGTTTTTGCAGGTCCGAAAACTTCATGCACATTTAGAATCATTATGTTGGTTGGATCAAGTAAACATTGGTAAGTTAATTAAATTAAAAACTTCAGACAAATAAGTATTAAAAAACGGATTTCCCCCAAAAAATTATTGCCAGACACCAGGGCTTACAATATACATGGGATGGCGGACCTCGCCATTTATTACCGGCGGGAGCGGAGGTCCGACAAACTTTCATACAGACTGCTTTCATTTGTTGTTAGTGTTATAATTAGCGTTTACCATACACATACTGAATAAAATGAAAATTATCTTATGTGTCTATCGTTATTCTTCAATATTTTTTACTACTGGTATTTTAGAGTACCATGTAATACGTTGTGTCTACAACTTTAAATTTGATCTTTGGTCAATAGTTTGATAAATAAACAAGGTTTGTTATTTTTGAAAACCAGACAGGACATGTTCAGCAAATAAAAGAAATGATGACTGTGTTAACAAAATGACTCATTTCATAGTTGATATTTTTGTTTTGTTTTTCAGGTAAGATTGCATTTATTAAAATCAGTCATGTCTGAATTTCAGACATTAATCACATTAGGATGTTGAGTTTCACTAAGAATCTGAAATACATGTAATGTATGGTACTGAAACTTCTTTTCTGCAAAATTTTGAGATATTTGTGATCTATAAAATTTTACTCAGTACAACACCATTAGCAGCTCCCAAAATAAAGTCATCTTTTTAGAGAAAAAAACATCAAAATAATAACTGAAAATATAAAACACCTCCGCATATCATAGTTTTCATGACTCACTGATAATTTTAAACAGATCAGCACCTTAAAGTTGAACTATTTTTGTCTAAATGTAAGTATCCAATGTGCAGTAATGTTTATGTCATATTAAAATCATGTCAATGTCATAGTTGTGTTGTGTAACCGGGCTCGAGGTGTGGACGGAAGTGTGTTTGAATCTCTAGGAAAAGGAAAACTAGACTAGATAAAACTCTTTTAAAGTTTTTAATTTATTCGCTACAACCCCCCTTTAATATCAATTACAACCTGTAATAACTAAACTAATGCGAGATTTAAAACCTCTTTGGTCTTTTGGAGCGAGATGGTGATACAAGGATTCGGGACCCTTCACTAGCTCAACTCCCAGATTGCAATTTAATAGGGTATTAAGTATACATACAAATAAACATTGTCAAAACAATATAATTATAATGAATATAAAATGATTCATAAGTTTTAACAATAAATATATATTTTGTATGTAATATCTTATAATTTTATAAGAACATGAAAGGGACATAATAATATCATCGAACACGAAACTAATACTAAAGAACATGTAAAGCTACAGATATGTAAAGCTAGGAGCCACATGAAATGATGACAGAAGTATGAAATGTAAGTTACTTTAATATATATTAAAAGCATGATTTAAGCGGACTATTACATTTGTAAGGTTTTTAAAAACGCTGTATTTGCATGGTGCTCAGTAGCAAGCATTTTTGATCATCCAGGTGCTGTAAATGTGGGTATATTAAAATTGTGCCCAGGTAGGTATCAAATAACTTTTCCAAATATTATCAAAAATGTACAAAAACTATACACATAACGTGTTTTATGTATTGTTATATATTTAGAAAAAAAATGTATTTTAATAAAAAATAAGCATTTTGTAGGTACTTTTCGTACTTTCCGTGGTAAGTGCACTTTAGTCCAAACATTAGATATTTAACAACAATTGTGTAGAAAGTTATGATGACTTTCTAATCTCAAACGTGAAAATGGGGAATTTGTAAGAAATGATAAAGAAAAGGTGGATGTACTGAATGAATTTTTTACTACTGTGTTTACAAAGGAAAATATTGACACCATACCTGATATTGAGGATAAAGACGTGAATAGTGAACTCAGTTCTCTTACTGTTTCTGAAGAAGAAGTTTTGAAGCTTTTGAAAGACATTGACCCTAGTAAATCCATGGGCCCTGATTGTATACACCCATTCCTATTGAAAAGTATGCCAGATATTTTTGTTGAGCCATTAACTATAATATTTAACAAATCTGTAAATACAGGGAAAGTACCTTCAGATTGGAAAGATGCAAGAATTTCACCACTATTTAAGAAGGGAAAGAAAACTGACCCTGGGAACTATCGTCCTGTCAGTCTTACATCGGTTGTATGCAAACTTCTAGAGAAAATAGTTCGGCAACATATTATAAAGCATTTGAATGAAAATCAGTTACTGTCAAATGATCAATATGGTTTTAGATCAAAGCGGTCATGTGCTCTTCAACTTTTAAATGTAATGGAAGATTGGACAGAATTTGTTGAAAACCATCAGAGTTGGGATAGTGTGTATCTGGATCTAGCAAAGGCCTTTGATAAAGTTCCACACAAAAGACTGTTAAAGAAAGTATCTTCTCTTGGAATCAGGGGCAATTTGCTGATGTGGATAGATGATTTCCTAGCGAATCGACGACAATGTGTATCGGTCAAGGGATGTACATCAGATTGGAGAAATGTTGATAGCGGTGTGCCTCAGGGTAGTGTTTTAGGACCTGTACTTTTTATCATTTACGTGAATGATATCACAGAGGTAGTTAACTCAAGTATCAAGGTGTTTGCTGATGACACGAAAGTGTATGCCCCAACAACAGATTCCGACAACCTTCAGGATGACCTGAATTCATTGTGTGATTGGGCTAAAAAGTGGGAGCTTACATTCAATGTTGATAAGTGCAAAATTATACACTATGGGTATAATAATCCTGAAAAGAAGTATTTAATGAACAATATACCTTTGGAATCTGCTACAGAAGAGAGTGATTTAGGAGTATTGTTTGAAAGGGACTTGAAATTTCATAAACACATATCTACAAAGATAAACAAGGCAAACAGTATATTATCTATAATCAACAGAACTTTTGATTTCATGGATAAGTACACTTTCATGAAGTTGTATACAGCTATGGTCCGACCCCATCTTGAGTTTGCGAATGTGGTTTGGCACCCATATATGAGAAAAGATATTGAAAGTTTAGAAAGACTACAAAAGAGGGCTACAAAATTGATTCCATCTCTAAAAGATATGTCATATGAAGAAAGGCTCAAGCAGTTAAAATTACCCACTCTTGCTCATAGAAGAATGCGTGGAGACGCTATACAGACTTTTAAGATTGTAAAAGGTATCGATGATTGTGACTTTGAAAGATTCTTTTGCTACGCTTCATCAACAAGAGGGCATAACTTAAAGCTTGAAAAACCCAGATTTAGGACCACTTTCTGCCAGCACCAGTTTTCTCGTCGTGTTATACAAGTGTGGAATGACTTGCCTCAACATGTGATAGATGCTGAAGATGTAGAATCATTTAAAGTAAGGTTGGACCGCCACTGGCAAGGAGACATGCTGTACCAGTTTTGAGACCTGTATCAAAGTTGTCTATGGACAGCTGTAATTTAATCATATATACTCATAACTGTTACCAACAACCTTTACACGATAAGATTTTATGAGCTCCGAAGATAGATCGTGACGAAACAAGTTTAGACGAAGAGGGGTTTAAAAAGGGCACAAGTCCTTATACAGAACCCAAAATCATCCTACAGGTATCCTACAGGTATACTTAGTCACTCTCGCTGGCACAATGTTGCGCGAGAGTGTGGTCTTTTATTGAAGAGGAAACCGGAGTACTCGGAGAAAACCCACTAGTCCGGCTTGGTGACCACTAACCAAACTCACATGCGCCCAAGCATGCAACTTGGATACAAAACAAAATAGTTTGCTTATGTTTTGATGCTAGACACCTACTTAAGTATCAACACATTGCTGGAGAAATGTCTTCAACATTCAAGACTTGCCAAAATTCTGGTTTGTACATTGCAGGGCTTATTAAAAAAAGGTATGACAAGAACAAGTATAATAATTCTGGTCATCCAAGAACTAAGTTTCAATGTTATCCGAAAATAATTGTCCGAAAATGAGCAATCAAAGAATGAAAGAAATAATGATGCTCTTGAGGCTAAGAATTATTTCCAACATTGTATGAACTCAATATTTAAAGAAATACCGATAATTAGTTTAGAAGTCAGTGGAAGAATATATACCTAAATTACGAGATATTTATGTAACATCACAATGTCCTTGCTTGTGTGAGGAACAGACAACAGTTTTATTTTCGCAAAGCCGATAAAAGAAAACCTACACTTACACCCGTGGCTGTGCATCCATTTTCTTGCTGTACAGTAAAGATAATAGCACGTTGACATTGACGTTGATTACTCTTTTGTTTCGTTTTAAAAGCGAACTGCCGATCAGAGACCACTTACTTATTCGGTTTGTGAACTGATCATCTCAATACCATTTCCGCAATACTGTTTATAATGCGTATGGTACAAATCCGCTCCTGTGATAGACGGCTCTTTAACAACACTGGTATAAGGCAATCATCTTCGTGTATATAAAAATGACCATGAGCAATTTACTAGTGTTTAGTCAAACGATGTGCGGACATCATATCGGAGGTAGGAAACTATATAGCGTCTTTACGATTTCAATTGTAAAGCCCTGCGCTAACATTGTCGGTAATTCCGTAATTATTATGGTATTTACTCAACACGTGTCACAGAGCCGAAAAGGGTTTAGCCAAATTAACACACTTCCAATTATACCAAACTGTCCACCCAAAAACGTGCCGCTACTTTGTGGGGTGTCATATACCGGGTGATAATTATGTTGTTTTAAACATCGCCTGATTTTTTTGAATTTGGTGTGGTCTGGTTAATATTGTCCATAAGTAAGCTAATTTATTTGAAGATGAGAACTTCGCTGTTTAAAAACTTCTTTTTCAAATTTTCATATAAAACTATATAATGAATATTATAATTTGAAAGCCCTAAATTATACTGTAGATCTAAGTTAGTTTTTAAAAAAAAGGATTTTAACGACACTTTCGAACTATTTCAAAGGCAATGTTTCAAATATATTCCAAAATACTTTCAAATACTGTTTATTGATCTAACATTTCAATAAAAATATACTGTAAATGCTATTATTGGAATCAAAATTCATAATCATTTTCAAAATACAGCAACTAATAAGTTAATTTTAACTGCGTTATTTCGTCTTTCGGTTGGCGAAGGGAGACAACTATTTCACTGACATATTGTCTTTATTCAATAAGTAAATATTTTCATTTTTACGAGTGTTTTTTTTATATATATATATATATGAATATTATGAGATCATCATTAATTGGGATTATTGTTTATTTTGGAAGCTTTTATCTGTCTTTCGGTTGGCGAGTCGGCACGCGGAATTCGATCTCGAAAACTGAAATTTCAACTGCCTAGCTATTACATCATTATATTTTCTCTAAAATTTGGCTTGGTAATGTATTTGTATAATATTAATATAAAAGCAATAAAATATATGCATTAGAAGGCGTCTTTCGGTAACTTTCATGCGTATTTTGGTAATTTTATCCGTCTTTCGGTAAATAAGCGTATTTCGGTAAGTCCAATATCCGTCTTAAAATGGGATTCAGCAATCGTAACAACTTGAGAATCTCCGGTCGACACGCTTTGCGGTAAAGGAGTCAGCAATGAACTAAGCTATAACGATAGCTAGAGTAAAAAGATTTAACATTTCTGAGAATGATAAATTAACTTTACGAAGCAAGCAATTTAATGCAGTTGCTCTAATAACGAAATCAGAATGCAATGAAAGCAAAATATATGTTTGCTTCAAAGCCCTTCAAAATATTTATAATGGGCCTAATTGATTTTGTCAGTGTCTGATTTCAGGTCGCAAGACTCAGAACTACAAACCCGAATGCTATTATACATTTCCTCCTTGTGTATGATGGTGGAAGCCGTGCATGATTTACCACACTGAGAAATGACATTCATATTTACAAATAAATGATAAAACTGTGCAAAATAAATGCTGAAATATGCCTCTCTGACTCTCGGTCCGGAGTAACACTTAAAATGATGATACAGTTTAAAAGGCATGGACCCATGCATGGGTTCATGTTAGATCGCGGTGATCTTTAAATGTTAATAGAACATAAGTTAAATTATAAACACTAGAAAAAAGATATTTTCTGACTAAAACCAATATCTATTTCCACAACATCTGAACTTAAAAATGTAGTTGTTTTTAAGGACACCACTTTCAATTTTACCCAAGCATTACACGACAACACTTAATGGTCACGTACGTTAAATGTTTTTTTTTATTTTTTATAAATTACATTATGTAACAATAATACTTGTTTCTTAATTCAGAACTATTTGTCCCAATTTCAAAGATTATAAGAAATAGATTAAAATAATTCCGACGATCGCAAACCCAAACAATTACCAGATAACACTTATTTATGTATACACGGCAATCAAATAACGAGATACACGAGTTTTAACAGAACATAATTGTATTGGATGAACAAATCAGGTAAATAAAAATAATTTAACACAAAAGTGGTTTGATTCATTAAAAATCATAATAACATATTTGGTTTTACCAAAAACGCTGTTCAACAACGCGGGTGCATACGAAATCTCACGTCTACACATCATAAAGTTCAGGAATGGTCTCTTTTTCATTCGAGTTGGCATTGCGGCCCGTTGAAAGACCCCTCAATGTCGACTCCCCACTGGGGGTCATTGCGCTTGTCCCGGGTCCGACTGAGCCGGCGACAAAGTCAGGGGGTGGCCCGTTTTTCTGAGGGAACGCGTTGTTGACTGAGTCAGCTACAGAAGCAGGGGGCGCCCCGTTTATTGGAGGAAACGCGTCGTTGTAGCCATTCAAATGTTGGCTGGACGTTCCAGACGTTGCTTCCTGTCCCATATAGTTCGACGCGGCTGGCGGAACGAACGGGATGGAGCTTTGAGGTGTAGGGTCCGTCGGGACGTAGTGCACCAATGGCTGCTCTATGTAGGGTGGAGGAAGGTCAGACTGGATGTACATTGGGGGCTGTAAGGGCTGGGCTCCGGGATGAACCATGCCCGGAACGAATGTAGACTGGGGCTGGGGATGGTGACATCCTCCTCTATGAGCCTGTGATTGAACTGAAGAAAACAAGATCCACATATTCGGAGTTCTGTACATTTATTCATTTTAGCACAACAGTCTTGCAACATACTAGTATACGGATGCTTTAGTATTCTCGATAATAAGTAGATATAGTACATTGTATTCGATTTAATATAAACCAAACTATATAAAAATAAAGAGAGGGTTTTAATAAGTTGTTGTACATGTATTACCCCGACAATTTGGACATCCGGGGCTGTTTCCGGTATCCACGGTTCCCGCGACAACATTGAAGGGAACGTGTGTGGTGGCCACCAACCGCCCGCGCACGACAGTCACGTGCGTGTTTGAGTGGACTCGCGTGCTGGGTGCGCTCCCCATCGCTAGAACATCTGTGGTTGTGTGAATCACGTGGCTGTACCTTGTGAGATAGTCAAATACATATTTAATTATTAATGATGATACTATTATACGACATGTTATTGATCACAACTGAATTAATTTGTACTGGTAAATATATTCCAAGCGAATGATACATTTAGAACTTCTGTGTAGGTACAGAACAATGATAAATGTAAACAAGTTAACAACATTCTTGTACGAGATTACTTACTTCTTACTCAAACAAGTATTTAATGTTTCAATCCATTTAATGTAAAGTCCAATTTCTAGAGTATTCAAATCCTGGTGGTCAACAAATGTTCTTGTAAAACGTTAGGTTACGGTAAAGATTTAAAACAAAAAAATAAACTTATCCAACAACACCATTTTGAAATCTTTAAAATAAGTCTACGAATCTAGACACATTAAACCTTCACTCTTTAAACATGGTATGTTGGTTTGGTACGTATTGAGCTATAATCGATGACCATGTACTTCAAAGTTCAATATTGATATATCTTATTAAATCATGGTTAAAATAATCTTAACCAATGGGATGCATTCCTTTTTCTCTCGAAATAATTGACTTTTAAATTCCATTTTGTTGGGCGTTTTACGGGTGAAAGACCAATATATTTGCCGTTCAAGTTGACTATTATTTTGTGTCGTAGGCGTCATACTTCTATAACAGTGCTGTAAGTAGTACGCGGGTATTGAGTAAAACACTCAGTATTTTAAAATACATGCTTTTTATGTATTATGCGTGAATTAACAAAATTTGTGCATGCAGATGGCAACGCTCGTCCGTTGGTCAAAGGGTGCTTTTGTTGATAATAACACTCCAATCAGCCTTTAATCCTAAAACGAAATAGACCATTCAGTCGAATTTTCCTTTTTTAAATACCATAACAATTAAATAATCTCTATAATGTATTCACATACATGGAATACTATACCCTATATTATCAGGCTAGTTTGAGGGTGTGTTTGTGGGGGAGGGGAAGGGCTATGCTTTAAAGCACCAGTATATCTAGGGCGCTGAATTTTGCTCGATTGTTTATACACTCATCAATCTCAAAATCTAGGTATACTTTCTAATGTCAAAACAATCAGTCAATCAAATGGCAATGTTGCAAAAACCAGTCATTCCAATGGCAATTTGGAACAACCAGTCATTCCAATGGCAATCTTGCAACAACCAGTCAACCAAATGGCAATGTTGCAAAAACCAGTCATTCCAATGGCAATGTGGAACAACCAGTCAACCAAATGACAATCTTGCAACAACCAGTCAACCAAATGACAATCTTGCAACAACCAGTCAACCAAATGAAATCTTGCAACAACCAGTCAACCAAATGGCAATCTTGCAACAACCATGCAACCAAATGACAATCTTGCAACAACCAGTCATTCCAATGGCAATCTTTCAGCAATCCGTCATTCCGATGGAAATTTTGCAACATTCTGTGAGTCATTCCTATGGCAATCATTAAGATTTCTTGCGAATTGAAATTGTTGAATTTAGAGATCATTCTTGACGAAAACAATCAAAACTTTTGTTAGAAAAGATTACCTATGAATTGATATTATATATATATATATATATCATATATAGCCCTAGATATACTGTGCTTTAGATTATATAGGTTCCAAGAAAAGGTTAAAATAAACTTAAGGAATGTGATGAGTTTTACGGAGCGAACTCTTTCTACAAACAGGCTGCAGTATTAGTCAAGAGTTGTCCGTTTTTTAATATATAAGTAAAACTATGCGCACAGTTGTTACGAAACAATTGTTCATGATTCCTCCTCGATACTCGCAATTTGGTTATGTTTAAGGTCAAAAGCTTGTTTAAGACAGGTTTAAGACAACAAAAATGATCACACCTACAGACAATTATAGTATATATTTATAAGATGAGTCAACAATGTAAATAACAACACAATAATAAACAATTACATATTAATTACGGAACAAATTAATAGAAATATTGTACATGTACTTTCATTATATCGGCTAAAATAAAGCCAAATCTCAAAATGTATGCATGATTCTTTTTTTTGAAGAACTTTGTTTGCAAAGTCAGTATTTGTATTTGAAATAAAGGTCAACAATCAACAATCGCGACTTTTTACATTCAAGTAACAGTATTGTAGAAAGAATATCACTATCTTAACACACACATGATTTACCCCACGACTTAGTCTGACATTACGGGCTGCGATCTACATATTGTATCCGGATACTTTTTTCTCCAGTTCCGGTAGATCTTGATAGGGAGGCGGCGCGTCATCGTAGCTCCCTGATTGATCCATGTACGTCAGGGGCGGCGAGGCAAAGGCTGGCGCAGATGGTGCCAGCGGCGGCGGGTATCCTGTTGCTCCAGACATGGAAAACCCGCTGCTATGGATGCCTGCGTTACCGAATTGCTGATAAGTGTAGCTGTGCGGTTGTATCTGGGAGTTTTGATAACCGGTTGCATATATGTCACTGTTTTGGTACGTCTGTTGTTGGTGGGGATTACACCCATTGTAACACGTTCCCGCCGACGAATTATATGGCGTTGTCTGTGAGTTGTTCCACTTGATGGCAGATGGTCGACAGTGCTGACAGTTCGTCTCTGTGTTGCCTGTGTCCACTGTGCCGGGGACTACCCGGAAGGGCACGTGACCCGGGTATCCAGCGCCAGACCCTGGGTATGCATATCCGCCCACCTGTCCCGTGTAGGGGTTTATTGGTCGACCAGGGGATACTCCCATAGAGGCGGGTAAGGAAATACCTGTCGGAAACAATTATATGAAATGAAATGATTTGTTAGTCGTTGTTTTTTAAATAGTCAAGATGTGTTAGCAAAATAGAATAAACCATGTATGTACACAAGCTGTCTTGTATAGTTTTATGGTTCACTATCTATAAATAAAATTAATTCTGATCATGTAGATACATTTTACAGAAATTCTTATTACTGCTGTTTTCATGTTATTAAATAGAAATTCTTAACTTACGGTAAATATCAGGTGTTCCTTCTATGGAGCCTATTATGATCACTTTGGCTATAATGTATCACATGTATTGATCTACCCTAGTTTCATTGTGATATTGAATACATGTCTGGCTCACAGCCAATGCGCACATGCTAATCAATACATCAATTTACAAGGTAATTTCCGACATTTTTGAAGAAAAGGTCTTTTTTATTTGGAGGGGAAAGACCCTAAAATTAGCGTTGTTGAGCAGATAGGAGAGTAAAACTGTGTACGTCTTTTTTCATACTTTTAATATAAATTATAATGAAAGAACGATAGAATGTTTTTTTAAAGAGAATGCATACATATACAGTGAACAAAGTGTGGGACTCGGATGGAATAGTTTGAAAGACAAGAAAAACTGTCTATAATGCATACTATCCATTAGGTACATCTTAAATCATTTTATGTTTTAAAAAAACAACGTTACTTTTATCACAGTTTTGCTGCAAAAGACAAAATCATTCATAATCGCATCATGACGTGTATATGTCTTAAAGTGCGTGCCGAAATGACCATTCAGTATTTTGGCGGGGGAGGCGGCGGGTATGCAGGTTCCTGAGAGTAGGCAGGAGGTGGTTCATTGTAGTCCCCGGGGTTTTGCGGGGGCATGAACACCATCCCGCCTCCCTGTTGGTAGTATCCCGAGGGTGGCGGACCCTGGTGGACGACCACGGCTCCCGGAGGAAGTATCTGGGGCTGGCTGACTATCGCACATGTGGGAGTAGGGTTTACTTCATTATTGTGGTAATACTCAACTGAAACATGTGAATTGAAATCAAAAAGGGTATATACACTATTAAGAAATCGCCTTTGTAAATATAAAGGCATAAATGATATTGGTTTGTAAAAAGAGCGTTCAATAGGTAAATCAGTCTTTTAAGAGCTAACCTAACACCACCGCGTTTAAGAGGCTGTTATCCCTATGTGGTGCTCGGTGCACAATGGGCTCTAGGTACTCGTTCACAAAATAATTTCATTTTATTTGTGACGCAAAATACGGGTAGAGAATAAAGAAGTATTCAGTACACAAGGGGGAGGGGAGACACCCTCATATATAGAGACGACCAGCACCTGATACAGAGTAACAATATCTGTGTACTTATTTTTATATCGGTCGTGACATATTCGAAATACAACAGCAACCGAAAAAAACAACAAAAAGGCGACAGCGTACTGCTCATGCCAATGAAGAAAACGCCCCAGACGCAAGACCAGATCCAACCGACGAGACAGAGTAGGGTGGTGATGAGCTGCAGGAAGCCAAGACCGAACCCCGCCCAGCAGCTGCCGCACCGACTTCCTATACTCATGTCCTCGTTCCTCGAGCAACCCGTGCAGAAGCTCGTGAACCCCGCCACTATCGTGCCTGCCGATTAAAAATAGGTTCAATTCATTGACATGTAGCACCGACTATGATAATAAGTATTTCAAATATATAAATAAGAAAACGTTCGATGGCAATTTCAGTTCGAACGATCCACACAAAACTGTTAATAATAAGCTTACTGAGTAAATTACGATTCTGTTTAGACAAACAAACATAAACCGTACAGTACCAATAGAGAAAAACGATCTCACCGAATCCTGGTATAAGGAAGTTGAGAACACATGTGAAGATGGCCATTGGCATCGGCATGGCCGGAACTGCTATACGTTCATGCTTCCCCTTCAGCTCGCGACCCGTCCCTACCCCAGCAGCCCTTCCCTGACCATCGCCCGACCCTCTCCCCTCACCATCACCCGACCCCATTGTAGGAGTATAATCTTCCTGTTTATATCAGCGAGCGCCCACTTAATATATCACGGTGCACCACAATATATCCAAAGCAGTCTTTAGGAAGTGAGAGCATTTCGTAATACATATAAAGCGGTCGATAGGCGTTTATTACCTGTATATATAGGTATACTGTCATCTCTAGTGTTTAACTTTATATCGAGTGCTTTGAACTCAGAACCCAAGATCCTGATAAATTGAATTAAGTTTAATAGGATGAAAGGATATATTTATATATTGAACACAAACGGTATATTAGAAAGAAGTTCTTTGATGAAGAAAAAAATATCATTCTAATCCACATACTGTATGATAACTTTATTTGGTTTATTAAAATAAACACTTTATATAAATGCACAATGATATATTAGTTAAAAACGGTTGTGATTTACAAAATTAAAATTTGTTTAAACACACTTTCACAATGATTTTTCTATACAATATAAAACCAATAACAGATGTACGTGAAGCGTACTAGCGACGTGAAGATAGCGGCCTAGCGGCGTGAAGTTAGCGGCCTGGCGGCCTAGCGGCCTGGCGGCCTAGCGGCGTGAAGTTGGCGGCCTAGCGGCCTAATTATTTTGTATTATTATATTATTGTTTTAGAATAAAAGGTAAAGAAAACTATTCTGAATAGATAACAATTTAAGGCCGCTATGTAACTATATGAATAAAAAGAAAACATTGATTTATCATTGTTTTAAAAAAACGCATTAATCATTGCTTGGAAATAGAAAAAATAATTAGGCCGCTAGGCCGCCAACTTCACGCCGCTAGGCCGCCAGGCCGCTAACTTCACGCCGCTAGGCCGCTAACTTCACGCCGCTATGCCGCTAGGCCGCTAACTTCACGCCGCTAGGCCGCTAACTTCACGTACATTATGAACAGAACAATTAAACATCTCATTTTCCTGCAAATTTAAAACCGACATATATATCTGAATGATACCAGATACACATAAAGGAATGTTTAGTTGTTGTTACTAATGGACTTCAAATGGTTGACTTACAAGTGATGGAGACAGGACCATCGACACTCCAAACCTCCATCAGACCCGGACGCATTTGTCAGCTTCCGGCGATAGGCCCGCGAAACAAATACTAACAAGTGAAAGGATGGTGTTTCGCCATGTTGCTTGCATTTTTTTGAAGAAATCAGACATTTTTTCACCAATTAAATGTACGTGCAAAATTATATATAAATGTGTACTTTACGTATACATTTGAAAAGTCGAGTACAGTATTTAGCTTTGAATATTCTGACTATACGGGGTATTATAAAAATATGCATTTATGGAGAAAAACGCAACTTTGCTCTCATATAGTCGTAGCAGTATCAATAGAAATGTACGTATTTGTGTATTATCTGTTCGGATATATTCTTAAAATTCCCTGATCATGTACATGGTGTGTTATCCGCATAAGGCCATAAGTTTAAATTGGGTGTGTTGTGGCATGTCTGGCTCCTTGAAAATGCCCCCTACTCTACAAAATTGTACACGTAAACACCAGCAGTAATATACACTTAGAACGTTAATTAAAAGAGCCAAGAACGGCAGTCACAGTTACATTATCCTAATCGTGGTAATAACACACTTGTTGTCTGTATGACCTGGCACAAATAACAATAACAACGTTCTAGTCACAAACGTATATATATATGCAACGATATGTTTTAGCCTGGCTACATACATGAACTTTGAGATGTAAATGTGCTGAGACGCGATAATAAAAGTACAATGCCAATGACCATGTCAATTTCTTTGCGACGAAAATCCCGGCCATCATGCATTTTATTATCTATATTTTGGCGGTCATATGATAGATTTCATAGCGACGAGGTACTCCTTCATGGCCACAAATTGCTTAAACCTGACGACAAAGTATTAAATCATGGCGCCAAATCTAAATCCTGGAACGAATTTTTTTTCTGCGACAATATAAGTAATTCCAAGATACTAATCCTAGCGACGAGACACTTAATCCTGACAACGAGTAACCAACGAGATACTTATTCCTGGCGACGAGATACTTATTCCTGGTGGCGAGATAATTACTCCTGGTGACGGGATACTTATTCCTGGCGACGTGATACTAAACTCTGGCGACGAGGTACTTATTCCTGGCGACGAGGTACTTATTCTTGACGGCTCTATATTTACTCCTGGGCGACGGGATACTTATTCCTGGCGACGAGGTACTTATTCCTGGCGACGAGATACTTAATCCTGGCTATGGATACTTATTATTTGGCAACAAGTTGCTATGTTTTGGCGTTGTAGTTACGGCATTATGTTTGGTCGACGTGATGAAAATCTTAGATATGGCGACGAGTTTCTTAACATTCATTACATCATGAAAAACAATTCTAATCACCATATAACCATATATCTCTGTAGAAGATAATGAATGGAAGTTGCTTCATTTTTTGTTTTCCGTTTTCGGTTTTTATTTTAAAAAAATGGATTTCCATTTTACTCCCAGGACAAGGCAACGCGAACTGCCTCCCCAAAACGGGAGACTATATCTGGTGGTTGGGAGTGGGAGCTGAAAAATCAAGTTTAATTACATTTTAAACATGACACCTATTACAATTTAATATATCAACAGTTATTAGGTATATTCTAAAATTACATATATGTATGCGGTTGTGTTATTTTCACCTTAAAGAATCAATGACATAATTTAAAATGTCATTTTACAGCACAAGGAAACTCCAACAATGTGACTGCAGTACTTCAATACACATGATAAGTGAAACAAAGAAACTGTGAGTGGGAAATATAGGTTTTTGAATCAAGCTCAGAATATTTTAAAAGATAATTTAATTCTGAAAACTGGCACATGCTTTATTAAATGTTCCATTGTATCATACTTTCATGTATGAGCCAAATTATTATGGTACACACTATGTTATCATCGGAAGACTTGGCATTATTGTAGACCAGTTTCTTATAAAAACAGTTTCGTATTTCCGCTAGTATATACCGATGTACGTATGTAGTTGAATGAAAGGGAATTAATAAGTACCCGACGGTGCGACCTCTTCCGGACACTGACTTATTGGGGAGTATGCCGGGTAATGAGGCTTGCTGACATACTGCTGGTGGGGCTGGGTTTTCTGTTGTTGGTGGCCGCACGGCTGGTCGGTGGGGTAGCTGGTCTGTAGCTGATTCCAGTACGATTGTTGGGCGGGGTTACCAGCTTGCGGTTGCCCATGGTTACCAGAAAAGTGTGGCCTGTGCTGGGGCTGATGAGCTGATAAATGAAAATAACATTACATGTAAAATATTTCTCATTTCAAAGGATGCTAAAACGAGTATTATAACACTCAATAAAGCTAACCTTAATAAACATTGTAAATGTAAATCGGCCAATTATCCTGCCTTTTTTGTAAGCATTTTTCAGTCGTGAGCCCTACTCGATGCATTTTCTCAATGCTTTTTAAATAATCCACACAGCCAGACAAACTGTATGCCTGTCAGTTTACACGTACTACTAACCGACAGTGGAAGGTGTAGCTGGAGAGTGCACGTGCCCAGCCCGACTCCGTCGTCGGCGGTAACAGATGAGGGCGACCACGGCGGAAATTATGATGCACAGTATGATCACTCCACCAACAACACCGGCGACAACTAACACCACCGGACTGGCAGCCGATATCATATCGTCGGCAAAATTCTCTGGACAAAAAAAAATACAAGTTAAGAAAACAGATATCAGATACTCATGCGTTTCGTTGGCCTTTATTATACGGTGCTTTGAGAGTTTACCTATGTATCTATACATAATGATTAAAGATTAAGATAAGTTATACAATTGGAACTAATGTTTATAAGAATATCAAATATTCCAAACAATTGTATCTTGATGTGATCGTTGATATCATAACACATCAAATCAAACTGCTTCGACCAAAAACAGAATGTTGACAATTAATGTCACTCGAAACCATCCGGAATATCATTAGAACAATGCTGTATTGCCGTACATAACATACCGGCACCGGAGTCCTGTTTGTAAACCCTGAGTCTAATGTCCGCGTCCCCGCGCCTCGTGGTGCTCGAGTCAAAGGAGATGATGATCCGACTGGACGACGAGCACCAGTCGGGGATGGGCGTGTCGTACTTCGTGTAGATCTACAGGGGGAAACAGGTCTATATCATAGTGTTGAACTATTTAAGGCAATAAAAACGACGACAAACCTAGAAGTCGAGCGATCTTGTTACTCGTGTACGATCTTGTTCAATGGGACTATAACAAACACACTGGCACCAGATTTTCAAACTCATATCAAATAATTCCAAACTAAAAATTACGATGCCAAAAATGTGAAAAATCATTGAACAATAGTTTTCCATAAATATGAACTTTGTACTGTTTATCTATTCTCTAATATGTTGAAAAATAAATAGAGTTAACATTATCAACACAATTTTCTCGATGGAATATGGCATTGCAGAATTGTGAAATTGCGTCGCATTTCATTATACATTGTCATAGTAACTAGTTCAGCTATATATGTGGTAATAATATATTGAATAGGAATGAGTAATTGACTCGATTTCGATGTTGTCCGGTAGCTAGACGGGAAAACATTGATAATATTCAGTGGTGATGAATGCTTTACAAATGATTGTTTAAGTGTGGGAACTGGGGAGGTGTCGAGAACCTCTTTGTGGAGTATATGCATTTGCGAACATGGCTGAAAATGGCTGTTATGTGTGTATGATTGATTTAGTCGACACAACTGCCTTCGTAGTAAAAACACCGGTACATTTTACCTACGGTATGGAGAAATGAGAAATGGTTGAATGAGCTTGCTTGCAATTGTTTAACACAGAATCAGTTCCTTGTAGAAGCAGAGTTACGTTGATTATGATAAGTAACATTATGCACTTGGTCTTGGATAAATAATGAGGTGTCAACGACGTTGTCATCTTGTAAAACATTGTCAGTCTGTGTTACTCTAACCTGGACTTAAGTAATTAAAGTCTTAATCCCGCTGATTAAATTAATGTTGCTCCAGTGACAATTCTCAGTGCCTCCAGCTAAGGTTTTATCCCAGAGGGTCAGATATCTCGGACAGCATCGTATTCCAACGTTGGTTTGATGAACTACTTATACATTATTTCATATGATTTCCTATCAAGAATAAATTTCAATGACCTAAAGGAGTAAAGCCCTTACTGCGACTTTGAGTATATGATCTAGCCAGGTACCATCGCTTGAGAAAGTAAGGCCAAGGTGTTTATGTGACGTACCGTAAGAGAGCGGGAGGATGGAGAACTTTTATGAATGTTATTATTTTCAGAGACAGTGTCGTCGACAACTACATTATACTATTGTTGTGCGCGAAGAGACGCATTGCTCAGTGTTTGTGTTTTGTAATACCATTGATGAAAACAATAAATGATAAGGGTCCAGGAACGGACCATTGGGGAACACCAGTTTGGAGATTAAAAAGAGTTTATTCTGTTCTATGATTGTCTATTCTTACCGAGCGGTCAGAAAGGTAATTAGATAAAGAAACGGAGTAGAGGACCAAAGATGCCTTTAGATTCGAGCTTATGTAATAAACCTAAGTGCCAGACTGTCAAATGCCTTTGCTATGTCACAAAATACTACTTTCACTTTTTTCCATTCAGCTAACACTTGACTGAATGCATATATGATAAAGGGAAGACAACTGATTGATCGTGGAATCATTCTGTAAAATCTATATTATTTTTTTCAAGAGTTTTGCTGTCAACGGGACTCAAGAGTAATTGGATTTTTCATTTTGTGGATTGCACATGCGTTTGCAATCTTCCACTGTGTGAAGGTATTATAAATGTTAGCATACAATTATTGAAACGACAGGAGAGTTGTTCACTCCTCTCAGTGGAGATTTCCTTCAGCATTCAATTGTTCAATTGTTGACTTTTCTGGACCTGTCGCTTTCCCAGCAAGTAGGACTTATACATTAAGGACTGAAGTGACAACTTTGTGTGTAATGTGGATGCAAATTTAGGAATAGTGTTGTGGTCATCAATGATTATGTGCATGTATAAAAAACAAATCAGTTTAATTCTTTCGGAATAGTATCTTCGAAAATACTTCGCTCCTGGTGTGTTTTTTTTAATATTTTGATTTCATTAATCATAAGTCAATATCGTAATATCTAAAATAAGCATCAGTGTGTAGCAGATAGCAGTGCATTTTACCAGAAGGGTATAAAAGCTATTAATTTTTTTTTCAAAATACCTTCCTGATTTGATAAGATATAAGATATTTAAGAACTATCCTTTGGAAACATAACAAATAACTGGAATTAAATAGCATTTAGTTTCGAATTTTCTGTTCAATATTTGGAAATTTCGGTAAACGAGTTTCGAATCTTCTATTTAATTGTTTGACCATTAAAATAGCAATGCTCCGCGGGTTCTTTATAACATGTCATTCATACATCATTAAAACAAGCAAACTCTAGAATGATACCAATACAATAAGGGGATACCGCAGATATCAGAATATATCATCAAATATACCCAACGACGGATTGGAATAAACCAAAGACAACATTGATTCCAACCAAAGCCAACGAATTGAACACATGACCGGATTATTATAAATCCACGTTCACCTTGTCGGGGACGGCGGGGCTGTAGAACCTTGAGTGATACTCCAACGTAACGTCCTCATGCTCGTCAGCAACGTTAAATCTCTCCGCCTCCACGCACAGATTTTCAAGGCTGTATTCCTGCTCGAACGTTACCTTGCAGGTGCGCGACAGCTGCGCACCGTCATACACGACTAATATTTCGTCATCAATAAAGTCATCAAGACCATATTCTACGTCACAGCTCTGTTGGAGGTTTTTGTGCAAATCTGCATCTGTGTAATGAAAATGTTAAATAATAGATTCTTCACTCACTGTACATTAATATAATTTCCAGCAAACAATAAATCTGGTGGGACATCGCAGAATACTTAATAAAAAATCCCCACTTTGATACAAGGCGCAAGAACATTTCACCTCTGGCGGACAGATTACGAGAGTAAGTTTCTGGAAATTTAACTCATACACTGATATATTATTAAACTCATTTCCAAACAAGAACTGTCTGAGAAGTATGTAACCCTTCCCGACTTGCGTATCGAATATTCCTTCATATTCAACCCGAATACTGCGTTCACAATAATATTTAACCGTTCTGAGAGTATGTGTACCGATAATATAACAGCTTATAAGTTTCTGCGTACCGCTTACCACCCTCCTACATCAGAGTTATCCTTAACTTGAAAGCCGCTGAATACCGCGTGTTAACCTCACATAAGCATGCCTTTTAAAAAAAATCATATATAACATATCGATACATGTAAGGATTTATTTTCATTTAATACAAAACAAAACAAAAAACAAACAATAAAAACGATGGACGATGTACTTACAACAAGCCGTAAATATCGCCACAGCGAATCCAAAGGTATTCTTGACCATTGCTCAACTGAAAAAAGACGATATAAGATCGGCTGTAAAAGAATCGGCATTTTCGCCCATTACACATAACAATAAGACTGTCAAAATAGACTGTCAAAATAAGGCCAAAATGCATTGGTAAGGGTTTCGTCATTCTCAATAACAGGTAGGGTATGTAGGCTTTTTATATAGGCTTTATGTAATTTTATTTTCATCATTGTGGAATGGCGTTAGAGTAATTCTCTGTATACAAAAAAACACTTTAAAACTACATTTTATAACACACACTTTGTAGGCAGGGTCGGGTAACCCGAGCCAAAATAATTTTTGGGCCTTTAAAGGTAATACGGCAACACCAATGTTGGGTTATATTGATCACAACAAAAATAAAGTCCATACTCACAGATACTGATTTCTGGTAGCATATTGCCTAAAACCGAACACAATATCACTGCATTAATATATCCCAGACGAGCGACTTTACACCCACACCCCACCAATTCCCGCTATCGATGATATATTGGAGTTGGCAGAACTTTGGGTTTGGTTATTAAATATAAATGTAAGTTAACGCAAGAATTTAAGATTTATGTATTCCCTGGTGTAATAAATATATTAGTATTGATTGTGCGGGGAAAAGATGGGTTTCCTTATTTATGAAACTATCCATTAGATATACATAAATAGTTAGTTATGGTTAAAATAAAAGCGTATTAAATTGAAGCAAAATGAATCCAAGTGGTCACCTTGGGGGACCAGATCGCTCGATTTGAATATGTGTACAAACTACAAGCAACTGTGATGTACATGCAAAAGAACATACAATGCTAAACTATACACATATTAAATACCTGCCACAAATGTACTATCCAACGGATTTCCAATTGTATAAACAAAAATTGTTTCTACGAAATAACACAATAAAAGCTAGTGAATCGGGCAGCCAAGGAAACGAGTGATGAATCAATACATTCTCTGAGCACCGAAGACTGATGGTGACGCATCAGTGGTGCAATAGTATTGGCGTTAAAGAAAAGACTGTCTACAAGTCAATTGGGGACACTTTGTAAGAACACAATATCAAGTTAAAGGCGAAACGTAATTGTTAATAATGCTGAAACAGTTTAGTCGTTAGTAGATTCTCTAACAAAAAATCGTAAACTAATTATAACGCTAGTCGCTATACATGTACGTTCATTATTGGATAATCAAAGTGCTGAAAGCACTGATGGACTAGGGCTTCATTTAGGGGAATGTTGACAACCAAGCATTGACAAAATCGGCTCACATCACAAGGGGTCACTGTTTGATGGGCTATTTTAAACTTTAGACTAAAACTGCTTGCAAGCTGCAAAGGAAATTTGAAAAATCTAGTTAAGTGTGCGTAGAGTGAGGTGTGTGTGTGGGGGGGGGGGGGGGGGCTAAAGCGTTAAATCAGATAAAGTCATAGTTGTTTTGAATTTCTCAAAGTCGTTAAATCAGACTTGTACAAATTAATTTACGTGGTTGGCACACATACCTCTTTAATTTGATCAAATCCTTTTATATTAAAGGTCTGTTATTTGCAGTTTCAGAGAAGATTTTCATTGATGTAATTATATACTATATAGAAAACCTTGCACCTCTTTTTAAACCACAGGGTCGTACTTTGAACAATCTTTGTAAAATACATCTACATTGTACACCTGTGTCAGACTGCATACACAATGCTATTAGGAAGTAGTTTATATTTAAAAAGTGAAGAATTATTTTCTCCCTCTTAATTTGTGCTTGGTATTCAATTCATATAACATGTTACCATGATAACAAGTGCTGTTGATGAATACTAAGCACTGCCTTCTGTCTAATGCTATTCATATTACTGCTGCAGACTTTTGTACATAGCAAAGCAAGTTGAGTAGACTAAGATGAGATGAATATCGTTTTTAAAGTATGAAATATTGAAATGTCTAATGTTTAAATACTTTGACCATCAAATTTCATAACATGGCGTCAGCATTTAATCACACTGCTAGTGAGAATGGAATATCAAACATAATTTTATTCTTTATTATATACCCATCATCAATCCACATGCAATACATATCACAAAATACTTTAACCCATATTCCGCTCCAGTGCAATACGGCCATATACCACTCTGGTGACGTCACGCCATAACAAGTATGTTGCGCAATATTAAATTGACGTCATTAAAGCAAAGAGTGCATCCTTAAAATGAAATTTATTATGCAAAGATGTGGCTTCTAAGTGATCTAATCAGTAATGTATATAATAAAAGGGTTATTAGTACTGCGTTTTGATCCGGATATGGCGGAATGTCATATTTGATTCTGGTAGTTTTTTGTAGATTTTGATTTTACTCGGCTTATGCCTTGTGAAATCCAAATCTGCAAAAATCTACTTTAGTTGAATACAACCTCCTGGATCAAAATGCAGTACTTATAACCCTATTATGTACAAAACATGTTAGCCCGTGAACAGATCATCTTTAACCCACAGGACCATTGTAACTTTGAACAATCATTGTAAAATACAACTACATACATGTACACGATGCTTAAGGAGGTAGTTTGGAAAAATTAAGAACTATTTTTTCTTTCTTAATTTGTATGCATTAGATAACTCAATAAATGCAGCAGTTGGCCATTCTTGTATTGTCCTCTGTCACTGTCCTGATAGCTCCCTATCTCAATAGATGCAAAAGGTTGTAGGTTCATGATTCTCCTGGTCCAATATGTCATACAGAAAGAAGATGTTGAATGTACATAGAATCAAGAAGCTTTCTTTTCAGGCACTCCAATTTCAATAGTACTGTAACATTTGGAGTGCCAAGAATTTGTTGGATTCCAAGGCAACAGGTATCAGGTGTTGCAGTACATTTGGCAAATTCTTTTCACCCATCCTTGTAAATCTAAAAAAAAACTTTCATTTTGCAAAAGTAGTTCATCTAACTATATTAAGGTTGCTAAATCAGAGTTTGAATAATTCTGAAAACTAGATGTGCCTTTAATTGCAGCAATTTGAACTCCAACTCATAATGTCAATTAAGCTGGTTATGCAATACTGCAGTTCCTTGGTGTTGGGATTGCTTTATTTACTTGAATAAATAAACAGTTCTTGCGTTGGAAAGTATAATGTATTAACATGCATTTTTCTTGCCCTGACTCCATCCAAGCCTTAAATCTTAGACCAACATGTACTTGGGGCTATGCGTAATACCAATGAGAACTATAAATTATGTTCAATTTAGTGCCACTTATGATATTTCATTCCACATACAAAAACACTAACATGTTCTTTAAAACCAATATCCTATGTTATGATAAAACCATTGCCAAGCTGGTAATTTGAAAAGACAATAAATTATATCTGGTCAGAGTTTGACATAGTCTTTCTAGACAGCTGGACTTGTTTTGCAGTTACTTTGAAAATCTTCAAAAGCTAAACTGAACAAGACTGGAGCAAAAAAACTCACAATACCAAAAGGGTTTTTAAAGACTTACGAGATCATTCTCATATCACCTATACCATTAGTTCTTATCTTCAAACTTAAGTCAACATAATAATTAATGTTTTACATAGATATTGCAATGAATAAAACATAGTGCCAATAACATAGCAATCAAGTATGATCACTATAGGCCTAAACATGAGATTTCAACATTTTCCTGATAAACAATAAATAATTTTACTTAACAATTTTCTCATTATTTACACAAGCTGAAAAACTGGTCTCTTTTTCAATACTTCACATATTTCATGGCTTTCATCATTCAAACTAACATTTTGCTTGTTATTTCAATATTCAATGATTTTGTAAACATTCATAAATGATGTTTAAAATGAACATTCATGCTAATAATGCCTACCAAAAGCACCTGACTGACCAATCAGTATCCAATTTTGGCAGGGCTTATTGGTGGTTCATTGAAATCAACCATGACCTCCCACAATCTGCACTAAAACAACAGTAGTTAATGAATTGTTTCAATTGTTCTTATTTTCATAAACTTAGAAAACAGCTGCAGTGAATAAAATTTATTCCTCGTCACTGAGAGAAAGTTTAGAAAAATGAACGAAGCCGAGTTACATCTAGTAGGATATAACATCCTACAAATGTATTCATCAATTTATATAACCGTATTTAGTAAATGTTATAGTTTTGAAAGTCTAAAAAGTTTCATTTTTTTTTATATCAAAGAACATTTGTGTGTATAATTTTGATGATATTTTGTGATTCATTGAATTTCATTCTTGTTTCATTTGTTGTTCAATCCCAAGCTTTCTTGTTCACATTTAAGTGCAAGAAAAGTCACTTAATTATGATCTGAATAAATTCATTATAATATTAGATCACATAAAGGATATATTGTGCTTTTTAAAAATAACATTTTTTCATCTGTTTAAAATTATGTCAAATGCAGTGCATTAAAATTTTATTATGAGTTTAAAGCTGCACTCTCACACATTGAACGTTTTGACAACTTTTTTTTATTTTTTGTCTTGGAACGATCCAATTTTTGCGAAAATCCAGTTATATAAGACTGCTGACCAAAATTTAGATGGCAGATTGTTATATTAAAGTTAAAAAAATGATGTTTTAAGCATTATTCTTAAACTGTTAGTAACGGTTTAAGCCATAAAACATTAATTTTCGAAAGGAAATATGACAAACTACGAGCTGATTGTTTGTCAGCAATCTGATATCATTGTTTGAAGATGTTAACGCAAAAATTTGCTCTTTCCAAGACAAAAAAAAGTTGTAAAAACGGTAAATCTGTGAGAGTGCAGCTTTACACTATGACAGGAATAATTCAAGGGAATGATTTTTTTGTGATTTATAGCATTAAAATTGTCTGAATCGCATGCAAAATTATTAATTATGTAAGTCACACTTTTTGAACTTTGTGCTGTCTTCTTTTTGTTTGTCTCAAATTAATACAGCATTGGCTTCACTTGTTGTTTATGACAGGGACTGTACACCAGATTGGCACCAAAAAAGTTGTTTTTTTCCTGTAACGAATCTAAGGACACTTTTTAAATAAAATATTTTACTCTTTGATATCGTTATTGTAAATAAAATAACAAAATGAAAAAAAATGCAGTGAAGTGTCGTATCTACTATGCTATAAAGACTTACTTTTACTGGGTGGAGTTTTCCAGATGTATACCTAACTCGCTAATATCATGTAATAACATCAACGGCAGATCACGCATAAGGAATGAATTCTACTTGGTAGACATACCTAGTAATTTTTTTTAATGGAAAAAACACACGAAATAACTGCTATTAATAAATCATTTGTAAACTATGGAGATCATCAGTTAGTAAGTTTCAATGCATTAATTGTACACATCAATACCAAGTTTATGTCAATTTTCTTCAATTTTCTTTAAATTATTGCTTTTTCATCATTAACTGCGTACAGCCCCTTTAAACTGTACCTATAATGTCTGTGACTTATCAAATATTTAATAGTTATGGTCTACAACCAAGATTTGTTTTAATTATCCAGGTTTCAAACTGCATTGTGTATGCGATTGGAAAGGTAATCTTGAAAGCTCACTTAGTATAATTTTAACAAATAACATTCACCCTGCAAGGTACTCATATTTGGATGATACATAAAGATTTGCAAGGCATTTATGTATACTTGCATTTATTGATACTGGATACCTTTTTCAAATCTTTGATTTAGATTGCAAAGTATAACTTAAATTAATAAATATATATTCTTAACTTTATCTGAATACACAAGCTAATGCATCAGTCAATTGTAACCATGCCCCCCCCCGGTCCCGGAATAGCGGGGACTTTTACTTTCGGCCAGCCAACCCCAGCTAAAATCCCCGCTCTATGGAGATAATCTGATGGTAAAGTCCCCACCAAATGCCCCCGCACCCAAGAGACATTAGGTTAAGCCCCATCCACAGTGTATTTTCCGGGAAAACCCGGCACTGCGGGGCCACCTGAAAGGTAAAAACATGGCCCATTTCGCCGGCTATCCCCGATATACCCCCGGATATAAGAATCATATTTACAATTGACTGGTGCATAATGATCCATAGTGATCCAATCTCATGCCAAGATGATTTCTGGTCTGACATCGCGAGGTTAGTTTTTCTTAAGTATACAAAAGCCTGGACAGCATTTGAGAAAGACTGTTGTGAGGTTAAATCTTCATTACTTCACTATTCCACAACATTGGGTGATAAGAGAACTTTATTGAATATTTTTATTTTAATTTTGATCCCTAAACGCCACAAGTCAACTGATTAATTAATATATATTCAATTCTATCTCCACAATATTCGGCACTGCATTGTAAAATAAAACTCAAAAGTTACACTTGTAAATGATTTAACTAAATACCTTTCCCTCAAATATTTCACAAATTTATATTGATCTATCAACAACAATGCATCACCATACTGTATCTCTGACTGATTTTTGATTTTCATTCTTGGCTAGAAAACAAAAAGTGAGCACAAAGCGTCTTCAGAAAAAGAACTTGTAAAGTATGCACCAGTCAATTGTAACCACGCCCCACCCCCGGGGAATAGCAGGTACTTTGACTTTCGGTCCTGCCAATCCCAAGTAAAATCCCTGCCCTGGGAGAACGAACTGGTGGTAAAATCCCGTGAATAACGTCCCCGCACCCAGGGGATCTAAGGTAAGAGCAATTCCCTGATATATTTTGAGGGAAGACAAAACCACCGCAATCACCCGGCATTGCGAGGACACTAGTTCTGGCTTCCATAACTTTAATGTTGATATTTATTTTTTTGATGTTTTTGAACACGTCCAAGAAGGTAATATATAATGTGTTCGCTGAAGTTCTTTAGCTACTTGGACACCTGAAAGGTAATAGCACAGCCCTTTTCCCCGGTATATCCCCGAGGGGGCCGTGGTAACAATCGACTGGTGCATTTTAAGAGAGGAAATCAAGATTAAGCATGCAAGATTGTTTTATCAATGCCGATGGCTTATCACCATATCACTGAACAAAATGTATAAAGTAATTATGTACTTACACTGAGAGTGGCTCCAAGACTTTTCTATGCACATAGGTAAACAATCATCTTATTCACAGATGCTGTGCACATATTCATACATTTGGCTTCATTTAGAATGAAACTTCATAAATAAGTATGCGCATATTTGATATTTTTATCTCCATTTTGCGAAATTGAAATTACATGATTTTTTTCAAACGAACTTGTATTGCTTGAAAATTTACGTGTCAAATTAAAAATGCTACCCTCGGTAAGATGAAAATAAAACCGTTTGATGGTGGTAATCATTCAATATCGGCTTTATTTCCTCAATAAAACACTATGAAATTCACATCATCAGCATCCGGAAGTAGTGATGACATACATGTCTGAATCATTCGGACACTCTGATCAGAGTACATTTTGAGGTCAATAAGTAGACTGGTACCCTGATTTACTTTTCCTAAAAAATATAAAGTTATACAGGTACGCGGCATATGGTTTTTAGTTAACATTAATAGTATTTAAACAATAAATACCAAAAATCATGTTGTATTTAAAAATGTGCTAAGTGCCATGCGATAATTAGTTAAAAAAACTTTGTATCGAAAAGAAAATATCACGGAAACATGCAAATTATGTCGAATAAAAGAACAGGGACCGACTTCGGAATACCAACATTCTATACAAAGGATAATAATACTTTTAAACCAACCTTCCTGGTTGTTTTCTACTTAGACCGCACGCTTTTTTTCACTTTACGTATGAATTCACAAGACATTTCGAATGAGCGACGGGCACCGCGGTTACCTGATACTGGTTTCATTTCGGATAAAAGAGAAAGAGGGTACCAGTCTACCAATACGGAGCATTGAACGGAAAAATTTCGATGCGTACTTTTCCAATATGTTCATATTCTTATTGTATATAATCTGACCGTATGCAAGAACATTCATGTAGTTAACCCGATTAACTCACTCGCTACGTATGAATTTCTTGTGCTTCATTAAAAGAACATACAGTTAGCTTGAATTGTTAGGAGAACTATTTTTATTGGATGTTTTCATTGTAATCAGTTCTGGTACTACTTTGATTATTCAAATTCACTAACCGCAATCCAATCAAAATACAGCGTACGCAATCCAATCAAAATACAGCGTATGAATACATTACGCCAATGAATCCCCAGATGCGGCTTGAGAATGCAGATAGCGCGTTTATGGCTATGAACTAGGCCACAAGTGCCCTAGTCCAAAAATCACAATCAACTCCGTTCGTCTCGTATCTGCATTGTACAAGAACTTCAAAAGCAGATTACTTAGATATAAATGTACGGCATGTTAAAATCATACCAGTTACTAAGATTTGTCCGATGACGTTCAGAATTGAGAGCTATATAGTGACATCCATGCACACTTCAAGATTAGAAATAAGTTTGTTCGCCATAGTCATGATATAAAGCTGATAGTCAAGGCACAGTTCGCTTTGGAAACTTTTTCAGAACCTTGAAATTTCATTGGTGTACTTGTCGGGTAGATGACCCCTAGTTGGACACTAACTATAGTGTTTTCAACTTTCATTGCACTATTAAAGTCAATAATGGATTGATTCTTTGTTAATTAATCTTCAGTGGTGTTTTACCTGACCTGATGTCGACCCCTTTTGTTTTCCGGTTCACTAGGCCAAAAGTCAAGGTCACGGTAATTAGTCTGTTGGATTATTTCACACATCATACTCAATAACAGTTAAATCTGGCTACAATGAACCTTCAGTAACCGATGAAGAATGTTCACATATAGCGTATGTGAAGTTAGCTGAGGCATTGTAGTACTTCCTTGTTTCCTTATTTAAGGACCCTTATATTAATTTTCCTGACCTTTGACTTACTGACCCCGATAATAACCTAGAAAATAAGAAATTGATTGTGGGAATCGACCGACATCTTGTATACCCTTTTTCAAAGGGGGCAATACCATTCCACTAAAACTGAACGATCAATTAAGGTTTAAGATAAATATTTATTTATCTTTAGATTTCTGTAAAATCTAATTAAACGCAGCATAATATGTATTAATATACGAAATAAATAATATATTTCAACAATCACGATCCGGACATCTCACATACACCATTCGTTCACTTCTTTCAAGCTAAAGATAAAAAACGGGATTATTACGTGACATGGCACATTTGTTGCAGATAAATAGCTAGGACAAGAAAGATAGGAATGTCTTACACATATAGATTTTGTATAAAGAATAAACACTGAACTGCGTTGCAAAGTGAATAATTTGCATTTGAAATCAATGCCAACAATGGCCAATCACGATTATTAACAATCAAGTTATTACACTGTAAAATATATCACTATTGTGTCACATTAAAGATTAATCCCCACGACTTAGTCTAACATAACAAGCCGTGATCTAGTTATCGTATAATCCTGATGTTTTTGTTTCCAGTTCCGGTGGACCTGGGTAGGGAGGCGGCGGGTCATCGTAGCTCTCTGGTGGGCCAACGTACGTTGGAGGCGAAGGGACAGAGTAAGGAACAGAAGGCGGTTGTGGCTTCAAGTATCCTGTTGCTCCCGACATGGAAAACCCGCTATTGTTGATACCAGCGTTACCGGGTTGCTGATAAGTGTAGCTGTTTGAATGTATCTGGTAGTTTTGATAACCGTTTGCATATATAGCACTGTTTTGGTACGTCGGTTGTTGGTTGGGCTTACACCCATTGTAACAGGTTCCCACCGACGTGCAGTATGGCCTTGTCGGTGCTTTTCCCCTCGTAATGGCGGATTGGCGACAGTGCGGACAGGTTCTCTCCGCGTTTCCTGTGTCGACTGTCCCGGGGACCATCCGGAAGGGCACGTGACCCGGGTATCCAACCCCAGGCCCTGGGTTCGAATATCCGCCCACCTGTCCCGTGTAGGGGTTTATTGGTCGACCAGGGGATACTCCCATAGTGGCGGGTAGGGAATGACCTGACGGAAACAATGTAATGAAATGACATTATTTGTTATTATTTGGTTCTAATCGGATAACCAACCAGTCCTTATTTAAGTAGGTTATCGCAATTCAATACAAAAACTGTCTTTCAAGTATGATTATAAAAGGAGAATGATGGGAAGTCTTAGCCCCTTGTAAATGAATTTTACATAATCAAAATTTAACTGTTTTTTGGTCAAATCAAATAGAAATTATGAACTTACCTAAACGTGAAATATCATATGACGTGTTCCTTGTTTGGAAGTTTCTATAATCACTTAGCTATAATATTTACATATCTATCCAAAATCGACAACTTCCTTACTACAGGTATTGATTTGATCTGTCCAAGTTCATCCTTGCTATATGCTGGCTCACAGCCAATATTTATATCCCAATCAATATCGAAATATAAAAATAATAAGGTAACGCCTAGTGCGAATTAACGACGATTTCGAAAATAAGAAAAACAAATTCTTTCCCGGACGGCCGGAGAAGGACTTTAATTCAGCTTTGTTGAGGAAATTGGAGAGTTACAACTTAAATACGTCGCTTTTCGTTGTTTAACTATTATGACATTGGATTCGGAAAAAAACTGTAAAGACATGCATGCATGTACATGTATATTTAACAATATTTACACCTCAACTTCCATTCCTTAAATGAACTGCCTTTCGACAAATGCGTTCATCAATCGATGAACGCAACATCTTCGGATATGTTCGGATCGTAATTCATTGCATAACAATATACATGAAAGCTTTTGATCTTGTTATTGGTTGTATTGTGTCTGCAGGTCCCGTAAAATATAGCTCAACATTTTTAAGTGTAAGTTTATTATATTTTAAATATAATGGTACCAGAAGTGTTTCAATTTTACGTTTTTAAAGTGATTGATCTTTTCCCGCGTTATTGTGACGTCATTTGAAAAAAAATGTTTCCGGTTATAGTCGGGTCGTTCTATTTACAGAATGTGTAAGAACGGATTACTTAAAGGTTTTCTTAAATGAAATGAAGAATTTTTTTAACAATTCTTGAATGAAATAATGAACTATTGGTGTAAATATAAGGAATGAATGGCGGGGTTGATGTCATTATCGGGGATATGAACGCAATTGGGTTGGTCAAAGTATCAACCCCGCAATTCATTCCTTAAATGAAAAGTGAAAAAATGTTGGGACATCAAAAACACACTCGGATGCTTGTCAGAATGGCAAAAATGCTGTCTAGCAGCTGTAAAACCCAATTAGAATACAACCATTATTATTACAGCTAATGAAATTGCAGATAGGCAATCATTCAGTGCTAGGCTTAATCACTTAAGAATTTCAACTTTCGCGGGTGCCACTCATCAGAAGTTAAGCTCACTCTTTCTTATTCATTAGGATTTCAATTCGTATCATCTAAGTTTTACACAAGTTCATGTGTACTTAGTATTTACGTTTGATCTTCTACGCAACTAAAGTCCTAGGGTGGACGCAGCCCGATCCCAAACAATGTTGAGAAGGCCAAAAAAGAGGGTTAACTTTCATTGTTTTCGGCTTTTAAATAACTCACGTAATAAACCAATTAATGACTCTCTAAAAAAAGTTTGCCTGTTGTATTCCGCGTAATGTATGTTCAGCTGTATGGCGATCCCATTGACGGAAACATGAGCATGAGAACTAATAATCTACAGTCGAACCCTGTTAGCTCGAACTCGTTTGGCTCGAATTCCTCGTTAGCTCGAATTGAATGTTTAGGACCGACATCTTTAGACTGAACGTGAGTATTCCCGCTTGGCTCGAATTTTCCGAGGCTCCAGGTATTTTGACCGGTCCCTGGGAGTTCGAGACAACGGGGTTCGACTGTATTAGGTACACCTTATATCAATTCATGAATACAAAACTTCGTTATATATTGTTTCATAGTTCTGCTTCTTGATGGAACGATTAAGACATTATCGGACTAGAAATTGTTAAAAATTTCTGAGGGAAATACCCCACCCCCTTCCAACACTTTAAACCAAATAAATTTTGTTTCTGACGGAAGGGCGCAAAATAAAAGGTAACGCCACGAAGTTACGCCCCGAGTAACGTCAAATCTTGAAGCCGACCTTGTAACATTAACTATGCTAGTCTGTATATTTTAATGTCGTCTTTTACGATGTTTGTCACGCGACTTTCCGAGGAGCGCCAGTTTAAATGACATTTTCTTCATCTCAGCATAAATGAAACAGACAAATTGTTCAATTTCTGTGTGAGAAAAGGCATTACTTATACATGTATACATATTGTTTAACTCATGGCTGTGCCTCTAGTGTCTGTAGATATTCTCTTCAGTCATCATCTCATTTCAGGATATTTGACCAACTTTTCCCGTACTCAATATTCAACTCTTTGTACCTCGAGCATCCAGTGCAAAACACTCGTGAAACCCACCACCACTGTCGTGCCTGCCGACCAATATAAGAGTTATATACAAATTGTAAATGACGAAATGACGCTCGATTCTCATTTGTAACAAGTACTTGCATCCACTTTACATTCAATCATATAATTTATTATATTATATAATATAATTTAATTTTCTACGAAACACAGAAGAGCACTAAATATGAAATGCATGTTTGCAAAAAAACAACAGAAAAAAACACACTAAGAAAACAAATCATCAAATAAAAACAAGTATTCCTACGAAAGTAGACAAACACAATATCTCACCGAGTCGAGGGAAGTTGAGACCACAGGTGAAGGTGGCCATGGACATCGGTATGGCCGGTACTACCATTCGCTCACGTTTCGGCTTCAGTTGTCCGGCGGACCGTCTCCACACGGCTATTTTGTAGTTCGGATAATTCGAATTCCAAACTGGCAACGAGCAGGTAGTTGAGTTTTCGAATCCCCAGCTTTTAAGCTTGATTATGAAATCCATGGAGAGCTTGCTTTTATAATATCCTAAATTATGGCAACGCTGTACTTAGTTCATGGCGATGAGACCGTCGCTGAACATACTTACTACTGTCGACACAGTTCAAAATACATATTACCATAGTATTGTACAAGCTGGTTGACGGCAAACTTGGCGCCTGTATCGTGCCTGCATAATTAAGACCTTATTTTAAATCATTATATGCAGTGCTTTACCATTATATGCAAATAATATAACTGATTTTATAAACAAAGTAAAGTATATCAAATTGAAAAATAAGATTCATATTTTGATATTCTGCAGGTCTCTTTGTTGCTCACATAATGACGGAATCGAAAAATGGTTCATATTTCCTTAACAAAGACGTTGGCAACATAGACGTACATGTTCAATATGTCATTAAACTGTAAAATGGTGTACTTGAAAACAATTGCTTTGACTTTGCCAGCCAACGTATACTACAACTAACAGACATGGCTGTGGGTAGTCCTTAGGCACAAGACACAAGACGGTCCCAAAATCGGCAAATACAGTATTTCCTCAACACAAGTCTAGAAATATCAATACGGGTAAGCTGGTATGTGGCCGATAATACATTTTGCATTAGAAAAATAATATTTTGTCATAGTTGAGTTTATCCATTTAAAAATAGCACATAATAGCCCCCCAGTTTATAGTGTGTATACCAAGCATGTGAAAGTCACGATACAAATACCGACAGTATTTTTAAATTTTATTGGGATTTACGTGGTAGACAAACCAAGTAAATTTTGAATTGGAAAAATACGCAAAAACTGCAAAACTGAGGTACACCAGAAAATAAGATTTAAAGCATTGTTAACAACGATATCTATTTTATTCAAGTTTTTGACAATTTCCTTCAATGGTATCATCTGGTGTCTAGTCCCTGTAATGCCATGGAATAAAACCTGAGCTTTGGTGATGTTTTTACGATGTGGAGTGGATCTCTGGAGGACCTTTATTCTTGTAATGATGGTCTTTATAGCAATCACATGCTGAAGACATAGTCACAGTAATTGGTTTTTGAATATTTTTTTTTCACATCATGTACAAGAACAGTTCGATGAAGCTTGTAAGTACCTCCTTGCCAAGACCTGACCATTATAAATAATATCCCGCCTTTGACATACATCTACTGACTCCGACAAAAAACTACCCGTGACGTTTTATGGCCATTTGTCACTGTTACTGTGTGGACAATGTTGACGGTTTCCATCTATTGGCAGTGGCCTTGACCTTTGACATATAACTCCGAAAACTATAGGGGTAAATAACTAGTCAAGGGCAATCTACCAGAAAGCTTCGTGGTCAAATCCCATTCAGGTTATTTTACGAAAAGACATCTCAAATGCCCCTTTTCAAAGAGGGCATTGGAGATCCACAAAGAACATCAACACAAAACATCAGATTTAAGATATTTATTTATCTTTAGATATCAGTACAATCTAATAATACCCAACATAATATTTGTTGATGTATGAAATAAATCATTTAACTTAACAAACACAAAATCGCACATCTCACATACACACTTGAGTGCAGGTAAAGAAATCGGAAACTGCTATGTAGTATTGTCTTATTATAAACAAAGTATCTTTTGCTCTTCTGTTGTCAATAAAAATAAGATTATTCTTTATTTCAAACTAAAAAGGGCATTCCATGGAATGAATTTTAATCCTAATCTTTAAACCAACGAAGAAAACAGCTTGAGAACAAGCCCTTTTGAAATTAAATTTAAAAAAGATGAGGGTGAATGAGCGCAAATTGCATCATCGCACAACACCACAAGTATGTTAATATCATATGAAGGTTACAAATCCAAAACTTAATCATTTAAAACCATGAGCTTACAGCTTTTTTAAAACTTGAAATTCAAAGCTCCTACCAGTCAATAGTAATGCATCCATTACTGTCTTTATCATACCATTGTAATCATCAAAGTTTTGAAACATTGTTGCATGTTAAAAGTTTTAATCAAGAAAACAAATTAAAACGAAGGATAACCCGATAGATTATTAACACTTGTACATAAATGAAAACAGATACATCTTTTGATATTATACCATTGACTTTTTTTATGTTTTTGCTTTTTAGCATAATTTTTATATAACATGTTTGGCAAAAATGTACAAGACCAGGCGAGCAACTACATACAGATATAGACAAAGCCACATGTATTCAAACTCAATCTGAATATATAAACCTTGCATACTTAATTACACTACTACCTAAACATCAAGAACAGTTAATGAATGATAAGTAAATACACAATGTTTGTAACATTTTGTCACAAAGAACTTCACAAAGATATAATAATTATCATAAACAAAGTCAATCTAAAAAATACACAGGAATGATATTCTTCCTCACGCACGTGTACTGGACAAAGGGGAGAAAATACAATGCAGCTGAAAGTGTTATATTATAAACTCATTGATTCTTTCTGAACAAATATAAAAAACAAAAATAAAATAGAAATTAAACCAAATCATTTTCAATTTAAAAAAAAAATCCATCCAAAATTGTAATCTCAAAATTTGTTATTAACAAACAGTAAGAAAATTGAAAAAACAACAACACAATTCTACTAACACTGTACTGAACTGCTTGCACAGACAATGTTTTTAACTAATAAAGATTAGGCTTTGAATACAAATTTGTCACAAAACTAGAAAAACAACTTCTATTTGGTGTTAGTTTTTAACATATGTCTGGATGGCATAAACATTTCACTTGTAACACCATTAATTAAGCAGAAATGGGATGAAAGGCAATTTCTTTCACACATCTACGTTCAAGCCAAAAACATTAAAATGCTAATAAAAAATGCTGTAAAACTACTTAAAACATGTGTACGCAATGTGAGTAAAAACCTCATGCACGTCATAATAAAATATCATAAGATAATCACTAAACACCACACGAATAATCCACAAAGAACCTTTGCTTGTTCCACAAAGGTCCCTGAATGATTCTACAAATATTCCACATCAAGTAACCATGTATCTCTTGCATGCTGACAAAAAGCACAAATTAAAAAGCAATATTTGCAAACCCTTTCCCTGGATAGCTTTATATAAAAGGATTTATATCTAGTTGTATTGGCACTGCACTATCTATATTCCCACTCATTCGTCCACTTATGCTATAGCAGCACTTTAATGCAAAATAGCTAGATTAGTTATTGACATTTTCTAGTCACTGTTTCAAACAAGATCATGCAAGTTTGGCCATCTGTAATGTTTAGCTTCCTCCAGGATTTATGAAGTTGTTCACACCTATTAATTTTTAGCTCAATTGTAAGGGAGCGCTGACATCCGTAACTGACGGAGGTTTGACTGGGATTATCTTTGCCATCTATAATCATCAAAATTGTTAAAAAAAGAAGACTCTATTGACATCCAAGTTAACAAGAGCATTTGTTTGTCAAAGATGATTACATCTTTTCATTAGTGTATTGGTTGTGAAGATTCCTATCATGGCTTCTCATTGTCATGGTGATCAACCTTGAACATCTCCTAATAAGACAACAGATGTACTACATATATTCAACAAATGGGGATTGATACAAGCATCCTGGATGGGGACTGATACAAGCACCCAATGATGGGATTGATACAAGCATCCTGGATGGGGACTGATACAAGCATCCTGGATGGGGACTGATACAAGCACCCAATGATGGGATTGATACAAGCATCCTGGATGGGGATTGATACAAGCACCCAATGATGGGATTGATACAAGCATCCTGGATGGGGATTGATACAAGCACCCAATGATGGGATTGATACAAGAATAACAGATGGGGATTGATACAAGCATCCTGGATGGGGATTGATACAAGCACCCAATGATGGGATTGATACAAGAATAACAGATGGGGATTGATACAAGCATCCTGGATGGGGATTGATACAAGCACCCAATGATGGGATTGATACAAGAATAACAGATGGGGATTGATACAAGCACCCAATGATGGGATTGATACAAGCATCCTGGATGGGGATTGATACAAGCACCCAATGATGGGATTGATACAAGAATAACAGATGGGGATTGATACAAGCCCCCTAAATGGAGACTGAAACAATTAACCTGGATTCGGATTGATATAAGCCCCCCTGATGAGGAATAATACAATTACCCTAGATGGGGTGATAGATACAATTACCCTAGATGGGGCGATAGATACAATCACCCTAGACGGGGATTGATACAAGCACTCTGAGTAGGGATTGAATCTCAGATCTATCAGTGAAAGGTGAACTTACAGGCTGTTTTACAATACTCTGATATCTGAATATGAATGAAAAATACACAAGTGCTGCTATGTTAATTTAACAAATAACGGTAGCTCTTTTTGAAATCAGGAAATGCAATAATGCAATACCAACACAACTCGTATCACAGACACATACACCAGGATAAGTGGAACAGGTTTTATCAATCATTAATTGTTGAAGATGGGAAAGCAAATGGGATTGTTAGCATTCACAATATACCAATATGTGTCCAAAAAAATGTTACCGGTAGTGACAGTGAATAAGACTACTATTATTTATAAGAATGTTTTCTAACGTATTCTCCTGAATATGTGAGGGCATTCATTTCTATGAGATTTTACTATTCAGAATAACAAAATTGTTCTATTTCGGTTAATATCATTTTAAATAGTGAGTCATACGTAACGAATTGTAAAATTAGACCACAACAAAAGTCAATATACTAAAGTACTTCAACAATGTTCTTCTGCAAAAAATAGCACAAAATTGCGGATCACCAGGAGCACATAAACAAAACATAACTCTTACACCCTACCATATAAAAGAGTCATCCTGAGGCCACTAATGAAGCTCTTACACAAAAGTACCACCAAATTTTAATGCAGATAATACCTTACAATAGATAATATAGAGGGAGAAAATTGTGAGAAAAGTTAGATATTTAAAACTTCATTTCTAGCCGATTTCCCACACTGGCGGTGGGCACAGATTGTTGGTACATATCCAATGGTGCGCATTAAAAACTAAGTAAATAAATTTGAAAAAAGAAAATGAAAAAGTTTTTTTTGGTAGTTCTCTATATCTCGACAGCTGTTTTTTTTAAATATCCTTTGAACATAGGTTTTGAATAGAAACACTCAGTAAGACATCATTACAACTGGCAGGGTGCAGCTATCCAGGAGGGACATGTTCTAGGAAGCTAACATGTATATATTATATCATTAGAATCATAAAAAATACAATAACAAAACAGTGCTATAGTGACCTATCGATCACAAACACATTGGAGGTAATATGTACATAATGTCGCCCCACACGTGCGATAGCCAGCTAAAATACATCGCAATAAAACACAATGTAATATATAAAACATTAAACGAAAGACTACAAGTTTATAACATGGCTAGTGTTCACAATGTTCTAATGTTTTGACGGGGGCCTGTGACAGTGTCGTACCCAAGAATCACCACATGAACGTATGGGTAATGAAATAAAATAAAAACTTAACTAGATGACAAGTGTACCCAGACACCACCAGGCCCCAGCATTGCCATCACTTAGTGTTAATTTACAGTTATCGGCATACATTTCACAAAATCAAAAAGATATAAAAAATATGACACATACAGAAAGAAAACTGTACAGCATTCAAATGAACATGTTCATGTAATCTTATTTTCCTCAAGAGCACTTATATTGTGACTTTTTGGATGATATATAACTTATTTTCAGTAGAACAAGTATTAAGCTTTTGAACACATTTAACAGAACTTAAATTAAATCTGTTAGGATAAAAAAAATCTTGAAAATTTTGACTGCTACAAAGCATCTGTTAAACTAAAGGTAACATTATATTTGAGCACATTGAAACAAAAGTATATGAGGAGGGTATGGCAGAGGTCAAAGGTGCCCTTTTAATATTACAGAAGCCGTTATGCCGGTGCACAGTAATGCCGTAAACAACAAATATCAGAAAGGCTGTCACTACTGAACATTAACACCCGGGTAGCTGCTGGAAGGACTCTGACTGCGTGGGTACGAGGTGCTTGTGTTAAAGCTCCATGTTCTGAACTTCATCGTCGGAGAAATCACTCATGGAGGACTCACTGGAGGACTCTTTGTGTTCCTGTTCTCGGATTGCCTCCTCTGTCGCATATTTCTTCACATACTCTGAAAAGCAACAATGAATTACAGTGTAAAATACCCACAAATTGCTCTTGACTGGTCTGATGATAAAACTGAAATAAAAGTTTCACATGAACAACAATGCTCTTCCATATGATATTTGAAAAATTATTTTCATTACACAATTATTCATTGGCTAGCTACATAATGCAGGTTGGGTTGTTAGCACCAAAATGGTGAAGTTGTGGCCCATCACACCTACATGGCCCAGGCATTGGTCCCTAGAACCTACTTGGCATGGGGCCATAGCACCTAAATGGCACGTGTGTGGATGCAAAGCACCTATATGGAGTAGGCATGGGCCACTACTACCTACATGGTGTAAGCATTGACCCATAGCACCCACATGGAGCGACATTGGCCCATAGCCACTACTACCTACATGGTGTAAGCATTAACCCATAGCACCCACATGGAGCAGACATGGGCCCATAGCTTCTACATGGCACAGGCATGGATACCTAGCACATACATCAGGCCGTCAATCAAGTTTTAGTGAAAATATAGGAAATAATATAGGAAATTTTGTCCAAAAATATAGGAGGTTTTGGCATTCTCTGGGCAAAATATAGGAATTTTAAGGTTGAAAAATCGACATTAAGAGGTATGTAAGTGAACATTTACTTACTTGATTATTGGCTATAATCATAAAATTTGTGTTTCACTTAATCCACATTCCTTAAAGGGACTGTACACCAGATTGGCACCAAAAAAAGTTTTTTTTTCTGTAACAAATCTCAGGACAATTATTTAATATTTTTTTTACTCTTCAATATCATAATTGTAAAAACAAGAGGCCCAAGGGGGCCTATGCTCTACTTGCATGGCTCTTGTGGTCATTTTCAATCCAGAGCATGTACGTATGAGTAATAGGCAACAAATATATAGTTCACTTTTTGTGTTTTGGTTAGGCTAAAAAATGCAGCATGTTCAACATCTGAGGACAAAAAGTGTTGTAAGCAGATTAGTTGCATGAACTATTTTAATATGTGCCATGTTAAGGTAATCTGAGGGTAAAACATATTTGCTTTTAAAACTGTACTCATGGTCAAAATTTAATTTCTGTAGCTTAAAAAATAAAAAAGTTAGGCAAAAGCTCAAAGTCAAGGACATCTGAGGACAACATTGATGCACATGGTCAAAATTTCATTACTGTAGCTTGAAAAAATAAGAAGTAAGTAAAAAAAGGTGGGCCAGCTTTTGCCCAAGGTGCATAATTTCAAATGTTTTGCTAGACGGTAATCATTTGATGCTCCACAACAAATGTCAAAGGTATGGGCCTCAGGTGGTTTGAAACAAGAAGATTTTGAAAATATTTCTTAAATAAGTCTCTAGGAAATTTGTGACCCCTGGGTAGTGCCAGTTTTGACCCAAGGAGCATAATTTGAACAACCATGGTAGTTGACCACTAAATAAAGCCTTGTTCAAAATAGCAAGGATTTGCATAGCTGTTTTAGACAAAAAGGTTTTTAACATTTCCCAATTTCAGTATACCAAACCTGTGAACCCTGGGTATGGCCAGTTATGACCCCAGGGGCATAATTTGAACAAACATTTACAAGCAATTGTGACTTTACATGTAAACTTGGCTAAAATTAGAAACTCAAAAGGTACCAAGCTTTAATGGATATCTAAATACTGTACAAGTTGTATCGAGAAGCAATCAAAACTGAAGACTGTATCATGTTCACAAGCAATTCTTTACAGACCCAAATACTTTTTTTATACTTTCAAGGCCCATAATCTAGGCATGCATGGGCGGATCTGGCTTTCCAAAGGAACCATGCTCTAATGGATATCTAGATACTGTACAAGTTTCATCGAGATACAATCGAAGACTGTATCGTTTTCACAAGCAATTGCTTACAGAAGCACTGATTTTTATACTTTCAAGGCCCATAATCTAGGCTTGCATGGGCCGATCTGGCTGGTTTTCAGACGGAACCGAGCTCTAATGGATATCTAACTACTGTACAAGTTTCACCGAAATACAATCAAAACTGAAGACTGTATCGTGTTAACAAGAAATTGTTTACAGACGCACATACTACGTACACATTACCATCACATAAGCTTTTCTGGCCTTTGGCCTCTGGTTTCGAACCAGGGTCCTCAAAATTGCAGTCCAGTGTTGTATTCACTGTGCGTAGAAGGCTTACCCTTAAGGGTGGAATATTTCAGCTATATACCTAACATGATAATATCACGTGATAACATCGACTAGCCAATCACGCATAAGGAATGAATTCTACAGGGTAGACATACCTAGTTATCTTTTTTAACGGAAAAATACCAAAAAAACTGCGAAAAATAAATTAATTGTAAAGTATTTGGTACATTAGTTAGTAAGTTACAATGCATTGTACACATCGATACCAAGTTTATGTCAGTTTTCGACAATTTTCTTTTTTTCATGCTATTTCATCATACGGAGTACAGCCCCTTTAAACCTATCCATCAAGGCAGACTATGCTGCAGCAACACAACTGTGGTCACCAATGTGGTCACCTTTAAGATTTGATGTTTGTCATACTCTTCATCAAAGGTGTCCAGATGGATAACCATGTGTGTACAACAGCAATTCTGAATGATGGTGATAGTTTAGAGGATAAAGACAGTATTAAACTGTAAATGAACAATATCTAAAGGCAGTATCAATCCTTTGAATTATTTCAAATATATCCCAGCACCACTTTTTAAGAAAAATATAGGAAAAAATCCAAAATATAGGAAAATACAGGAAACACAGGAGGTTTTGAAATATATAGGAAATTTCTCAAATATATAGGAAAATATAGGAATTGGTGGGCCCATAGCTTCTTCATGGCACAGGCATGGATCCCTAGCACATACATGTCTCTAGTCGTGGGCTCAAAGCTTCTACATGGCACAGACATGGGACCAAAACATCTACAGGGCGCAGGCATGAATTCCTAGCACAAACATGGCCCAGACAAGGGCCCATAGCTTCTACAGCGCACAGGCATGGGCCCGTAAATCTTCATGGCCTAGGCATGGATCCCTAGCACCTACATGACCCAGACATGGATCCCTATCACATACATGGCCCAGTTGTGGGTCCATAACTTCTACATCACACAGGCATAGGCCCATAGCACCTTCATGGCCCATGCATGAGCGGATAGCACCTGCATGGTGAAAGTGTGAGCCCATTGCACCTTTATCACATAAGCATGAGCCTATAGCACCTTTATGGCATAAGCATGAGCCCATAGCAACTTTATGATGCAAGACTAAGCCCATAGCACCTTTATGGTGCAAGTGTGAGCCAATTGCACCTTTATGGTGCAAGACTGAGCCCATAGCACCTTTATGGTGCAAGACTAAGCCCATAGCACCTTTATGGTGCAAGTGTGAGCCCATTGCACCTTTATGGTGCAAGACTGAGCCCATAGCACCTTTATGGTGCAAGACTGAGCCCATAGCACCTTTATGGTGCAAGTGTGAGCCAATTGCACCTTTATGGTGCAAGACTAAGCCCATAGCACCTTTATGGTGCAAGTGTGAGCCAATTGCACCTTTATGGTGCAAGACTAAGCCCATTGCACCTTTATGGTGCAAGTGTGAGCCAATTGCACCTTTATGGTGCAAGACTGAGCCCATAGCACCTTTATGATGCAAGACTGAGCCCATAGCACCTTCTTGGTGCAAGCATGAGCCCATAGCACCTTCATGAAGCAAGACTGAGCCCATAGCACCTTCTTGGCGCAGCTTGTCCCAAAGCACCAGCATTAATTAAAGCCAGTTATAGCATTCTCATTATAAGGCATGATTATCAGCTCAATAGCAACTTTTTATACATCCTTATTATTAAGTATCCTTAATTGAATTGAACACTATTAATAGTCATAAGACAGTTGCATGTCAAAAGCTACATGTGAGACACTTGAAATAGCTACTGGTATGAAATGAGTGTGTTAAAATTGTCTGGTAAAAAAGTGTCTAATTTTAACTTGCACTACATGCTTTAAAAGATTACATATTCACAGTTCACTTTGAATCTTATGAAAAAAGCTGTATACTTAAATAACCAAAATGTCCAGAGCAACAATGTATCGTGTTTTAAACCTACAATACTTTTTAAGAGCCTTTAGAATGAGCCAAAAAAAAAATCTAAGAAGAATGGATTATATATATATATATGTACTTTCATAAACATGTACTTTTCACATAAACCCATCATCAAAAATTGCTTTGAATTATTAGGGCGGCAGCTATATAAATGTACCTGTAACTTTTTTCTTGTAGTCCTCTGGTTTGTGAAGGTACATGGCAGCTGCATCACCGTTGAGAGGGTCGATAGGGTTGGGGTAGCTCAACAATTGAGGCAAGAATGACTCAAAGATGTTGGAGAGATCTGGAAATATACATTGTCAAAATATCAAACTATTTCTAATAACAATAAAATCAAACATTGTCTTTGGCAATTTCATTTGAATAATTAGAATTACGTCCCAAAGCCAAAAACTAAATATTCAGCTCAAGATTTCTAATCAATTTTGAGAGCTATCTTTTGTTAAATTGATTAAACATCTTTATTCATTTCATCTTATATTCCTTTGTATTTTTTTATTATTAAAGTTATACCGTAATACATGCTGTAAGTATACCAGATACTTTGCTTAAACAAAGCACAAACAAAAAAATCAGCTTCTGTCAATTCATTTATATTTATGGGGTTGAAACTAAATGGTTTCTCGAAAACAGACAACTTTGTGGATACTTAAATTTGTGGATTTTCTGTTTATTGAAAAAAACATTAGCAACAAATAATCAAAACTGTGATCTTGTACTATGTATCATTTAAGTCATGCAGTTTATGACACTTACTACAAGGGGACAATATATATACTGTAGTTAGCTGTGCATTTATGTGTCTTAATATAAATGCAGTATTAAAAGTTCCTTATTGAAATGTAAAACAAAATTTCGAAACAATAAACTGATCTATCCATTATATTCATATTTTCTGCATTAACCAGTCATATATTTGTCTCACATTACTTTTAATCAACAAATATAATAAGCTTTCATTTGTGCGATCTTCTTACACCATACAAGTCTTGGCAGGACTTAATCCTCTTTGGAAAACTAGTGTAAAATATTCAATACCAATAGTAATCAACATGTTTACATGTAGTATTTCTTTACTCTCTTTAATGGAGTGGTAAGACATGTTTTACCATAAAGTGCTGTCCAAGCTTGATTGATAACATCCAGACACACTGTACCAGACCTGCAATGGAACACCAATTATTGATCAAACCTGCATTCTTCTCATAAGAGCTTGTGGGCAACATCAGTTACAACCTAGTCTTGAAATTCATGAAAACAAGAGAGAACAATGACACTTAAAACTTATAATAATAAATGTTTATTTATTTTAGGGGTATAAGTACCCAGTTGGGCTTGTATTAGACTGATGATGATGTGCATTGAGCAAGTACCTGGTAAGGTTTCTAAGGAATCAATGTCATGAGAGCATAATACTAAGAAACATTTCTCTGATTAAATCAACACATTACTGCATGGAGTATTTCGTGAAGCATGAAACAATGGATATCACAGCACCATAAATAAATAAAAGGTTGAAAGCAGTCAAATTAAATCTTTAACTGGCATCAGTCATGAAAGTGACAAATTAACAAAACGGACTTACACTTCATCAATATTTGGATGGAAGATTCTGTTCATGAAGCCAATGGAGGGAGACTTGAATGGGTATTTCTCAGGAAGGTCCACTCTAACATTCCACACCCCTCCATCATATGGGGCTGAAACAAACAAGTACTAACTTAGGTTCAAAGTTGTACTTAAGCAATAGATAGTTTGAACCTTATTGTTACAGGTTAATGACTCTTGCACACAGTAGTTGACCATCTCAGTACATTATTGTGGCTAAAAAACTCATTCAGTTTCATATTGCAGTTGTTTAAACCATATTCACAGCAATATAACATCCCAAGTTTATTGCTGCCAGTGCCGTACAATAAGTTACTAAGACTGTACATTGTAAATATGCACTTTACTTCCAAACAAATACGGAACTATTGTATAAGTCTACCCTTCTCTGTTACTTACTTCCAGCTGGTCCATAGAACTTCACAACAAACTCATTAAGGCCGCCAAGAATGGTCACCTCATGTTTGCTTTCAATACTGATAAATGGTTCAGGAAAAATGTTAAAAAAACACCCGATAGCCAAAATCTTACAAAGCTTATGCTTAATTAAAATGGTGTACTTTCGCACTTTATTTCAATTTAAATCAGATGTAAAAAATGCCTATTTTGCAAGCTTACATGGTGAAAAACTTATAATACAACCTTAAATTCAGTGTAATTTTTAAATATTCGTTCTCTACAAAAAAAGAAACCAAATTATTATGTGGTTACCAGGCATCAAAAATTCTTGTTATGTACATAGGATATTTTAATCAGTATCTCAAATAACTATGGTCCATCAATTAAACTGAAAATAAAATTCTCCGACTCTATAGACTCGATCTAGGCTGGCCAGATATTACCTTTTGCAAAAAGAGTGTTTTGAAACCAATATGTACAGTGCACATACTAAATCAAAAAAGCCTTTGAACTGCTAAACTCTGCAAGAACTAATAATACTACAACCTATGTACCACTTATATTATTGACAGCCCACAGCTATAGGCATCGCCAAACCAAATTGACTTGAAAAGGAATAAAAAAAATATTAATACACATGCAGTTAGCAAGAACATGCATAATACAATGACTCATCCATTCTTAAGATTAAGTAGCAAATAGTAATAGACAAATACTTTGGCCAGAGTACTTACCGCACATGCATAGTCTAGTCATTCTAAAATGCCGTCCAGGCTTTTTTTTTACTGATGGTTAGCCTGGACGTCATTTTAGAATGACTAATGCATAGTCAACCGCTCGCTAACAAATTTAGTGAACTTGTTGAATGAAATAGTGTATCAAGTGACAACTCATGACAAATCAAATACATCCTTATAAAAGGCTCCAAATCAAAGTTGTTTGTTGTTTATATTGATTCTTATATCAGTTAAACACATTTTTTTTATTAAGTATGTTGTACTAAAATACATTATATTGCATGTCATTTGAAGCAGCAAGAATGTGGTCTGTAACATTTGCACAATATTGATGAATTTGGGGATTTGTTTACATATTGCAATTAGCATTGCATTACAATTGAAAAACAAATGCGAAGCATGCTTGTATAAAATCCAGGGAATTGATCAATCCAGCGAGTCATAATCACAAAGCTGTTGCGTAGAACGACATCATAACAGTTTTATGTAAAAATACACGAAATGAGAATATCATAAGACATAGATTTTAAAAAGGATACAGTTTAACCACGTCAGTATCCATCCGTCGCTTTCCAGGACTTGGAGACGACATGGTTTTCACAATTTTCTGGTCCAAAACAAACCAAAGTCAGTAATGTCTTTCTCAAAACAACAACAAATATGGCGAATGTCGACAATATCCTGGTGACGTATTTGTCACGTGTCTTTTGTTGCTCCTCCTACTAATTTTACATTTTTTCGAAGTTTTCTTTTAAAACGCAATTTATAACCCCACAAGAGTGGCAATGTTGAACTTTGTAGTAAATTCCGTGTTTCTTTTAATAATTTAGACCCGCCTTTACCGCTTTTTCCTGATCTTGTTTTCTAGGTCAAAGGTCATTCGTAATGGTGAGGTCATCAGCTGACGAATGTAAACAAACAAGCATGCGAACTGTCAAAATCTGAAAGTTTCGATGCTTTACATTTACAGGTTATCAAAATTTTAATTGCAATGGGTAAACATCAAATAATTTAATAAGTATACGTATGCAGAAGTATTCTTAACGTATTTTAATATAGAAATGTAAAATACACGAATTAATCGAATAAGAGGACGTGTTATACTAAGGGTTTATTGCATGGATACGGGCGCTGTACGGGAAGAGGAACGAACAGTCTGCCGTATGGGCCCGCAGAAATTCAAAGATTTTTGAATCCGTATGGCCACCTTAAAATAACCCTGTCTCCGTGGCCTAGTGGTTAAGCGTCGGCCTACGGAGCGGGAGGGCGTGGGTTCGATCCCTGGCCGCGTCATACCAAAAGACGATAAAAGTTGGTACAAGTAGCACCCTTGCCTGGCGCTTGGCATTTAAAGGGTAGTGCTTGGAAAAGTGGTGTACTCAGTAATGGTAGCCCAGGAAAGTCGTACCCCGTGTATCGGTGGTGTACACCAAGCACGTAAAAGAACCAAGGAGTCTCTTTGAAAAAGAGCTAGGGACTTTCTTGTATCCCACCACTGTCTCTTCAGCCTGCTGTCCCTTCAGCAAAGGATCCCGTTGGAAATAAGTGCTTGCACTTTCACAGGTAATCTTGACCGTGAGGTCTAAAGAAATACATACATACATACTGTTGCTTAAATTGTTGCCTTGACAACTGTGATAAGATCAGACGTATTGATATATGATCACCTTTAAACAAGTAAGTTGTAACATGCATACAGTGCCCGTACGGCTCCGAATAAATAATAAAGACATGCAATGCAATTACCCACGGAGTTTTCAGTGGGTAAGCCCTTTGGATTCAACTAATCTAGTAAGCTCTTTTATTCCCTCCATATATGGAGAGTATAACATATAAACCCCAGGTGTAATTGGTACCAAATAGTATGTATCTGCATGGGAATAGGATAACAGGATGTTATTGACCCAGTACCAATGTACATTATAAATGTCAATTTACAAATACACAGTAAAAGGCATGGTATAATTGGTACCAGTCATTATCTGCATGGGAGTAGGATAACAGGATGTCATTGGCCCAGTACCATTGTACATTATACATGTCAAATTATGCATGCCTCTATATACACAACAATGGTGAAAACTTAAACATACGTGTACACAGTAAATGGCATGGATTTTATAAACTCAAGGGCTTAAGACACCGATACTCGCAAAGTAAGGATCTATATGATTGAATAATTGCTGATGGTGTTTGGTTTATTTGCTTATAATAGCAGTGTATTGGAACTTGGAGCGAACTTTCAAGTTCCAAACTGCATAAGGAGAATAGAAATGTATATAATTGTAACATCTGTATATATTCTCCTCTATACAAATGTAAAACGTTTTCTCCCACCTCAGATAAGTAGCTCCAATAATTTAACCATGCTAGATATTCTTATCTTGCCCACGGACGAAGATAAAATGCCCGTATGGAACTCCGTTTTTAATGGTCACAACATTGTAATTACCTCCCTTGTTAAAGACTGTCGTCAGTAGCATCAAGAAAATCTTGTCTTATGGTAATGTTTAGAACGCTAATTAATTATTTCTCGCTTCAAATGTCACCATAAAACAGTTATCAAGCACCATTCAAGAAATAATGCTTCATTTAAACTATTTAAAACTATTTAAAAAGACCGATTTGACTATTAACATTTATTGGATCATTGCGCGCATATCCATGACAACCACGTGCTATCGCCATTCGGAGCTCCTTGGCCATATTTTTCAAAAACAACCTCGGATGTATATGGACGGTTTACATACTTAAAAAGTGGTACGTTTAAGTCCGCTGCAAATAGATCGCGTAGTAATCTTATTTAGTAGTTAAAAATTATGACTTAACTCTTGGGAATCGTAATTATGTTTGCAATAATACACTTCACTGGCAATCAATTCAAACTGAGAGCAATGAATACAACTCTTAAACACTACATTTAATTAATGCTTTTATTAAAAAAAAATACTGACTACTTCAACAGATGTACCGGCACACATCCGAGGTTGTTTTTGAAAAATGCCCGAGGAGCTCCGAATGGTGCTATCGCATATCCATACGCAATTATTTTCACTAAGCACAAAAGAGTTCCACCAAAAAATACATTTTTACTTAATTTTGTTTAACTGAGGTGGGAGAAAAAGCATCTTCCATAGCCGCTCGTGTAAGATAGGGTCATCCCGACCCTCGCGCAGGGTGTTTTGCGGAAACTCGGTAAACCTCGTTTCCGCAAAACACCCTACGCTCGGGTCGGAATGAACCTATCTTACACTCTCGGACATGGAAGATACTTATAATCTATATAGTTTATATTGCTGAAAACAATTAACAGTTCTTTGTGTTACACTGCGTATTTGGAAATTGAAACATTATCTATTATAATAGGTTTCCGTAAATGCAAAGACTAGATACCTTCACAATACATCAAAGATCCGCCTCACATATTTCTTATTATTTTTGCTCATATGTATATCTTTCAAGATCTTTGTATGTTGTATCAATAGTGGGACAGACTGATACTTAATGTAAGATAAGTATTCAATCAAAATAACAATTATAACAGTTATTGAGCATTAATAAAAAAACTAAACAAGAACACCGACACGATTACAGACCTATATAATTATGAATATTTCATTTTAAACAAGTACGTTTATTTTAGGGTACCCATGCACTGCTTTAAGGTTTATATCAAATTATTTTGCTCGGTTTTACGTACATTCAAACATTATTTTAAGCACCTTGTCTACTCCTCATTTAGCCAATCTACTATCTGACATTTCTGAAAAATATTAAATATAATAATTAATTAAGGCACTGTTCTCTTCCGCTTGGAGTCATGAAATTACTAAAATAAGCAATTAAGGAAAAATACACGTTCACACCATGTTTTCTTGACATGATCGTTCTTTGAACAGTCGCAAATGATAATATGTTCTAACACATCACAGTTGCAGTGAAAACCTTGCCTCCTATCCATATAATGAAGGTGTACAGTTGAGGAATGTTCCTGGGCAAACAATAAACATAACGCAAAAGATGATATCGAACATCCTAACTGTTCCTTAAAACCACCGTGTTCATTATCAATGTTGGTAAACAGGTGATCCTAAACATCCTTGCAAAATAACTGTTTCAAAAACATTTTAATAACCGACGATAGGGTGATGGCTCGATAGTTCACGGCCTCTTAACGCCAGCTCCACCACTTTACGGTGGTGCAAAGAGAATGAGCTGTCGGCACTTCCGTGGTGGAGCTGTGCCCTATGTTTACATGAACAAACGTGAGTATGATTTATATTTTATTTGATAATTTCATTTAACGGACATATTTCGAAAATCGGAGAATGTGGTACCGTGTTAGAACACTTCTACTGAAGGCTGGTTACTATTTCGTTTCAATATTGTGCAAACTGTGGTGCCAGGAGATTTTCTCCCGAATCAGACTTGTGCATATTTTGAGATCTGATTGCATAGCAACCTTCGTTTAACGTCACTGAGATTATAAGCTTTTTAGTGGTTACTAAAATCGAACCTGTGACCTGTGTGTTGGCAGTCCAGTAATCCGCAAAGTTATTAGAAATCGGTGGTTTACAACTTAATTTAAACATTCACTTAATTTTATTTGACTGTTTTTTTTTTGCATCACTTAACCAATACTTATCAATAATTTCATCTCATTGTATTGAACATATGGAAAATATTAATCGACACGTTGAAAAGATATGCCAATTTTATCAGTAAAAATAATCTCAAAGTCTGGCGTGTTTTTGTTTGCAAATTCGAATCTAAAATACCAAGTACATGTGTAGGCTTAGAATCAGTCCACAGTTCAAACAAATTTGAAAACACTGTCAAGAAAGAAAACAATATATAAATAAACACAGTTTGTTACAACAATATGCAAGTTGAATGCATCGACCCCGTTTAAAAGGCATAAAGTTGTTTGTAGCCGAAAATGTTATTCGGTTGATCAAGAGTGAATGATATAACAGGCAAATCTATTGGCTATATTTATAAACTTTAGCCAATGACAGACGAGTTAGGATTCGTCGTAGACAAAGCGTAAACAACATTTGTTTCTTCAAAACCTGAAACCAATTTCAGCAGTATTTGTTAGTATTTCTTATCTTTTCCCTTTCGAACGCATGCATTTGTTTTTTTATATCTCTCCAGAATAACGAATGCAATAAATGTATTGATTATTTTGAATGAAAAAAGGTGATATTTTGAAAAAAATATATATATTCGTACCCTATTCGATCGTCCCATTGCCACCATGCTTATTTATTTAAATCAGAATAACTTTTACATCCTAATCCATTGTCCCTGTTGTTAATTCAGTGTTAAATTTGTTCAAAGTCTAGCTATCTGTTGGATAAAAAATGACTTCTGTCCTCTTTCCAGTGTTACATGCAGGAAAGTCTGGGTAGGCTCTCATTCAAACATCAAAGGCTAGATTTCAAACTTAATGTTTTACATCATATACAATCACCATGTTGCAATGACTATGCCTATATCCAGACACCCTATGAGTTTAACCAGACTTATGCACCTATTGGACAAATCCAATGAATGACTGTCATAATTTTTCATCCCACTCAGTTGTAACTTGTACTTTGGAACAACATTCCAAACCATGTTGTCACTATCCCAATCCTTGACACCATCTTGCTACATGTATGTTCATTGCTAGGAGTGTGTTAACAAAGAATGGTTATTAATAATGATGTCTTAATATGGCTAAATGTATATAACAGTTTATTACCGGATGTCAGGTACTATTTTACGTCTTGCTATCATAATTTGACTGTTTTGACTTTCCCTTTCTAAGATTTTTCACATTTTGATAATGGATATGCGGGATAATGAATAATGAAATACATTTTAAAGGCAGGGATAAATCTAGTAAGCGATTCGCATGATTTTCGCTTTAATAACGTTTAAATCTCATTGAAAATAAATAACTGCAAGATATTCTCGCGCTCACTCCCTGATTTTTCACATTTTGATATGGATATGCAGGATAATAAATAATAAAAGACATTTAAATCACAGGGATAAATCTAGTAAGCAATTTTCATGATTTCTCGCATAAAAATCTTAACGATTTTGTCTAAATTACATTGTCATATATAACTGTGAGATATACTCAAGCTCACTCGCAGTTTGTGTATTCTGTGCCTTTTCACTTTCGATTTTTAGCGAATTACAGCGTCATTGTTATCTATGGCCTCTCTTGATGTTTATTGAATTTCAGCGTTGCTGCTGTCTATGGTCTGCCTGTGCCTTATCGATTTTTTTCACTGATATTGTTTACACACTTCTTTTCAAGCGTTTTTTTCTGACCTGATTAGTTTTGCTTACTCCAGTTTAAATCTGGTCACAGATGTATTTGGTTAAAACCTTAGGATTTGCACAATCTTTGTTATTCTTCAAGATATTTTACATAAAGAATTATTTATACTGTATGTAAACTGTTATCATTGCCCAAAGTGATTAAAAGTAGTTTGAATAATATTGTACATCGGTTTATTTCAATACTAGTGTTTCATTCTAGTATTAGAAATATAGTTATAAATAATTAATATAATCATAAATGAGATTACTGTTTATCATTGTTTTATCACTGCGTTATCCCTTTCTTATTAAAAATATCCCCGAAATTAAAATTATCACTTATTTTGGACAAATTTTCTCATTGACAATCTGACATAGAATTTACCCTGAAAGGTAACTTAGAGTCAGTGATTATGGGCGAAATGAAATCATGAGAAAATCACATAAGTGCTAACAAGAATCTATTTCATCTAATAACGATATGGCCTACTTGAGTAAGTCTTGGAAAGTTGGTGTTTAGTTGAGACCTGATGGTTTCAACTGTGCTTATAGACACAATATATGTCAAAAGGATGGCAAGCTGGAAGAATGATTGTATGCTTTGGATTTAAGATCCTCGATCTGCATCAGGTGAACTGACACTTTAAGGAAGTTGTTAAAGAATGCTTCATCAATTGTTAATAAATACATCAGAGTGATGGATATAAGCATAAGCTCATAAACACTGAATTGGTAAAAGGCTTTCAGGACTTGCTCTAATTCTTGATTTTTTATAGCAGAGGTGATCGAAAAATGTTGATGCCACATACTAGAGTAAGAATACGGTCTTGGTACAATTTTGATGTCTAAGTCATGCTTAGCTTCAATGTTATTCCAATGTTTCCATCAAGTTTTTCTGTCGTTGCTGTGACTTTTGACTGGTTGTGGTATTGTTTCTTCACAAATTGAGCTGCTTTCTCTCAAGGAATTGGATGTCTTCTTTCTACTAGTTACTAGTAGATCTAGTATAAGTCTCAGATCTGTTAGTGAGAAGTGCCTCTATCCAATTGTCCATTCTTGCCTTAAATGCTGAAGTTGTGTAATTTGTAAAGGAAGAGGCCGTATAAGATGTTGTCAAAAAGTCTCGAAATTAATTAGTTTACAAGGACAATTAAGGTGATACAAAATTAATTTAATGTAAAACAACTTACAAAGAATAAGTTATCAATATAATAAGGCTAAGCATTTAAATCTAGAGTCTCTTGCATAATTGTCAAAGTTTTTTGAGCCTAAAGAAGTGTTATGTAAAATATTTTTTTAAGTCATATCCATTTTAATCATCCAACTATGAACATGCTTTAATATTTTAAAATGATCAGATATATATCTGTCCTAAAATATGTAAATGTCAGTTTTATTGCCATGGGCCAAATTATGACAGATCTCCTGTACCGACTATTGTATAGTAATGTTTTAAGTTAAATTAGAAAATGTGATTATTATGAAGATGTATGGTGGAGTTTGATGTTGTTGTTTTTTATTTTATGAGTCATGAGGGACATAACTAATATCATGTAAGTTATTCAATGGGTTTATTAAAATTAAAAATATGGAGGAGTTATATTTAACTATACATTGTAAAACGAAATAAATGGAACACATATGATTAAAATGAGTGCTTCATTGTGTATGGATAGTTATTTATGTTGTCATAATTGTGTTGTGGTTTAATATATTTTGATGTTAGTTTTTTGCCTGTTTCTGAAATATAGCTTTCCTAATTCAGAATTTAAAAAAAACAACATGGCACAACATGGCATAGCTACATGTAGGCACTGTAAGCCCTGCTAAATATATTATTTTTATATGAAAACAGGGCCTCACACATTTTGGTAAAGAATATTTATCAGGGACACTTACTGTTTAACCTCTGTACATGTTTACCATGTGTTCTTATATATTTCAGGGCACAGAAGCCACCAGGTAAGTCAAAGCAGTTGGTAGGTATGGACGGGGAGCCAGTACAGATGCTTCGCCCAGGCGACATAAAAACGGAACCCACAGACGCCCCAGAAATGTTCCTGGGGCCCCTGGACATTAAACAAGAAATTGATCCAGACAGGTAAACTTGCTTGACAGTCTTTCACTACCATATACATCTCATGAAGTTGGTTAAATCTCCTTCTGACTGGTACCTTGATTTTAATACAAATAGCAGTGCTTTTAAAGTATAAAAACAGCTAGTTGGAATAAATACTTGTGGATTGCCATGCTAACACTAATAGCTGTACTGCAGTTTTACAATCAAAGAAATATGGAATCATAACAGACATTTTATATATGTATAAATGATTTATTGTGTAATACTTTTGGTCAGCATGTATCATCTTGTAAATCCTGAAATAAAAACCCTTTCACTCAAATTTCAGTACAACAGGTAATGCCCCAAAAAAGAAAGGTCGCCCCAAGAAGCCCAAAGAGTTAAAACAGGAGAAGATTACGGAGCATGGAACAGTGAAGAAAAAACGCAAGGTTGACAGGTTCAAGGGAATGCCGGAGGAGGAGGTGGCCAAACGTCTGCTGCCTGACCATCTTGCACCAAACCTTGACATTGTTATAGTAAGACCTTATGTACTGTAAGCTGATGTGCATCATGAAGTCAAAAGAACAAATTCCAGCTCAAACACACTTCTCTTGTCATTACCAAAAAACAACTAGCCTATCATACACATTTATTTTTGCAAAACTTGGTGGCTCAGTGCTTATTAGTTGAAGAAAAAAGGAATTTTATGTAACTAACTGTTATAAATTATACATCTTGGGCCTGTTTCATTTAATGATGTAACTTCAATAATCTTAAATCTGTAAAAATGGCATAAATTTCAACAAATTGATTGTTTTTATTTCCTCAACTTTGAGTTGACTTTTTATACTGGCTTATATGCAATTCAAACAAATATGTAGCATAATAACTGTCTCCGTGGCCTAGAGTTTAAGGCGTCCGCCTACGGAGCGGAAGGAAATGGGTTCAATCCCTAGGCGCGTCATACCACCAGACGCTTAAAGTTTGTACAGGTAGCTCCCTTGCCTGGTGCACAGTATGTAAAGGGTAGTGCTTGGAAAAATGGTGTACTCAGTACTGGTTTAACCCAGAAAGCTGTACCCCTTGTATCAGTGCTTTACACCGAGCACGTAAAAGAAGCAAGGGGTCTCTTTAAAAAAGTGCTAGGGTATCGCATCCGGACTTCCTTGTATCCCACCACTGTCTCTTCCACCTGCTTTCCCTTCAGCAAAAACAAAGGACCCTGTTGGAAATAAATGCTTGCACTTTCACGGGTTATTCTTGACCGCAAGGTCTAAAAAAATACATACAAATCATGAAAATACCTGTAATGTGCCTGTAATGCACATGTAATGTTCCAGGTGGGCATCAACCCAGGCCTGTATGCTGCATTTGTTGGGCATCACTACGCTGGACCTGGAAACCATTTCTGTAAGTTGTAAACCAAAGGCTTCTTTTTCCTGTCTGTGATTGTTTGCCCTGTTGGTGCTCTCACTCTTCACCAAGGTTTGAATGTTGGTAATGCTAGTGGGTTTCTTCCTTGTACATTGGTTCTCCCCACAGTATAAAACTGAATTCTCGTAAATGAAAACACCGGTGAGCATGATTAGTGCAATACCTGTATTGGATTTATCATACTTGTTTCATAACCGTTTTATTTTTATTTTTTAAACTAAGTTTATTTTAAAAGCTACTCCGATTTATATTACGTTCTTTCAGAAATTAATTGTTGATGTACATCATAGAAATAATTGTGTTTATAGAGCTTTGCTCCCTGAGTTACAGGGGAAAGTGTGATGATTGTTGACATCCCCTTGCAGTAGTTGTGTGTTTTATCTATGTACAGAATCTCACTCCCTATTATTTCCCCCTTATTGTTCCAGGGAAGTGCATGTACCTGTCGGGCCTGATCCCAGAGCCGATGAATGCCATGCAGGACTTTAAACTGCTGGAGTATGGAATTGGTTTTACCAACATTGTTGCTAGGACAACCAGGGGCAGTGCAGACCTCACTAGGTGACCACCCTATAATGATTTGTTTTTGACATACATACATGATACATTAAAAATCAATTTGTCTTGCTGCATCAAATTCCAAATGGGATCTGTGTGGAAAAAATGCCAACAATTTGATTATTGAATTATTAAAATACTAAACATTTTATAAAAACAAACATACATGTACCTTTAAATGTTTATTAGGTTAAACTAGGTATCTTAGTTGTCCAGAGGAGCTCATCATGTTATTGTTTTTGTACGGAAATGTGTATTATTCAACATTTTAGGAAAGAAATCAAAGAAGGGGCACAACTCCTGACAGAGAAACTGTTGAATTACAAGCCCAAGATAGCTGTCTTCAATGGGAAAGGTTAGCTACTAAGTTCAGCATATTTCCTCTGTTGTCTCTAACGATTATTGTGTAATGTTATCTAGTAATCTACCCTAGAGTACTTGTGCAGAAACAGTCATTAAATGCTCCTTTTTAGAATGGAAAAGTTACAAAAGATATTCTTATGTACACTTTCTGGATTAAGGTAAAAAAGGCCTGACAATTTGACATGAAATCATAGAGAGAGACATTGCGATTTATCATTAAATATTCATTGCCATGTTGCCATGTGTCAGTTTTTTAACATATTGTATTGTTTCTTGTGCTTCAGGTATCTATGAAGTGTTTGTCGGCCACAAGAACTTCTACTTTGGCAAGCAGCCTGAACCCTTGCCAGGCACCGAAACTGTAAGTAACAATAGGTATCATACCACGGTACATCTGTTAGAATACAACAGCTAGTTTCTTCTCTCCTTTCTGTGTACACTTAAATAGCACATGCATCATATGTCTGTATTCAATAGCTGCCCCTCATACTGTGCACACATATAGAACACATGCATCATCTGTCTGTATTCAATCGCTGCCCCTCATACTGTGCACACATATAGAACACATGCATCATCTGTCTGTATTCAATCGCTGCCCCTCATACTGTGCACACATATAGAACACATGCATCATCTCTCTTTATTCAGTCGCTGCCCCTCATACTGTGCACACATATAGAACACATGCATCATCTGTCTGTATTCAATCGCTGCCCCTCATACTGTGCACACATATAGAACACATGCATCATCTGTCTGTATTCAATCGCTGCCCCTCATACTGTGCACACATATAGAACACATGCATCATATGTCTGTATTCAATCGCTGCCCCTCATACTGTGCACACATATAGAACACATGCATCATATGTCTGTATTCAATCGCTGCCCCTCATACTGTGCACACATATAGAACACATGCATCATCTGTCTGTATTCAATCGCTGCCCCTCATACTGTGCACACATATAGAACACATGCATCATCTCTCTTTATTCAGTCGCTGCCCCTCATACTGTGCACACATATAGAACACATGCATCATCTGTCTGTATTCAATCGCTGCCCCTCATACTGTGCACACATATAGAACACATGCATCATCTGTCTGTGTTCAATCGCTGGCCCTCATACTGTGCACACATATAGAACACATGCATCATCTGTCTGTATTCAATCGCTGCCCCTTATACTGTGCACACATACAGAACACATGCATCATCTGTCTGTATTCAATCGCACAGAAATCATCTGTCTGTATTCAATAGCTGCTCCTCTTACTGTTAACATAATAGAACACAGAAATCATATGTCTGTATTCAATAGCTGCCCCTCTTATCTTACTGTTAATATATATAGAACACAGAAATCATATGTCTGTATTCAATAGCTGCCCCTCATACTGTGAACACATGCATCATCTGTCTGTATTTAATAGCTGCACCCCCTGACTGTGTCTGAACCCCATTTCGGTCTTCTTCTTAGGACAATATATCATTTCGGTTAAGTTCTTTGGGAAAAAAATTGTTTTGTTTACTTGTTAGGACAAAATATCATTTTGATTTACTTCTTAGAACAATAGGTTATTATGGTTTACTTATTAGAATATCAAAATATTTTGGTTTGATTTTCTTATGATAATAGAACATTTTGGGTTACTATTTTGTATGTTAGAACATTTTTATTTTGTTTCAGGCTGTGTATGTAATGCCGTCCTCAAGTGCGCGGTGTAGCCAGCTGCCAAGGGCAGTAGACAAAGTGCCATTCTATGAGGCACTGAAAAAGTTTCGTGACCATCTCAATGGCAAGCTACCAGATCTGCAGGACTCAGAAATCACATTCCCCGATCTCGTGCTGCAGACAGCAGTCAAGAAAGAACCCAAGGAGGAGAGTAACGAGGTGTACCCAGGTGAAATGTCCTCCCATGGAGACATGGGTCAAATGCCTGGAGACACTGACCAGTACCTTGCTAGCCTTGACCAGCAGCTGGCCCAGTTCACACAAGGCTCCTATCAAGTCATTCCACACTCTCAAACAGAACCTCAGCAGCAGCATCAACAGCAGCAGCAGCAGCAGCAGCAACACCACCACCAGCAGCAGCAGCAACACCACCAGCAGCAGCAGCAATACCAACAACAGCAGCAGCAACAAAGTTATACTAGCATGCAACAGAGCAGGTCACCTGAAGTAAATCAAAACAGCCAAGTCCCTGCCACTTCTTCTGTCTCTACCTCATCATCCCATTTTCAACCTCAAGGAAGTGTATGTGACAGTCAAATGCATCAGGTCAAGGTCAAAGAAGAACCAGTTGACCATGATGACAGTCCTTGCCAGTCAAGCTCATCTCAGCCTAATACCATCTCCATAGGCCAGTTTGAGGTGTACAACCAGCCAAACTCTACTCAGTATGATTCACATTTGACCAATTTTCTATCTGGCTTGCATGGTATGGTAAACCAAGTAGCAGGCCCAAATCAAGGGCAATCTATGTACGGACTTGTAACTCACTCAGGAGTTACTGCTGGTGCTCCTCTTCAGTTTAACGATGCTCTCAGGGACATTGTGAGAGAAGGAAGCAGTGATTCAGATCAAAGACCTGCAATGTCTGACTTCACATCGGCTTGCGAGGCCATCTCAACTGACACAATTTCTAGTCAACAGGATTCTTCACTCACAGGTAAAGGGAAAGCAGCTAAAACTTCAAAGCCAAGAAAACGCAAGTCAAAATCCAATGAGGAGCCAGTACCAGAGTTATCTCCATCTACCAGGCAGTCCCCACTCCAGCAGCAAATGAACGGCTCCCCACCATCCCAGCTGCCTCCAATGACATCCTTCTCTGCCGTACCTCCATTCCAGCCTTTCGCCCCACACATGCCATACTTTGGACAACCCATGCCCACATATGCTAACTCCCATCACTCCCAGTTACCCCCCATGCCTAGCCTACATATGGGACAAGGGCATTTTCCTGGCCAGTACAACCCCATGGGGAATAACGGGTTTCCAATGCTGCCATATATGCCCCCGGGTGCTATGAACATGCCAGGTTACTCTAATGGAATGTTGGGCAAGCAGCAAAATCAAGCACAAAATTTGTCAATGGAAAAGAAAAATAGTGAATGATACAAACTTCTGTTAAATTATGACATGAAGTAGTTCTTTTCTTGAATTTTTAATTGATCTAAATAGTGGAATTTATATTAACTTAGTTACTGAATGTTGTTAAGATTATTGTTAGATTATTACTACTTTTATGCATGTTTTTTATGGCTTTGTGACATGGTTTTCTTAGTTAGAAAGTTTGAATGAGGTTTGTGAAAAACTAAAAGATTAGAACAATTACACAAATATTAATAATAAGGGTTTTTAACATGGATGACAAAAGTTTTAAAAATATTTTTTAATGTTTTAATACTTTATTTCTAAGCATTAATATGACAGGACAAAAGCTTAGATTGAATTTAAATTTTGCAAGATTTTACTTATAAGAAAGTACAAAGCCCAATAAATATACATTTTATATGGCACTTCAAATCTAGTCTTGAAAGAGATACATTAGTACCGATAGGCCATGATCCAATACTAATGGCTTGACAGCAGCAAGCTAATCTGATATTTTTCACTTAATGTTGTTTTAACTTACGAATTAAAACTGTCTGGAATTGCACTTGTAAGAAGAGATACATTTTGCCAACTTGAGAATACTGAGTAGGTAAGGTATAATACTTTGCCGACTTGAGAATACTGAGTAGGTACGGTATTGTACTTTGCCGACTTGAGAATGCTGAGTAGGTAAGGTATAATACTTTGCCGACTTGAGAATACTGAGTAGGTACGGTATTGTACTTCGTCGACTTGAGAATACTGAGTATGTAAGGTATAATACTTTGCCGACTTGAGAATACTGAGTAGGTACGGTATTGTACTTTGCCGACTTGAGAATACTGAGTAGGTACGGTATTGTACTTTGCCGACTTGAGAATACTGAGTATGTAAAGTATAATACTTTGCCGACTTGAGAATACTGAGTAGGTACGGTATTGTACTTTGCTGACTTGAGAATACTGAGTATGTAAGGTATAATACTTTGCCGACTTGAGAATACTGAGTAGGTACGGTATTGTACTTTGCCGACTTGAGAATACTGAGTAGGTAAGGTATAATACTTTGCTGACTTGAGAATACTGAGTAGGTACGGTATTGTACTTTGCCGACTTGAGAATACTGAGTAGGTAAGGTATAATACTTTGCTGACTTGAGAATACTGAGTAGGTACGGTATTGTACTTTGCCGACTTGAGAATACTGAGTAGGTACGGTATAATACTTTACCGACTTAAGAATACTTAGTAGATAAGGTATAAGACTTTGCCGACTTGAGAATATTGAGGAGGTAGGATTTAAGTTTTACCAAAAAATAAATATAAGACTGATTGTTTAGGACTTTGTAGAAGTTAACAATTTGATAAACAACACGGTTGTAAACTGTAAAAGGGGTAATATTAGATGACATGCTCATATTTGACTAAAACAAGTCCAGCTAATACAGTTGTCTATAATCTATTTAGAAATACTGCCGATCACAGGTGTATACAAGATTTGAAAGTTAACAACGATAATGTTTACACCGTGGTTAACTTGAAAAAAGTTCTGAGCAATCAGTCAAATGTGTGAAGTTTGATCTTTTGTTTCAAGAAGAAGTTTGCACATTAATAATGTTTAAGTGCATTCATAGTCTGACAATGTCAACCGTTTTATTATTTAAAATTCAGGAATAATGTTGTTTTTGCCAACAAGAAATTCAAGCAATATATTTTTATTAAGCTAAACTAATGTTTACATATCATCAGTTATACTGCGTTCGTATCATGTGTTCAGCCTATTCTGTCCATATGTGTTCATTGTATACATATATTAATCACTGTATATATTTATCCTTTTAAATTATGTTTAAATATTTTAGATCTGTGGAGATACCATTCCTTTTGTATTAATTAAAAGCAAGTGAGACAATAGGCAGACTTGGAAAGTTAAAAAAAACTTGAAAGGAAGGTTTATATGTAAAATAAACTGAAAGGCATATTAGCCATCTTTGTAAGCAATTTACCTTTTTAACAACTTATTTTTTCCAAATATGTTTATAATGTTTTTAAGATTTTTCATTTAAATTAATTTTTTATTATTTTATATTCATCTGTTTGTTTCATTTTCTTAAAAATGTGCAAATTACATTGAATTTAATTTAACTTTTACAAGAATATTGTACATCTTGTTTTCATGCAGTGGTGTTTACCATTTGTATTTTTTAAATTATACACAGTTAGGAAATAAATGTAGTTTAAATTAGAATGTTTTTTTCATTTTTATGCTTTTTCCCAAAAGCAGAAGCAGAATAATATCATCTGACCAATTTTAGCTTGTCTTAGATTTGAAGAAAAAATATCAGATGTAGAATGTGTTGTCATAGCCATGGTGTTGTGGCTATTGGTGGCATTGGTGTCGCTGCAAGTGTTTTGCAAATAACTTGACTGTAAGATATAACTTAAAAACTGTTCACGAATTCTGATGAAACATGTAAAGAGCAGCAATGTGCACATATGTAGCGAGTCCAATCAATCCAGGGAAATTCTATTTTGAGTTATGCCCCCTGGTCTACTCAGAAAACCGGACAAATGCCATCATGCGCTTGGCTGACCTTGTTTCAATACATTTTAGAACCCTATACAAGTATAATGAAAGTTTTACAGGTCTGATTTGGATGACTCCAAATAAATCATTTGCTGTTTAACGTGTGTGTGACCTTTATCTGATATATCTCCTGTGGAAATTGAATGGGTCAGAATGACCCAGTAAGTGATTACTTTTATTTATTTACTGTTCAGTTTAATTATACATTTCGTTCATGATAAAATTTGCCCTCCTTGTTCAAAGTGTGGTAGATTCAAATAACCCTATTTTTTAGGCAAGAGCTGTTGAGCCACTTCAATCTATAAATACGATATCGTTTCTAAATTTAGTATTTATGTTAGCAATTAAGCTGATAACGTTTCTATTTTAACCTCACAGTATCGGACTGTATTGGGGGCAGTCTATACCTGTTATCTCAGTACAGTTGTACTTTATATGGTGTTAGATGTACAGCTATGTGAGTTTGGGATGCCGGACTCGATTGTATATTGAAATCATTTGAAAGGGGTTTATGCACCAGTCAATTGTAACCACGCCCCCAGGTCCAGGGATAGCCGGGGAAATGGGCCGTGTTTTTATCTTCCAGGCGGCCTCGCAGTGCCGGGTGAATGCGTTTGTTTTGTCTTCGCGCTAAAAATAGCGGGAAATGGGCCTTACCTATGGTCCCTGTGGTGCTGGGGCATTTGGCGGGCATTTAACCAGCAGTTCGTCCTCACAGAGCGGGGTTTTTATCCGGGCTTGGCTGGACCGAAAGTCAAAGTCCCCTCTATTCCCCGGACCTGGGGGAGCCGTGGTTACAATTGACTAGTGCATTATTAGTAGAGAAATTAAATATGTTAAATTATACCCAAACATTTTACGAAGAAATAACTCTGGTCCGAAAAGATTGCAAACTAGGCCATTTTACGTCAAATTTCAGATGAAACAAAGGGCAGAAACACAAAAAATAGCTTTATCCGTGATGTATTTTCGGCCAGGTGTTTACATACTAGAAATCGGCAACCAATACACTTTTAACTGATATCAAAATTATATGGGGCCACCAGAGGCCAGAAATTTTCTTTATTTCCAATGACCCCATACAATGGCAAAATGGTATGTACATCGGATCACTTAATATGTTCGAGCCGCCATCCACACACGTCTGAACTAGTTCTGTGTTCTGTTTACTATGAGTAGTATGTATGTCATCTTGTATAAGACAGATTTGTCCTCTTGACCTTCGCGATGCTTCTACAAAATTCACGACGTTTGAGTCATCCCCTCACAATACCTAGTTTAGTTTTGTCGAACTTTGCCTGGACAAAAATGTTTGTTCCATGGCTCTGAAAGGAGGGATATGGCATCAGTTCAAACATATTTATATGGGCTACTTAGCATATGAACAACACGTAAAATAATGAATAAGGGTTAAGAATACCAGTAAAGCAAACTTATGTTAATTCCTATTTTGAGGTGAAAATGCAAAGTAACAGTTGTCATGGCAACATTGAGTTTAGTTAAAGAAAAAGGTAAAAAAATATCCTTATTATAGAAGAAAAATGGTTCGAAGCTAATATAAGAAATATGAAAAGAATAGAACACAAAAAATGATTTATGAATCAGGGAATCATGTAATACTAGTATAATAGATTTAATTGTTCGTTAAAATCAGGTCTCATCCATAACACCTAATGACGGGATTTGTATCAAACTTCATAGAATTGCAGAGCTCTACATAAGGAACTTAATATGGGATTTTGGATTCTATAACGGAAAGGGGCTTCACTCATAACATACGACGGCTGTCCAGAAGAAAAAGCTCCTAAATTTATGACGTATTTATTTAAGGAATGAAATGCGGGATTGATGTCTTTATTTGATCCATTCAAAAGCGTCAAATTTAAAATAACCACGAATATAGAACACTTATTTCAATCCGGAATATTTTTAGAGGTAAGAAGGTTAAAAATAAGTTCAATCTTATAGTTAAAGGTATTACAAATAGATAAGATTAATATACAAACTCTGGGTCCGTATTGAAAGTCATATCCTCTGCATCACAGTGACTTATAACCGCATGCAAGTTTTAAGTATTTTGATTTACCAAAACCATTTTTGGGTGGAGTTGAATGCATATATTAAATTATTGAATTAATTTTTGATAGCGTTAAATACATATTTTTATTTTACAATTAATAGTTCACAGCACCGAATAAATATATATTTATCAACGATATAATATTACAACACTTGTCACGCCATGATGGCACCATGAATAGGATTGTGATAAAAAGAAAAAAATAGGTCAAATCGTAACAAGTGTCCTCGCAAAAGTCTTAACTTAACCTCGCTATTGAACTTATTCCAATACGCGTTTATTGCTTCTATTTAAAAGAAATGTTGATGAGTGGATAAGACACAACTCTATCTTCATAAACAATCATTGCATAAAATGAATTCCATGGAATGGAAATGTATTCCGACACGCTTTTTTTTGAATGTAAGACATTTATTTGGGGGAAATCATGCTAAGTATACGTAAAAAGTTCATTTTAAGCGATCTGCAGTAAATAGAGCGGGCTTACCTAGGTCACAACCGCTCTTTTTAATGTAGATCGTCAACATTGGACATACTTGGTGTTCGTTGGTGCATTCCTCGTTATCGGTCTACGTAAATGAACAGAAAATTTGAAAAAAAACTCGATTGTCATTGGCTCACAAAAATGCAAACACCAATGGTATTCTACATACAAGTAAGCCATGATGGAAAAATAAACTAACTAAAATATAGCAGTGGAACTTTTTGTTGGTGCTTTCGACAGAATCTTATCGCCCTAACCGATACCAACTGTGCTTTAACTTACTACTTGGTCCAGATAAGGGAGTGTCCGCTCTGTAGTAACTATAAGTAACACACTTCACTCTTCAGTATACGTATCTTTCCGGTTGAATCGAGCGACTGCTAGGCGTGGAATAGCTTAACCTACTATTAATCAGGACGTGAGTACGCCTATTATCACAACTTACACAAACAAGAGACAATCGACCTACATGTAACATAAGGAACATTTAGAAGTGTGATGTATGTGAATCACAAAGGGTCCTATGTCCGGGCCTGCAAATATAATCTGTGGGTTTCCTCTATGCCCGGGCCAGGACATACCTTTCTTAACTGTGCGTTTAACTATGCCCAGGCCTACACATACCTTTCTTAACTGTGCGTTTAACTATGTCCGGGCCTACACATACCTTTCTTAACTGTGCGTTTAACTATGCCCGGGCCTACACATACCTTTCTTAACTGTGCGTTTAACTATGCCCGGGCCTACACATACCTTTCTTAACTGTGCGTTTAACTATGTCCGGGCCTACACATACCTTTCTTAACTGTGCGTTTAACTATGCCCGGGCCTACACATACCTTTCTTAACTGTGCGTTTAACTATGTCCGGGCCTACACATACCTTTCTTAACTGTGCGCTTAACTATGCCCAGGCCTACACATACCTTTCTTAACTGTGCGTTTAACTATGTCCGGGCCTACACATACCTTTCTTAACTGTGCGCTTAACTATGCCCAGGCCTACACATACCTTTCTCAACTGTGCGTTTAACTATGCCCGGGCCTACACATACCTTTCTTAACTGTGCGCTTAACTATGCCCGGGCCTACACATACCTTTCTTAACTGTGCGCTTAACTATGCCCGGGCCTACACATACCTTTCTTAACTGTGCGTTTAACTATGCCCGGGCCTACACATACCTTTCTCAACTATGCGTTTAACTATGCCCGGGCCTACACATACCTTTCTTAACTGTGCGCTTAACTATGCCCAGGCCTACACATACCTTTCTTCACTGTACGTTTAACTATGCCCGGGCCTACACATACCTTTCTTAACTGTGCGCTTAACTATGCCCAGGCCTACACATACCTTTCTGTACTGTACGTTTAACTATGCCCGGGCCTACACATACCTTTCTTAACTGTGCGCTTAACTATGCCCAGGCCTACACATACCTTTCTTCACTGTACGTTTAACTATGCCCGGACCTACACATACCTTTCTTAACTGTGCGCTTAACTATGCCCGGGCCTACACATACCTTTCTTAACTGTACGTTTAACTATGCCCGGGTCTACACATACCTTTCTTAACTGTGCGCTTAACTATGCCCGGGTCTACACATACCTTTCTTAACTTTGCGTTTAACTATGCCCAGGCCTACACATACCTTTCTTAACTGTACGTTTAACTATGCCCGGGCCTACACATACCTTTCTTAACTGTGCGCTTAACTATGCCCAGGCCTACACATACCTTTCTTAACTGTGCGTTTAACTATGCCCGGGCCTACACATACCTTTCTTAACTGTGCGTTTAACTATGCCCGGGCCTACACATACCTTTCTTAACTGTGCGTTTAACTATGCCCGGGCCTACACATACCTTTCTTAACTGTGCGCTTAACTATGCCCGGGTCTACACATACCTTTCTTAACTTTGCGTTTAACTATGCCCAGGCCTACACATACCTTTCTTAACTGTGCGTTTAACTATGACCAGGCCTACACATACCTTTCTTCACTGTGCGCTTAACTATGCCCAGGCCTACACATACCTTTCTTAACTTTGCGTTTAACTATGTCCGGGCCTACACATACCTTTCTTCACTGTGCGCTTAACTATGCCCAGGCCTACACATACCTTTCTTAACTGTACGTTTAACTATGCCCGGGCCTACACATACCTTTCTTAACTGTGCGCTTAACTATGCCCAGGCCTACACATACCTTTCTTAACTGTGCGTTTAACTATGCCCGGGCCTACACATACCTTTCTTAACTGTGCGTTTAACTATGCCCAGGCCTACACATACCTTTCTTCACTGTACGTTTAACTATGCCCGGGCCTACACATACCTTTCTTAACTGTGCGCTTAACTATGCCCGGGCCTACACATACCTTTCTTAACTGTGCGCTTAACTATGCCCGGGCCTACACATACCTTTCTTAACTGTGCGTTTAACTATGCCCGGGCCTACACATACCTTTCTTAACTGTGCGCTTAACTATGCCCAGGCCTACACATACCTTTCTTCACTGTACGTTTAACTATGCCCGGGCCTACACATACCTTTCTTAACTGTGCGCTTAACTATGCCCAGGCCTACACATACCTTTCTTAACTGTGCGTTTAACTATGCCCGGGCCTACACATACCTTTCTTAACTGTGCGTTTAACTATGCCCGGGCCTACACATACCTTTCTCAACTGTGCGTTTAACTATGCCCGGGCCTACACATACCTTTCTCAACTGTGCGTTTAACTATGCCCGGGCCTACACATACCTTTCTCAACTGTGCGTTTACCTATGTCCGGGCCTACACATACCTTTCTCAACTGTGCGTTTAACTATGTCCGGGCCTACACATACCTTTCTCAACTGTGTGTTTAACTATGTCCGGGCCTGCAAATATAAACTGAGGCCTTTCCGCTATGCCCGGGCCTACACATACCTTTCTTAACTGTGCGTTTAACTATGTCCGGGCCTACACATACCTTTCTTAACTGTGCGTTTAACTATGCCTGGGCCTACACATACCTTTCTTAACTGTGTTTAACTATGCCCGGGCCTACACATACCTTTCTTAACTGTGTTTTTAACTATACCCGGGCCTACACATACCTTTTTTAACTGTGTGTTTAACTATGTCTGGGCTTACACATATAAATTGTGTTTTTTCCACTACGCCCGGAACTGCACATACCTTCCCTTGGCGGTGTGCTCTCCCAATACCTGGGTTTGAAAATATTTATACACTGGGGTTTACCCTATGTCCGGGCCTGCACCCACCTTTCTTAACTGTGTCCAAGCCTGCATATATAAATTATGGCTTTTCCCCTATGCCCGGACCTTTGCATATACCGTTCTTAACTTTGGGTTTAACTATGTACAATCATGCACGTATAAAATGGGGCTTTCCCCAATGCCATGGCCTATATATAATAATACACACTGTGGGTATTCTACCATAACAAGGCCTGCACATACCTTTCTAAACTGTAGGTTTTCCCTATGCCCAGGCCTGCACATATAACTGTGAGTTTTCCCCTATGCCCAGGCCTGCACATATAACTGTGAGTTTTACCATATGCTCAGGCCTGCACATATAACTGTGAGTTTTCCCCTATGCCCAGGCCTGCACATATAACTGTGAGTTTTACCATATGCTCAGGCCTGCACATATACCTGTAAGTTTTTCCATACGCCCAGGCCTGCACATATAACTGTGAGTTTTCCCCTTTGCCCAGGCCTGCACATATAACTGTGAGTGTTCCCCTTTGCCCAGGCCTGGACATACAACTGTGTTTTCCCCGATGGGCCAACGATTGCACATATAACTGCACCCACAGGCCCAGGCAAGCCCATTTAACTGTGTTCCCCCTTTGTGCCAGCCTGATCACATAAACCAGGTCTGTTTATATAACTGTATGTTTCCCCAATGCACAGGCATGCACATATAACTGTGTACTTCCCTGATATCCAAGTCTGTACATATAACTGTGGGATTCCCCTATGTCCATGCATGTACAGTATAACTGTGGTTTTCCGCTATATCCAGGCCTGTACATATAACTGTATGTTCCCCCTATATCCAGGCCTGTACATATAACTGTGTGTTCCCCTATATCCAGGCCTGTACATATAACTGTGTGTTCCCCTATATCCAGGCCTGTACATATAACTGTATGTTCCCCCCTATGTCCAGGCATGCACATATAACTGTGTGTTCCCCTATATCCAGGCCTGTACATATAACTGTATGTTTCCCCTATGTCCAGGCAAGCACATATAACTGTATGTTCCCCCTATGTCCAGGCATGCACATATAACTGTATGTTTCCCCTATGTCCAGGCATGCACATATAACTGTATGTTCCCCCTTTGCACAGGCATGCACATATAACTGTATGTTCCCCCCTATGTCCAGGCCTGTACATATAACTGTGTGTTCCCCTATATCCAGGCCTGTACATATAACTGTGTGTTCCCCTATATCCAGGCCTGTACATATAACTGTATGTTCCCCCCTATGTCCAGGCCTGTACATATAACTGTATGTTCCCCCCTATGTCCAGGCCTGTACATATAACTGTGGGTTTCCCCTATATCGAGGCCTGTACATATAACTGTGGGTTTCCCTATATCCAGGCATAAACATATAACTGTATGTTCCCCCCTATGTCCAGGCCTGTACATATAACTGTGGGTCTCCCCTATGTCCAGGCCTGTACATATAACTGTGTGTTTCCCCTTTGTCCAGGCATGCACATATACCTGTGTGTTTCCCCTTTGCCCAGGCCTGTACATATAACTGTGTGTTTCCCCTATGCACATGCATGCACATATAACTGGTTGTTACCCCTTAGTCCAGGCCTTTACATATAACTGTGTGTTTTCCCTATGCACAGGCATGCACATATAACTGGTTGTTTCCCCTTAGTCCAGGCCTGTACATATAACTGTGTGTTTTCCCTATGCACATGCATGCACATATAACTGGTTGTTTCCCCTTAGTCCAGGCCTGTACATATAACTGTGTGTTTTCCCTATGCACAGGCATGCACATATAACTGGTTGCTTCCCCTTAGTCCAGGCCTGTACATATAACTGTGTGTTTCCCCTATGCACAGACATGCACACATAACTGTTTGTTACCTCCTTGTCCAGGCCGGTACATAAATTCTAACTGTGTGTTCCCCTATGCATAGGCATGCACATTTAACTGTATGTTTCCTCTAAGCACAGGCTTGTACATATAACTGTAGTTTTCCCCTGTGCACAGTTATGTCCATATAACTGTATGTTTCCCCTATGTCCGGGCATGCACATAATTATAACTGTGAGTTTTCCCCCATGCCCAGGCCTGCACATATAACTGTGAGTTTTCCCTTATGCCGAGGCCTGCACATATAATTGTGGTTTCTCCCTTTGCAGGCATGCACATATAACTGTGAGTTTTCCCCTATGCCAAGGCCTGCACATATAACTGTGAGATTTCCCATATGCCAAGGCCCGCAAATACCTTTATAAACTGTGAGTTTTCCCCTATGCCTAGGCCTGCACATATAACTGTGAGTTTTCCCCTATGCCAAGGCCTGCAAATACCTTTATAAACTGTGAGTTTTCCCCTATGCCTAGGCCTGCACATATAACTGTGATATTTCCCATATGCACAGACATGCACATTTAACTGTGTGTTTCCCCTATGTCCAGGCATACACATATAACTGTTTGTTTCCCCTTTGTCCTGGCTTGTTCATATAACTGTGTGTTTCCCCTACGAACATGCCTGCACATATAACTATTAGTTTTCCCCTATGTCCATGCCTGTACATATAACTGTGAGTTTTCCCCTATGCCCAGGCCTGTACATAAAACTGTGAGTTTTCCCCTATGCCCATGCCTGTACATATAACTGTGAGTTTTCCCCTATGCCCATGCCTGTACATATAACTGTGAGTTTTCCCCTATGCCCATGCCTGTACATATAACTGTGAGTTTTCCCCTATGCCCATGCCTGTACATATAACTGTGAGTTTTCCCCTATGCCCATGCCTGTACATATAACTGTGAGTTTTCCCCTATGCCCATGTCTGTACATATAACTGTGAGTTTTCCCCTATGCCCATGCCTGTACATATAACTGTGAGTTTTCCCCTATGCCCATGCCTGTTCATATAACTGTGAGTTTTCCCCTATGCCCATGCCTGTACATATAACTGTGAGTTTTCCCCTATGCCCATGTCTGTACATATAACTGTGAGTTTTCCCCTATGCCCATGTCTGTACATATAACTGTGAGTTTTCCCCTATGCCCATGCCTGTACATATAACTGTGAGTTTTCCCCTATGCCCATGTCTGTACATATAACTGTGAGTTTTCCCCTATGCCCATGCCTGTACACCATGCCTGTACATATAACTGTGAGTTTTCCCCTATGCCCATGCCTGTACATATAACTGTGAGTTTTCCCCTATGCCCATGCCTGTACATATAACTGTGAGTTTTCCCCTATGCCCATGTCTGTACATATAACTGTGAGTTTTCCCCTATGCCCATGCCTGTACATATAACTGTGAGTTTTCTCCTATGCCCATGTCTGTACATATAACTGTGAGTTTTCCCCTATGCCCATGCCTGCACATATAACTGTTAGTTTTCCCCTATGCCCATGCCTGTTCATATAACTGTGAGTTTTCTCCTATGCCCATGCCTGTTCATATAACTGTGAGTTTTCCGCTATGCCCATGCCTGTACATATAACTGTGAGTTTTGCCGCAATGCACAGGCAAACACCTATAAGTGTGTTTTCCCGCTATGTCCAGGCCTGCACATATAACTATTTGATTCCCCGCTATGCCCAGGCCAGCACATATAACTGTGAGATTTTCCACTATGCACAGGCCAGCACATATAAGTTTGTGTTCCCGCTATGTCCATGCCAGCACACATAACTGTGAGGTTTGCCGCTGTGCAAAGGCCAACACATATAAGTGTGTTTTCCCACTATGTCCAGGCCTGCACATATAACTATTTGATTCCCCAATATGCCCAGGCCAGCACATATTACTGTGGGTTTTTCCACTATGCCCAGGCCAACACATATATCTTTGTACGTGTTTCCCGTTACGTCCAGGTCAACACATATATCTTTGTGTTTCCCGCTACGCCCAAGCCAGCACATATATCTGTGTGTTTTCCGTATGTCCAGGAAGCCACATATAACTGTGGGTTTCGCGCTATGTCCAGACCTGCACATATTACAGTCGGTTTCCCCTTATGTCCAGGCCTACACTTATAACTGTGGACTTCCCGCCATGTCCAGACATACACACATAAGCTGTGAATTTCTCCTTACTCCGGACACCGGGTGTTTTCTCCGTTTTAATTACATTAAAAGTAAAAGGTATCGTGCGCTTGTGTCCATTGGTGACTGTAACAGGTCGGATATTGGCATTACTCAATGCTGTATTCGGGCGCTAGGAATGTATCGAGTCACGAAATTGTTTTGATATATGGTAGGAGCAGCCTTTAAATACTGCATCATGGTCTCCTCCCTGTAATTAAAACAATTGTATATGTCGTTTGATATTCATGTATAATGTGTGACTCTGTTATTAACTTATCAACTTATAAAACAACATGTACTAATGCATATGTGACCAACGATTTGTTGACAGGTCAATATCTTTGTACATGTATATGTATTGACATAATATATACTCATAGGCTTATGGCATTCATGCATAAACTATGAACCTATGTTCAATACATGTGATTCTTCTATACAGACAAGTTTAAACAATTTCAGTTTGATATGACTTGGCCTTAAAGCTGCTCTCTCACGAATTGATTGTTTTGGCAACCTTTTGCGTAAATGTCTGGAAACCAGTCATATTTCAGCTGACAAAAGAGCAGATCGCAGTTTTCATATTTACGTTTGACAATCGATGTATTATGGCTAAAATGATTTCTTTTGGCAGTTTACCAAACAATTGAGATCTGTTTTATTGTCACGGAGTTATCGTATATGACTTAATTGAATGCATTGATGCCAAAATGAGCTGATTCTGAGATATCTTTTTTTAAAGGTCAAAACTGTCAATTTGTGAGAGTGCAGCTTTAACATTTTTTTCAAGACAAACGGCAAGTCAACTTCTCTGTTCCCTCTATTAAATGTTAAAACACATCCGTGGACATACCTGACAGCATGTACCTTAACATACTTCTACCCGAGTTATTTAAGTGTCTAAAAACGGCAATTCACCTAACTACTAAGTATTTTTCAATACAAAATGTATATGAATTAACTTGAATATAAAGTGAAAAACTAGCAAATCCGTTACTTATACTCCATTATATAGAAGGAGATTGTAGGAGATTGTATTGTATTTGAAAAGCATGTTCATTTTGGTCTGACTTTCGACGTGATTTTATCTTACTTCCTATTGAACAAGAGATATACTCTACTTGTCCAGGGCCATACCGGTTGTGATTCAATGCAAGTGTTTGTTCTACTGACACCGCTATCTCTCTTATATAAAACCTAACGGACACATTTCGACTTCCAAGAAAAGCAAAACTACTAATGAGCACGTGCTGTATTCCCATGGCCGTCGTGTCTGACTTTCCTTGTTTTATCCTATAAGGTTATGTGTTTACTGTCCATTGTAACAAGCACACCGATGCGAGAGCACAAACTTGCAGAAATCACAACCATCGAGGAAGCTAGGCTTGTCACTGGTTATCGATGATCAATAACCAGTTATAACAGTCCGCCAATTGGCTTAAACACATCTAGGGGTAATATGATCAAGATGGGTTGATACAACACATTGTCTCCAAATGTTAATACATTATTGTGTTTCACTAATTTGACTTTAAAGGGACTTGACACCAGATGGTCCAAAATTCGGAATATACAGTATTTCCTCAAAACTAGCCTAAAATTGTCATTGCGAGGTTGTAGGTGACCGATAATACATAAGTATACATGATAAAAAGAATAAAACGCAACAATGATGCTGCTGTCTCATCGAAGTTTCCCTGCTTAAAAATAGCGCATACTGGTTTCCCAGATAAAATCGAACCAGTTTAGGAATGACGTCACCATTACGTCATATGTACTTCCGTTGTGTGGAAAATTCTCAATGAAAAAAAAAGTTCTTATGATTGATAGACATGTTTTCACATGCTCAATTCACTGTAAATAAAAACTATCATTATTTCTGAAACTTTTATACCTTAAGTATCTATTCTTGCTTGATTTATCATTTAGAGTAGAGATTAAAGCATAAACCGCTGCCCTATAGTTGAAAGGTCATTTTGGAAGAACTGTCATGGCGGACGGTGCAATTTTCATAGTTTGTTTTTCAAGTGGAGTGATTTTTCTTAGGAATAACTTGACCTCCCTTTTTATTGGCTTAAAAGGTAATTTAAAGCTTGTACTTTAAGAATATATGTGGTTATCATAGCCTGCATTCGCTCGAAATGCCTTTAAATGTTGTCTAAAAATTATAATTTTACATTGAATTATATAGGGAATAACAATGGTGGTGTGTAACCTTTATGAATACAGATAAATATACCGACGCTTTTTTAAACTTACTGGGGGTTACGTGGTAGGCAACCCCACAAAATTTCGAATTGGGAGGATGCACAAAAACTGCGAAAGACACATGAGTCGTAAGCGATGTGATACATCATCAGTAAGTAAGATTTATAGCGTTGTACACAGCGATGTCAATTTAATGTAAGTTTTTGAAAAACCTCTTTTTCTTGTTATTGTATCCTCTGGTGTCTAGTCAAAATAGGCATAAAAAGCATTATATGATTTGTGAACAGATAAAAAATATAAACGGCGTCTTGGCGCTTTATTAACTTGACACAATGTGGCCATGTAACTATTAATTGAAAAAGAAACAACATTTATATAGACACCCATTATTTTATCTGCACACAAATCATATTTTCTGTTTGATCATTAATCTCAAATAATTTAAACAAAATAAAGCATTTAAATTTAAACCCGAATAATTTAGCATCGGCCTATATTGTGCTCCTTTAAGACATTGTTATCCCTTTTGAAGACCGACAAAAACTCCAATTATTAACCTACTTTGCACCAATAGTTCAATGTGAGCTACTTACTTTACAACAAAATTAAAAGTTTTCACTTTCGGTCATTTGATACGGACTGCTGAAAAATATGGCCAGAACACATATTTGAAGAACTGTTGCGAAACCTCCACATCTTAGCTGTACGGAAGCTATTTTGATTGTGCAGCTTGAAATACTGAGTCTCGAGTAGGACTATACAGCCTGTTTTGTTTTAAATAATACTAAGGATTGTCACAAAGATTTTCTGACCGTTTCCCTCCTTTTTGGTATACGTTTTTGATCTTAATGCACCGGAAAGACAAGTAATGTACTGTTTTTTTTATGATTAACTCAAGTTCACAATGACCCAGACAGAATGTCGACAGTTTTAAGCGTGGAAATGATATTCAGACACAGCTTTATCTGAACAATTTTTTTTTAAAAATTGCCGACGTGCAGAATCGCGAAACAAACATCTGTTTGAAGCATATACAGATTGATGATCCAAATTGACAAATGAACCACTTCCGAGGGTTAAAGCACACTATTGGGTCGGAATGCAGTCGGCTTTAGCCAAAAATTTCCTCGTAGACTTACACAGAACTAAAAATCACACATACCTTCCTAGATCTGGGATTTCTGTAATCTGAGCAAAAATGAACCGACGTGTTGCTAAGTATCTTGGTAAGAATTTCACTATATGAGGGTTTCAGTTCAATCAGATCGCGCGCCGGCGCAAGGAGAGTAGTTATACCCAACTACGTGTTTATACCTGCCACGGTAGACTCTACATTTGTAGACTCGGCACGATAAACTCAACACTATTAACTCGGCATGTTGGACTCGGCATGGTAGACTCGGCACGATAAACTCGCCATAGTAGACTCGGCATAGTAGACTTGGCACGATGGACTCGGCACGGTAGAATCGGCATAGTAGAGTCGGCATGGTAGAGTCGGCCAGGTAGAATCGGCATAGTAGAGTCAGCACGGTAGAATCGGCATATAAGAGTCGGCACGGTGGACTCGGCACGGTAGAATCGGCATAGTAGAGTCTGCACGGTGGACTCGGCACGGTAGAATCGGCATAGTAGAGTCGGCAAGGTGGACTCGGCACGGTAGAATCGGCATAATAGAGTCGGCATGGTAAAGTCGGCACGGTAGAATCGGCATAGTAGAGTCGGCACGGTGGACTCGGCACGGTAGAATCGGCATGGTATAGTCGGCATGGTATAGTCGGCACGCTTGAATCGGCATAGTAGAGTCGGAACGGTGGACTCGGCACGGTAGAATCGGCATAGTAGAGTCGGCACGGTGGACTCGGCACGGTAGAATCGGCAAAGTAGAGTCGGCACGGTGGACTCGGCACGGTAGAATCGGCATACTAGAGTCGGCAAGGTGGACTCGGCACGGTAGAATCGGCATACTAGAGTCGGCATGGTAAACTCAGCATGGAAATCTTGGCACATTAGACTTGGACTAGGCGACTCGGCCTGGAAGAGTCGGCACGGTTAACTCAGCAAGGTGGAGTCGTTACAGTGAGCGATAAAGGTACATTTTTCAGACACTATGTACAGTGAGCGATAGAGGTACACTTTTCAGTTACTACAGTGAGCGATAGAGGTACACTGTTCAGTTACTACAGTGAGCGATAGAGGTACACTGTTCAGTTACTACAGTGAGCGATAGAGGCACACTGTTCAGTTACTACAGTGAGCGATAGAGGCACACTGTTCAGTTACTACAGTGAGCGATAGAGGTACACTGGTCAGATACTACAGTGAGCGATAGAGGCACACTGGTCAGTTACTACTGTGAGCGATTGAGGCACACTGTTCAGTTACTACAGTGAGCGATAGAGGCACACTGTTCAGTTACTACAGTGAGCGATAGAGGCACATTGTTCAGTTACTACAGTGAGCGATAGAGGCACACTGTTCAGATACTACAGTGAGCGATAGAGGCACACTGGTCAGTTACTACTGTGAGCGATAGAGGCACACTGGTCAGTTACTACAGTGAGCGATAGAGGCACACTGGTCAGTTACTACTGTGAGCGATAGAGGCACATTGTTCAGTTACTACAGTGAGCGATAGAGGCACATTGTTCAGACACTACAGTGAGCGATAGAGGCACATTGTTCAGTCACCACAGTGAGCGATGGAGGCACATTGTTCAGTTACTACAGTGAGCGATGGAGGCACATTGTTCAGATACTACAGTGAGCGATGGAGGCACATTGTTCAGATACTACAGTGAGCGATAGAGGCACATTATTCAGACACTACAGTGAGCGATAGAGGCACATTGTTCAGTCACTACAGTGAGCGATAGAGGCACATTGTTCAGTTACTACAGTGAGCGATAGAGGCACATTGTTCAGACACTACAGTGAGCGATAGAGGCACATTGTTCAGTCACTACAGTGAGCGATAGAGGCACATTGTTCAGTCACTACAGTGAGCGATAGAGTCACATTGTTCAGTTACTACAGTGAGCGATAGAGGCACATTGTTCAGACACTACAGTGAGCGATAGAGGCACATTGTTCAGACACTACAGTGAGCGATAGAGGCACATTGTTCAGACACTACAGTGAGCGATAGAGGCACATTGTTCAGACACTACAGTGAGCGATAGAGGCACATTGTTCAGTCACTACAGTGAGCGATAGAGGCACATTGTTCAGACACTACAGTGAGCGATAGAGGCACATTGTTCAGACACTACAGTGAGCGATAGAGGTACACTGTTCAGATACTACAGTGAGCGATAGAGGCACATTGTTCAGACACTACAGTGAGCGATAGAGGCACATTGTTCAGTCACTACAGTGAGCGATAGAGGCACATTGTTCAGTCACTACAGTGAGCGATAGAGGCACATTGTTCAGTTACTACAGTGAGCGATAGAGGCACACTGTTCAGTTACTACAGTGAGCGATAGAGGCACATTGTTCAGTTACTACAGTGAGCGATAGAGGCACACTGTTCAGTTACTACAGTGAGCGATAGAGGCACACTGTTCAGTTACTACAGTGAGCGATTGAGGCACACTGTCCAGTTACTACAGTGAGCGATTGAGACACACTGTCCAGATACTACAGTGAGCGATAGAGGTACACTGTTCAGTTACTACTGTGAGCGATAGAGGCACACTGTTCAGTTACTACAGTGAGCGATAGAGGCACACTGTTCAGTCACTACAGTGAGCGATAGAGGCACACTGTTCAGTTACTACAGTGAGCGATAGAGGCACACTGTTCAGTTACTACAGTGAGCGATAGAGGCACACTGTTCAGTTACTACAGTGAGCGATAGAGACACACTGTTCAGATACTACAGTGAGCGATAGAGGCACACTGTTCAGTTACTACAGTGAGCGATAGAGGCACACTGTTCAGTTACTACAGTGAGCGATAGAGGCACATTGTTCAGTTACTACAGTGAGCGATAGAGGCACACTGTTCAGTTACTACAGTGAGCGATAGAGGTACAGTGTTCAGTTACTACAGTGAGCGATAGAGGCACACTGGTCAGTTACTATAGTGAGCGATAGAGGCACATTGTTCAGTTACTACAGTGAGCGATAGAGGCACACTGTTCAGATACTACAGTGAGCGATAGAGGCACACTGTTCAGTTTCTACAGTGAGCGATAGAGGCACACTGGTCAGTTACTACAGTGAGCGATTGAGGTACACTGTTCAGTTACAACAGTGATCGATAGAGGTACACTGTTCAATTTCTTCAGTAAGCGATTCAGGCACACTGTTCAATTTCTTCAGTGAACGATTGAGGCATAGTGTCTGTTACTAGTTACTACAGTGAGCGATAGAGGCACACTGTTCAGTTACTGCAGTGAGCGATAGAGGCACACTGTTCAATTTCTTCAGTGAGCGATTGAGACACACTGTTCGGTTACTACAGTGAGCGATTGAGGCACACTGTTCAGTTACTACAGTGAGCGATAGAGGCACACTGTTCAGTTACTACAGTGAGCGATAGAGGTACACTGTTCAGTTACTACAGTGAGCGATAGAGGCACACTGTTCAGTTACTGCAGTGAGCAATTGAGGCACACTGTTTAGTTACTGCAATGAGCGATAGAACCCACTATTTAGTTACTACAGTGAGCGATAGAGGCACACTATTCAGTCACTACAGTGAGCGATAGAGGCACACTGTTCAGTTACTGCAGTGAGCGATAGAGGCACACTGTTCAGTCACCACAGTGAGAGATAGAGACACACTATTCAGTCACTACAGTGAGCGATAGAGGCACACTGTTCAGTTACTACAGTGAGCGATAGAGGCACATTGTTCAGTCACTACAGTGAGCGATAGAGACACACTATTCAGTCACTACAGTGAGCGATTGAGGCACACTGTTCAGTTACTACAGTGAGCGATAGAGGCACACTGTTCAGTTACTGCAGTGAGCAATTGAGGCACACTGTTTAGTTACTGCAATGAGCGATAGAGGCACACTGTTCAGTCACTACAGTGAGCGATAGAGGCACACTGTTCAGTTACTGCAGTGAGCGATAGAGGCACACTGTTCAGTTACTGCAGTGAGCGATAGAGGCACACTGTTCAGTCACCACAGTGAGCGATAGAGACACACTATTCAGTCACTACAGTGAGCGATAGAGGCACACTGTTCAGTTACTACAGTGAGCGATAGAGGCACACTGTTCAGTCCCCACAGTGAGCGATAGAGACACACTGTTCAGTTACTACAGTGAGCGATAGAGGCACACTGTTCAGTTACTGCAGTGAGCGATAGAACCCACTATTTAGTTACTACAGTGAGCGATAGAGGCACACTGTTCAGTTACTACAGTGAGCGATTGAGGCACACTGTTCAGTTACTACAGTGAGCGATAGAGGCACACTGTTCAGTTACTGCAGTGAGCGATAGAACCCACTATTTAGTTACTACAGTGAGCGATAGAGGCACACTGTTCAGTTACTGCAGTGAGCGATAGAACCCACTATTTAGTTACTACAGTGAGCGATAGAGGCACACTATTCAGTCACTACAGTGAGCGATTGAGGCACACTGTTCAGTTACTACAGTGAGCGATAGAGGCACACTGTTCAGTTACTGCAATGAGCTATAGAACCCACTATTTAGTTACTACAGTGAGCGATAGAGGCACACTGTTCAGTTACTACAGTGAGCGATAGAGGCACACTGTTCAGTTACTGCAGTGAGCGATAGAGGCACACTGTTCAGTCACTACAGTGAGCGATAGAGACACACTATTCAGTCACTACAGTGAGCGATAGAGACACACTGTTCAGTTTCTACAGTGAGCGATAGAGGCACACTGTTCAGACACTACAGTGAGCGATATAGACACACTGTTCAGTTACTACAGTGAGCGATAGAGGTACACTGTTCAGACACTACAGTGAGCGATTGAGGTACAGGGTTCAGTTTCTACAGTGAACGAATGAGGTACACTGTTCAGTTTCTACGAGTACAGTGAGCGATTGAGGCACACTGTTCAGTTACTACATTACGCGATAGAGGAACAGTGTACAGTTACTGAAGTGAGCGATTGAGGCACAATGTTCAGTTACTACAGTGAGCGATAGAGGCACACTGTTCAGACACTACAGTGAGCGATTGAGGTACACTGTTCAGTTACTACAGTGAGCGATAAAGATCAGACAGTTCAGTTACTACAGTGAGCGATAGAGCATCATCGTTTAGTTACTACAGTGAGCGATATAACATCATTGCTCAGTTACCACAGTAAACGATAGAACATCACTGCTCAGTGAATACAGTGAGCGATAGAGGCACACTGTCCAGGTACTACAGTGAGCGATAGATGTACATTGTTAAGTAACCATATGAGACCAAGCTGTGTTGTAACTACACTTGCACGGCGTTGTTTAATTTCCCAGAGCGCCGTGATATCGCAGGAAAAAAAAGGATAGCTATCATGAAGGTGGCGGTGTATCGGCGTTTTCACGGCGAACTTGGCATATCAAAGGAGCTCCATGGCGTTCTACCGCGTTCTTACGGAGTTCTAGTTGGCGATTGTGTCATCTTTCATGGTGTGTATCGAGTTGTTACGGCGCGCGAACTGCATGTGCACTAGGCTTTCGCATTGCCTGTAAACACGATATCTCCATCAGTTCTCCGTTCTTCCATTTGCTCTCGAACATTTGAGACCATGCCCACCAAAAGAGGGGAAATGTGGAAAAGACATGAGAAGATAAATGCCTAGGGCAAACAGCACCGCTTGCGGTTGCACATCAGTCATGGTGAAATGAATGTTTATTTGCATGTATCATTCCTTTATATGTTTTTGTTGGGTTGGTTCATTGTCATGCAAACGCTGATTGACGCGGTAGAAGCGCATTCAGAGCGCAATGATCGCCGTGACGGCTACATACAATCGTTGTAAGAGTGCAGTTAGAAAAATAAAACCCTTTATAAGCGCCGTTGTCGCGCCGTATAAGCGCGGTAGATACGCCGTGTCATCTCAGAGAACGCCGTACGATAGTACTGCAACCTTTGTTTGCGCCCGCGGCGATTCTGTGGCTTTGTAGGAGACCTAAATGCGCTACAACGGCGATCTTACTTCGTATCAGAACGCCGAGCGATGGCGTTTGTTTTGGGCATACGGTTCAGTTTCTTTAGTGAGCGATGGACTCATTCTGTGTTGTATTCACGTGTAACTACAAATACTGAAGACCCTTGTGAGCCCTCAGATTATGATTAACTCTGTATTTCCACATATATGTTTCTTTCAGGCCGTTCAATTTCAACTATTTGTCTTAAACACATGAATTTGACGTCAGCACACTGTACTTTGTAATTAAAATTATTTTCCTCATTCTCTATCTATCTTTAAAATGACTTCTTCATCTCTCTATTTGTCTACCTTTTGTTTCTTGAAAATGAATCAAAATAATTTTCATATTTCGGAAATTGCGCTTAGGGTAAGCGCTGTGACAATATGTTATTATAATGGCAACATGTGGTTTAATATAATATAATATAATAAAAAAATAAAATAAAATAAAATAATATAATATAATATCATATCATATCATATCATATAATATAATAAGATAGTGTATAATGTTATATAATTAATATGATATAATGTAATACAATATAATATAAAAAAAATATAATAAGATAGTAATATAATGTAGAATATAATGTCATATAATTAATATAATAGTTTATAACACAATATAATAGTTTAAAATATAATATAATATAATATAATATAATGAAGTATAATCAAGTATATTATAATATATTATACATTATACCTTACATACTTTTACCAAAAAGTAACACAATAAAATGAATTAAAATCCAGTATAATATGAAGAAACAATATTCAACATAAAGAAGTTAATTTAACAAAACAAAAAAATCAATGCTTGAAACAAAGAGTATTTTTATTCATATTATTATTTATGCATACATTTAGTTAGCTAAGTATAAACGTCTTACGAAATATAGAATAATATGTATTTAAATGACTCAAATGAATTCACTAAAACAACTTCTCTGTTTCTATTCAGTTCTTTTTCTAGGTCTGATTGTTAAAATCACTCCATTCACTGGTTTTGTCAAAAGGCTTGTCTCTAATTTAGGATTTATCTCAGTCTTTGAACACACATGGAGTGTGTAAGATCTCAAAATATGCACAATAATCACTTTACACAGCATCTGAGCCATTTTGATGCCCAGACAAGCCCTTGGCCCAACGCCGAAGGGCAAATATGTGTAAGGTTTGATGCGGTGGATATTTTCAGGAGCGAATCTTTCTGGAACACATTCGTCTGGCATGTCCCAATATTCAGGCATCCTGTGTATGGCGTATATTGGCACAGTTATTGACATGCCCTTGTGGATGCGAACACCACATACATTTGTCTCTTCATTTGCATCCCTGCCAGTTCTGTTCGCTGCAGGGTATAATCTCAAAGTTTCACTCAAAAACCAGTCAATATATTCCATTTTCATAACGGTATCATAGTCAATGTCCCCATTCACGACGCGCTCATCGATTGATTGTATTAGTTTTTCCTGAACGTCTTCGTTAGTAGCAAGAAGATAAGCCATCCATGTCAGTGTTGTCGCTGTAGTGTCATACCCTGCCATTAACACCACAATGGCATTAGCGATCAGCTCATCGTTATTTAGTCCTATTCTCTTTCTTAAGCAATATTCCTTCAAATTATCATTTTCAAAATGTTCATCATGTTCTAAGTTATTGTTGTTTGCATCCATGAGGTTCTGTAATGTGTCCTTGACTGTGTTTGTACCATCTGTGGATCGCCGCTGATCTATCATTTGTCCAACTACGTTTTTAATGTACTTCAAAGAGTGCTTGTCAACGTAATCAAGATCAAGCAATCGAAACAACCTCTTCATAACGGGTATTATCATTGGTAGACCGTTAAGAACATTTGATTCGATGTTCAATGTGCTTACAATCTTTGCATGTCTTGTAAAATCGCAATCTGAATGACGTAGCGTATTTGTGTTTTGACCGAATGAAGTATTGCATAGAATATCGAGCGTAAGCGCGCTGAAGAAAGTTCTCATGTTTACTTCGTACATTTGTGAGAGTTCACATTTCTCGCTTAAAAAGCTGTCCATTTCCAGAAGGCACGAGGTCATACGGATATGCATCTCCCTTAGTTTTGTCGAGTTGAAGGCTGGTGAGATGACTGCCCTCATATAACGCCAGTGATGTCCGCTTGACATGACTACGCTGTTGTTCCACCAATCGGATATATACAGCACCTGCATACGCTGTGGAAACTTGTCAAACTGCCGAACCAATACCTCTCGGATGAACTTTGGGTCTGCGATAACAAGGTTTGGTAACGTACCGATGAAGCTGCCGTGGACGGGACCGTGTTGACGTATTGAACGGATGTCGTTTTCAAGAACTCCGTATCTCATGGCGTATTGCAGATCACCTAGCAATGGCCAGCTTCTTGTACAAGGAACGTTTGCCGACATGAAGTACCACCGTTTCCGGAGGTGATGGTAGCAGAGTAAAATCACCAGTAAAAGTATGATGCTAAACACAAACATTGTGGAATACGAACAGTTGTTTATTGAAATTGCTGTGAAAACAATCTTGTCTCTATATATTTAAAATTTGATCCAGCACGTGATATTGTCAATTACACTGTAATTGGTTGACAGTATCATGGGAGGGACTTGGACTACGTAATATTGCCCGCCTTGATTCAATGACTTGTAAAAGTACTTTTAAATAGCTGTATGTAAAAGTAAACTATTTAAAGGCACCAGTACATAAGCGTTGTAATCTGTATTTGGACTCATTTGCCGGATTTAGAACTGCAATGTGATTGTTATTACATTGCATATTCAAACTGTGTTTGGGTTTTAGAGCTAATATTACACACAAGAATAAAGGCAATATATGTTGCTTTTAGAATCAAACTTTTAAAATGATCGTATCATACATTATGTACAATATAAAGTTATTTATCTACAGATATTGTCACATATATGTTTTTCAAACAAAACTGCATTACGCAAAAACTGTTCATAATTTAACTCATTTTTGAAAAACGAATGGATTTTTTTTTATCTTAGATAATATTATTTTTAACTTTGTAAAGTAATCAATATGACATTAAGATAAACTTACCAAGTTTTGACCTAATTTAAACATTGACCTCAAATTTACCGGTTGACATTGCCGAGATTAATCTGTATGTGTAATACCACAGGTAACAGTATTGGTACGAGATAAAATATACAATCAAATGGGCAGTATGCATGCTAAATGGCTTATACAGAGCCGGAAAACATGCTTGTCTACTATTTAAACTGTGGAAAACAAAAGGAATAAATGGTGGCCATATACGATCAGACTTTGCAACAACATTGGAGTTAACAATTAAGTCTATTGTAATGGATGAAGAAAACTCCAGCTGAGAACCCATATCAAGAAAACAAAGACAAAACAAGAGATGATATGCATGCGTAACCGCTACCAACCACACTGTTCTTTCAATTACCATTATAATGCGTATACTGCGTAACTTAACTCGTATATCAGTGTTTGTCTTCAAATATGTGATTGTTGGCTGCTCGATTGAGAACAGCGTTTGTCTTCAAATATGTGATTGTTGGCTGCTCGATTGAGAACAGCGTTTGTCTTCAAATATGTGATTGTTGGCTGCTCGATTGAGAACAGTGTTTGTCTTCAAATATGTGATTGTTGGCTGCTCGATTGAGAACAGTGTTTGTCTTCAAATATGTGATTGTTGGCTGCTCGATTGAGAACAGTGTTTGTCTTCAAATATGTGATTGTTGGCTGCTCGATTGAGAACAGTGTTTGTCTTCAAATATGTGATTGTTGGCTGCTCGATTGAGAACAGTGTTTGTCTTCAAATATGTGATTGTTGGCTAAAGATGCTTTCCTACTTCATGCTTTTTGGAAGCTTATTGAAAAATAACGTTTGATAATGTCCTGATAGAGTCATCATTGTAAACGGTGAAATATTTAAAACATAACTTCACTGTTTCTTACCGTTTCGCATAATTAATTGACGTCATTTCTGTTATGACAAAGATACAACTTATCAATCAATTTATTTATACTCATCCTTTATGTACAACCAACTAGTTATTTTTTCTGTCGAAGGGTTCTTGAAACAAGGCACGTTCAAACTATGTATAGTTCGCTGGGCATTAGAATGGGACTAGACACCAGATGATATAATTAAAGGACAAAAAAGAAAATGGTCAAAAGCTTACATAAAATTATTATCATTGAGTACAACGCATTAACTCTTACTTACTGATGTACCACATCGCTTACAATTGTGAATCAAAAATCAGTGTAATATTGATCTATTTCAAATGCAACTTAAAAATGTATACATTTTTATTGAAGAGGCTGTTGCCATTAACGCAAAATAAGCACTATGAAGGAGTCCATTGCGAGTGATAATTGCGAAAATCGCTCTATTAGTAAAGAACTCGGTTATCACCTCGTTATTGTCAATGAGGACCACAGGTGATCGTCGCTTGACCACTAAAATATGGTCATTTAGTCCTTTGATACTGTTTAAAAATTATTTCTTTTAAATGTTGCCCTTCAGTCCATTAATACTGTTTAAAAATTAACAAAAATTAACTCAAATTGATAAAATGACATTTTAATAAATTTCCAAGAGATTAACTTGAAAAATATCTTTATATATATATAATGTTATTTTTTTCAAGTTATAGTCTTACAAATTTATTGAAATGTCATTTTATCAATTCTAATTATTTTTGGTTCATTTTTAAGCAATATCAATAGACTGAAGGGCCACATCTAAAAAAAAACAATATCAAAGGACTGAAGGGCCATATTTTAGTGACCAAGTTATGTGACGATCACCTGTGATGAGGACTATACCGGTTTGGGATCTAAGAAAGATGTGAAGCAAAACACTTTCATAAAAGTAAATGACAGCAAGAAACAAGTGTTTTCCTACAGAAGTCCGTTTACATTGCATTTCCACAGTGTATGTTCACAAAATGAATTTTATTCTGTAACATAGCTAATGTGACTTTAACATAGAAATGTACAAATCAAATATCAAATATTGTTCCGACACACTTGTCTTTCGTAGATTTTTCCAATTTGAATTTTACTGGGGTAAATCTGCCAAGTAAGTTTAAAATACTTCGTTATGTTTATTGACACTCATCACGTGACTTTCACATGCTAGTAATACACACAACATAGCAACCCAAAGGGACGGACAGTGCAAGGAAGCAGACAACTGTTGCTAAACAACATACACAAAGAGCCCGACAAATTAACATTGTGCGTTGGGGGAAAACGTTTATTGACGGGCTTATAGTGTGTCAAACAAGGTGTTCGGTAAAAAGCATTCCGCACTATTTTTAAACAAAACAAATTTCAGCTGAGACAGCGTGTGTGACGACATAATTGTTGCGTATATTGTTGAAATAATATAAAATGATGTATTATTGGCATCATTCTAGCTCGTATTGACAAATCTAGGCTTGTTTACGGATATACTGTAAGTGCCGGTATAGTCTCTTTAATATAAGAATTGGTATACAATTGATTGATTGATTGCCCCTATTATCAGTAGCAGGTGCTTCTAACACTATCAATCAATTGTTAATTTAGTATAGTGATACATGCATGTAAATATATTTACACATCAGCTATTCTTTATATTTAAAACAAGAAGTTACGTACCATGTACTCCATATATTACGGACACGCAACAACGATGAGAATTAAACCTTAACGGATATTTAGTGTATGCCCTTCATTGTCAGCCAATCAGGGACGCTAGATTTTTCAAATGTTTCGTTTCTTTTTTGTGAAGAATCGTTACTTATTTGTGAAGATGACTCTTTTGGTTTAAGTAAACTGCTTTTACTGCACGTGCGCATATAGCCACGCCTATTGTTTGTATATATTTGCAAAGGCGTGATTTCAGTGTCAACGATTTAAATGACGTCACAATATCTTGCATTGATTGACAGGTCTTTTTGACAGGCGCACGGCTTGATTTTAAAGCTGATGCAATTTTGGAGGGGCTAAAACTAAGTAGATTTGAATTTATTTAGTAATTTCTTCGTCAATAACAAACCACGGTCGCTTCGCTGCGCTCCGCTTCCTTAGGTTACTTATTCACGAAAAAAATACTTAATAAACTCTAAACTATACATCAGTTTCATGTAATAGTTAGATAACCTGAAGTGAGATTTTAATTATTAAGCCCTTCTTATACCATTAAAAATCTTTTATCAGGTCAACTAACTGACTAAGAATACCACCGCATTGGCTGACACATTGTCGACGAAAAATCTGACGCAGGGAGTGTGTATCGGATAACTGGCAGTAGGCGGACCTTTAAACACGCGCGGAAGTTGAAGATCTTAATAATTAAGTCTACTACTTAATGGTTGCCTATCTGCAATTTCATTGGCTAAAAATCTAGGTTGTATTATAATGTCTGGAATTGAATGCATGAGCATATAGGCCAGTATACCATGTACACGCTATACACATAATAACAAATACTCATACTATGTATAAAATGCATTATAAGTATATTGCTTACATGTTTTAATGTTAAACTTAATAACTTGATTTACAAAGTTAAAAGTCAAGCAATTCGAAAACAAGATTTTGAAATTCCAATAAATGCATTCAGTTATTTCAAATAGTTTTACCACTACTTAAGATTTGCAATTCTTACATTCGGGCTTCACAGCAGTTGCTATTAGCCAATCTACGAGAAATTACGTTCAATGTCAATTTCTTAGTTTTAAAGTAATATGTTTTTTCTATGTCACTCGTGAAATAAAATATAATCTAACACTTAGATCATGAAATATCCTCTATATATTCTATTAAGTTTTCTTAATGTTGCATATGACAGAGTCCTTACATACTTGACCGAAAAAAATGCATGGTCATCTCCAATTTCCTTATTTGGGAGCTGCGGTCAAATTTAGATTAATCAGGCGATGGACTTTTGATATGTTAAGTGCATTTGAACTTGAAGCAAGCACTGTGAAAGTAGTCCTTTGCGAATGATAATTGTGATAATTGTTTTATTAGCAAAAAATGGGATATCACCTTATTACGGTCGTATGATGTATTTCAGAATTGCATTTTTCGTGTTTGCCAGCTAAGTTATTGAATAATATGCTGTTGTTAAATTGTTGTAGTTCGAGCTTTAAACGAAGATGGAAACATTCAATTTATACTTCAGTTCTAAGTTTTCATGATTACGTAAACATGCAAAATATAATTAGATGCTGCGTATGCTAGCTTTTAATTCGTACTTCCTTTATTTGAATATGTTTACGAAAATCAATTTTAAACACATTTCATTCTTACAGTATTTCAATATTTTTATTTGCTGTCTTAGTCCTACAAATTCATGGTAATTTTAGTCGTATGCGGACATTATGATATATGGTACATTTGAAACAGGATTTTGCATATCACAATAAGAGTTTCGAAGTATAATTCAGCATTGAATGCATTAGGTTTGTGCCCGTACATTGGTCCTTTAAATTGAGGGGAGCAACTGGTAAAACTGTTAAAAAAAAATAACTTTTCCTTAAGTTAGCAGCCATTTTTGGAAATTGTTTATCTTGTATTTTTGTATTTTATACTTATTTTCTGGAAGCACGGTAAACAACCCTACGGTTATTGTTGTGAAATAAAGGAGAAATATCGCATCCTGTTTCTAAAGCTCCCTCATTTCGACCGAAGGAGTCACGGACAAGTTTAACTTTATCATCCTTAAAGGTTTAAACACTTCAAATTCAATTTAGCGAACTAACATATCTTCATTGTGTATACATTTTTGGAACATATCACTCACTTCTACCAATTAGAAACGACCCCCTCCCCTTTTCTGCCTTTCTCTACCACATTCTTATAACCCCTGACAATTTTCCTTTGTCTGAATATTATCTTACACTTACCTGTCAAAATGCTTACATTCCCCAAACATTGTACATGATTTTTCAAGACTTCGTTTACACCAGCGTTCCCAAATTCAGAGTGACAGAAAACTGTATTCAAGGTTTTGTCAATGTATTAATTATTCACTATTTATCAGATATACTTCTTCATTGCTGTGGCGGAGTTGGAACACGTTTTTGAGAACTGTATTGACGTTGACCTTCCCCCGTCCACCGATGTTTTGCAGACATTCGTTAAGATCCTAGAATTTGAATGGTCGAAAATAAAATCATCCTAAAGAAACTTGTATCCGATTTCGGCGAACTTCTATAATGTTTAATATGACAGATAAGCTTATACTAAACTGAACCGAAGCGTCAAGAAGACAGCAAATAAAACGTTTTACACAAAAAACAGCACCGTTACGTGACGGTGAAAGTCACAGCACAAGTACAACCGTTTCCTTAAAGGTTCATTCACAACTTGACACCGTTTTCTAAACGGTTATTTTATTCATATACCCTTTCTTTTGATCTTTACCTCCATAGATATATAGCAGTAGCAGAACGTGATGCTTTCGCGACATTAAGTAGAACATGCTTGGAATGATAGTTTGTGCAATGGGATGCAGTATTTTTTAAATTGTTCACACACATATTTCAGCAAAGTGGCATCGTCTTGTCATTATAACCATTATAACATCAATCTTGTAAATCGACAGGTTTAAACAGTTGCATTATTTAATTGTTATGCGCATGGGCAAAGGTGTGTCTAGATGAGTGACTTGGTTTAATTGACAGAGGCTAGATACATCTAAACTAAAACTAGGCGTGTCTTACATGTTTTGCAAACCTAATTCAACTCAAATATTTTAAAGGTGCATCAATAACAAGGTTTTTCAGCTTTTCGACTTAAGCCGGTAACATGTATACATCGTTTTTTAAAAAAATGAAACGTAAATTCAAAGCATAAAAATGTGAAAGAACATTGACGTATCTCAATATTCTCAATGCAATGTCAACAGTTTGCTTGTATGTGATGTGAAAGAGAACTAAACTTGTTCATATTTACATGTGTTTCCATCAGTATCATTACACGATTTCACTAGTAATAATATTAATATCAATGTAGCTGTGACTTTTCTTAAAAACGACGCTGCATAACGTTCAGCCATTAATTTTAATTTTACTCGCAGCGATATTCACAATAAGTTAAAAGCATTTTGACGTTGATAGTTTTGATTCTGATTTGGTTTGAAAACTGCATTAATTGGATTTAATGCTCAGAACCCAAAAAGCAAATTAAGTCAGGCTTTCCTAGAAGCAGCACATATAAATGCTCCATCGAAACAGAACAACTGTATAGACAAACCTTCATGAACAAAGAATTCTTATCTGCCATCTATACAAAAAGACTGCTGCAAAATAGATACATTTTCCCATTGAACATTCTAAGAGTTGGGAGCTTTTTCGACAACATTTTGTATTAGTTTTAAAAGTTAGTTTAAAAGTTTGAACGATATATGTGTTCGTATGTGTAGATCAGCAACGTTTTGGCCTTTTGTTAAACCATTTAAAACCAGTAAGGGTTGTTCAAATCAAACTGATGTTCGTTTAAACGAAAAAATCATATTGATATCTAATAAGTAATATAATTATGTGCCATATCTTTAATAATGTCATAGTAAATTTGGCTCCGACAGTATAGAAGTTAATGAAAATCTCCCTAACATTGAAACCGGTTTCTTTAACAAAATAATGGTTCTGATGTCAGTTTGACTACAAACCATTAGATATCACGTTTGTTGAAAAAATATATAAATTCTCTGAATACTAAATAGTAAATAAGCAACAGGCTATGATGGAAAACCCTACTAACTTACTTTATGAAGTAATCGTTAACAAAAGGAACTATTCAGATAGCTCGAAAATTGCCCAGATCTTTTAAAATAACAAATAAGCTATAGATCAAAATAAGGACGTAGCTACAATCTTCATGGATAAATCGAAGGCATTCGACTGCCTTCCTTTTGAAATTGAAATGAGTAACTGACAATGCCATAGGTTTTATAGGAACAGAACAGAACAGACAGAAGCAGTAGAAAGCAATGTGTAATACTCGGTGATATTAGTAAGAGGGATTTTCAGTCGATATACAAAGGACGAGACTAAAGGCTCAATGTTAGTTTTTCCCTTCTGTTTTAAATGAAAACATAAATACTTTTCTCAAATGATTCGTAATCGGAAAAACAAAATGAGAAACAAACTTATGACTTGCACGAAAATAAACGATTAAGCAATTGTTTCCAAATTTCGTTTCAAAGCTTGCGGAGTGATATTGTTGTATTTCACATGTGCCATACACAGAATAAAACTCGATGGTAACATTAAACAGGAAATAAGGTATAGCATGTGATTTAGTCATACAAGTTTTCACATTATATTTGCGTTTGTCATTCAGATTCAATATGTAAAATATTGCCCGTATCCAAAGAACTACTTTTTTGGCGAAAAGAGAAGTCTTAAAACAAGATATTTATTCATTAAAAGTGAACATGAACTGATAATTCTAAATATAAGGCCACTTTGTATCACTAGGCGTGGTTTTTGTTTGCATGTAGCAAGATAAAATTTATAAATTACGTTATTAATTAAGCATGTTATACTACGCCTTAAATAAGTGCTCAGACACAAACATGAAAATACTCTTAAACTTTTAAGAAAAACATGCATGACCTGTATCGGTAAAATCCGAAAAACACATTTTTGTTGGTCCAATTAATTGGTTATTACTCCGTTACGCTATTTTCATCGTCTTTTTCGACAAACACGAACCAAACCGTCCTTTATGTACGCATGGACACTGACTGAGCAAAGGGGTCTCTTTATAAACTAAAAAGGGGAGACATTAAAACCCGATTATTTTAAAGAAAACTATACTTCAGTAGAAGAAATGTAACGGCACTGTTGCAAATGTTGTTTAAATAAACTATATTATGGATCTGACAAATGTGGCATAAAGATTTGCATTTATCTTTTGCACCTTAGTCTATAGGGGCTATCGAACAAAATAAGGTAATTAACGACTACAAACAGGTTTTCTCGATTTAAACATGCAATTGAAGATATATTGCAAACACATGTGTATAGAAGGAACATCTGAATTTTCTGAATTCAAATTTGGCATTCACAACTTTGCCCTGAAGCCAATAAAACATTGTTTTAACTTTTCAATTTCCATACACCTAGATGAACGGGTCTCGTGTTATAAAAAATAACAAACATTTTAATTGTAAAAACGCAACCCTTACCCTGGTAAGGCACAATGATACTGATTATAGTCGAATTTATGGAAAAGGAACGTTTTAATTTTCATGATAAATGCCACTCTCTGGGAGAGGTTAAAAATCAAAATTGACGATCTGAATTTAGTTTTGATCAGGATAGCGAAGTTGTCCTTGTACGTGAAGAGAAGTTGTCTTCCGTGTCATTTTATTGTTCAACGCCATATGGTATCCGAATGTTGTTTATAAAATTTCGTCGCGCAAAAAATTAAAATGTCTCACACTCCTTGGTTCGATGTTTTTTTCTAAATCTGGTTAATCGCTTTCCAAGTACAGTTACTGGATGAGAAATGGGATGCCCAAGACTGACTTTCCGGTCAGGTATTTTAATCTTACTTCTAACTGTTGAGCACTGTCTGAGTAGTCTAGCTATGGTTGAATTTAAAGTTAAATACAAAAGTAAAATAATTAATTTCTATTGAATCTTCAACTTCAGGAATTTGAAAGTATACCTTTAAAGGCTTTATTTTTGTATTTTGAAACCGCATGCAATGAAAACGTGAATGTTTTTTATTATTTATTTTTGAAAGAATTAACAAATAAATCACAATATATACAACGCATTTGGCAACTGGATAATCCTACTTTGCTGATTGTTTCCAGATAAATCTTATGGTTATGACTTCTTAATGAATGCATTGTTGAGTGCATTTCAGAATTATTAAATAATACATTTTTATAATCATTAAGAGTCAATGATTTTTTAACAACCACTTTTGATATCCCTTTTGCTCTTTTCTCGTCTATATCATCACACTTAAATGCATACATATTCGATCGCAAACCGCAATATTCACTTATACATTTCTCATTTGTTTCACTTTTCATTTTTCCCATTACTCTTTTGTTGAAGTCACTATATAAAAAATGATCTTTAGGGAAATTTGAAGTGTCAAACAAATGTGAATAGACCAACATATCTTGGAAAATGTCCGGTGTTGTACATGATACTAAAAATGAATCTGTGTCCGTTAATTCTAGCTCAACGTTGCTACCATACACATTTTTCAAATGATTATAATAAAAATCGTACATGGTATATTTTGACAAATCAAGGATAATCATTCCAACAAAAATTGGTTTATTTAATTTAATTGTTTTGCGACTTAATTCAACAACAACAAGGTCTTCAGAAAAAATCCGGTGCATCTTATAAGTGGGTTTGGATGACACCTTCTGTAGTCGTTTTTCTGTATGAACAAGTTCTACGGACCGATGCTTTCGAAGATTTTCCATGGTTTTTCCTGAAAGTAAACAAAATTTTTGGTAAGTAACTTTTCATCATGTTAATCTTTACTCTGAACTGCTCAATATATGTTTATATGATGGTATCCACCGTTATCTTAGATACCTGTGTTTTGGATGAGAGATATGAAAATGAGGCCGAAAAAAAGACTTTTTACTTCTTCAGTCATTTTCAACATTGCCTGCCAGCTCAATCCCGGACTGGTGTAAAAGTGACAAGTGTCTAAACCATAACACTTCAGTGACATATCACGAACATTTTCAAAAACATCAGCTAATAACAATATGTCTGTTTTTAGATAGAGATCATGGTATTCTCCAAGACTTTTTAGATTAAATGTTTGATATACTTGCTTTGCATGTTCATAGTCTTCTTTTGATATATTTTCCTCAGTCAATGAAGAGTAAAAATTCTCTATTGCTGGAAGATCAGCATCTTCAAATTTATCCCAGTCAGTCATGAACTCATAAGGATAGACCCCCTTTCTTAGCAGGAGGTTTCCATGATCTTTGATTTCTGAATGAAAGTGATGGAAAGACTGTGGACCATTTTGAGCTAAGTTATCTACAAGGGTCTCAAGAGATGAAGGGAGAAAACCCAAAGAGTCAATGAACCTAAGATTTCCAATACTAAAACTGACTGTGGGATGCAATTGATTTTATAATTTTTAAATGTACCAATGCTTTGAAAAAGCAAGTGACCATCAAAATTTTTAAGATTGTGGAAGATGACTGGGATGAAACTGGGTTGTTTACATTGTAAATTACAATTCATATGTGCAACTCCTAGGTATTTCCCAGTTGTGTGATCATGATGTCTTGCTTTCTTTTCCTTAACAACATGTGTTTGCTTGTTCGAACTGTTTTTCTTCACTTTCCTTTAAAACTAAGGGTTTGATATTTTGCATATGTTGCTGTATTTCATGACTTTTTCGTAAAAGACATTCTAACAATTTTTTGGGTGCATCTGGACTTCTGTAGAGAACAGTATCTTTGGTTAATTTTGAATCAGTTGAAATAACTTTATATCCAAAGGAACAGGATTCTAACAATTGATTTTTTGTTGTTGAAGCTGTTTGGTTGTTAGTCTCTATTGGTTTATTTAATGTTTCAAAATCAGCCACAATAACATAAGTCCGGGACACGCAGTGTTTTTTTCATAATCTTTAAATTCAAGAAAGCAGTCTGCTCCTGATGGAAGTTCAATTTTTTGAGCATCATGGACTTGACAGTATGAAAGGTGATCATCTAATAAACTTTGTTTACTAAATCCATGGAGGCAATATCGACAATAGTAATATGCATGATGTCCTTTCTTACCATGTCTAAGAAACCTGTTTATGTTTTTATAAGCACATAATGTGAACTGTTTTCTGATTGCAAAAGCAATAAGTCAATATGATGGAGTCTGTTTTGGCAATTTGTAATGCGTAGTGGAAGAACATCATTGTCTTCAAAAGTAAACACATTTACAGACAAAAATGGGTTTTGCTTCTCAAATTGATTTATTTGATTCAATGACATTGGAAACAGCAGACCTTTTGTGTTTAATTCATTTTCAAATTGTTCATAATCACTCACCAGAGGGGAATCCAAGGGATGAAGAGATGCTAAACAACACCATAGAAAGCACTTTTGGTCAAGATTTCTTATGTTTAGTAAACTTTGATAGTTAATAAGATGCTTTGGTAGCTCTACAAAACTAGATCCGGACACTGGAGAATATTTCACAGTGTGCACAGTTATACTTAATACTTGTTTGAGAACCCACCCAGAGCTTTCTCTTATGTAATTTTGAAAACTTTCAAATATTTTTTGAAATGCTTCATTTGTTTTCATCAAATGCTATCAAATTTAAACTTCTATAACTCTTAGATCTAAAATGTGGAGTTGATGTATTGTCTCCATCTTTTGTGTGTTTCACTAGCTCAACCTGCACTGATAAATACCATTTAATATGATACAACTGAAGTCATTTTTCTAAAATATTGTGAATGTTTTTATTGGCATTGGCAAAAAATGCCAACAAATCATATTGTTCATGTTGATTTGGTTGTATGGTGAAATCTTGAATGTTTTCATTAATAGCATGTTCATAACTGTGGTCCATTGTTGTAGATGATGGTGTTCTTGCAGTGGAAGTTGGTGTAGATGATGGTGTTCTTGCAGTGGAAGTTGGTGTTGATGATGGTGTTCTTGCAGTCGAAGATGGTGTAGATAATTGACTGTAGTTGTGTTCATTTTGAAGGTGCGGACTTGGAGAGAGCGGTGTTCTTGCAATCGAAGATGGTGTAGATAGCTGACTGTAGCTGTGCTCGTTCTGAGGGTGCGGACTTGGAGAGAGTGGTGTTGTATGACATTGCTTGCTGAAGAGGAGCTTTGGGTGTCGCTGCTTGGAGGTATTTGATTATATGGAGTTATTTTTCCACCAGTTTGTTGATGTTTTCTAGACAAGTGTTTTTTAAGATAATCTTTTCTTTTAAATTTGTCTCCACAAACTTCACAATTGTAAAAACTTTTGTGTGTGAGTGCATGAGATATCAAAGAAGTCTTGTTCTTAAAGTGTTTTCCACAAGTATCACACTCAAATATTTTTGAATCCAATTTTATCCTTTTTTGTCTCTGATATTCCTCATATTCATGTGCAAATTTTGAAGTAAGGTAATCACTAAAACTTTGATCATCCATGTTTGAAGGTTTATGTTAAACTGATCCCACTTCAAGTCAGAAATGCTTTAAATATTCTACCTTTTCCCGCTTATTCATTGTAAACGATCCACTTTTCTTGGGTTGTTTTTTTTTCCTAACAATAGCTTTTGTCTTTTTAAGCTCAATTTTCATTTTTTTCTTTGGTGATTGTTCTGTCTTTGTAGTTGTTCTTTTACGACCTTTTGTTTCTAAAAAATCTTTTGTAGTAGGCCATGCTTTTTCAAAAACAACATTTGATCGTTTTACAAACTTTTTTTTTTTTGGATTTAAAAGTTGTCCTCCTTTTTGATGTGAAGTATCCTTAATATCTCTTGTATCATCGTTCAATTTATTATGTATTGATGATTGTTCCAATTTTTTATGATGAAACTGGTTATTGTTATCACTTTTTTATGCCCCCGAAGGTGGGCATATTAAAATCGCACCGGCCGTCCGTCCGTCCGTCCGTCCGGCTCTGTAACTTTCCCTTGTATGGACAGATTTTAAAATAACTTGCCACATGTGTTCCACATACCAAGACGACGTGTGGCGTGCAAGACTCGTGTTCCTACCTCAAAGGTCAAGGTCACACTTAGTGTTTATTCACAGTGGAGTGCTGCATATAAGGACATAGAGTATAGGTTGTCGTGTCCGGGCTGTAACTTTCTCTTGTATGGACATATTTTAAAATAACTTGCCACATGTGTTCCACATACGAAGACGACGTGTCGCGTGCAAGACCCGTGTCCCTGCCTCAAAGGTCAAGGTCACACATAGTGTTTATTCACAATGGAGTGCTGCATACAATGACATAGAGTATAGGTTGTCGTGTCCGGGCTGTAACTTTCTCTTGTAAGGACAGATTTTAAAATAACTGGCCACATGTGTACCACATACCAAGTCGACGTGTCGCGTGCAAGACCCGTGTCCCTACCTCAAAGGTCAAGGTCACACTTAGTGTTTATTCACAATGGAGTACTGCAAATAAGGACATAGAGTATAGGTTGTCGTGTCCGGGCTGTAACTTTCTCTTGTATGGACAGATTTTAAAATAACTTGCCACATGTGTTCCACATACCAAGACGACGTGTTGCGTGCAAGACCCGTGTCCCTACCTCAAAGGTCAAGGTCACACTTAGTGTTTATTCACAATGGAGTGCTGCATATAAGGACATAGAGTATAGGTTGTCGTGTCCGGGCTGTAACTTTCTCTTGTATGGACAGATTTTAAAATAACTTGCCACATGTGTTCCACATACGAAGACGACGTGTCGCGTGCAAGACCCGTGTCCCTACCTCAAAGGTCAAGGTCACACTTAGTGTTTATTCACAATGGAGTACTGCATATAAGGACATAGAGTATAGGTTGTCGTGTCCGGGCTGTAACTTTCTCTTGTATGGACAGATTTTAAAATAACTTGCCACATGTGTTCCACATACGAAGACGACGTGTCGCGTGCAAGACCCGTGTCCCTGCCTCAACGGTCAAGGTCACACATAGTGTTTATTCACAATGGAGTGCTGCATATAAGGACATAGAGTGTAGGTTGTCGTGTCAGGGCTGTTACTTTCCCTTGTATGGACAGATTTTAAAATCACTTGCTACATGTGTTCCACATACGAAGACGACGTGTCGTGTGCAAGACCCGTGTCCCTACCTCTAAGCTGAAAGATACACTAAGTGTTTATTCACAAGGGAATTCTGAATATAAGGACATAACAGTGTAGGTTGTCAAGTATGGGTGGTATTTTATTATGTTCAGAGGCAATTTAAAATAACTTGCCATATGTATTTGACACGTAAAGGCAAGATCAACTTTTCATATACTGACCATGTTCGTAGGTCAATGTCACATTCGGGGGCATTCGTCACAGACTGTGACAGCTCTTGTTGTAATTTCCTTCCTCATTTGTTCATATTTTGATTTTGAAATCAATACTAGTTCTTGAGCCATGCATGACTCACAAGGTTGTATTAATAAAATAAATTGCTTAAAAATTTTTAGGAGGAGAGCTCTCCTCTTTTTTTTGTGATAGCCCTTTTACCACAAACTTACGAATGACATTCCTATATCTTTTCAATGACTTTTTGATATTGTCAGAAATTTTTAGATTTCCAATGAGAATATTGTAAACCACTTCCACAATAACACTCATTTGTGATTTTGTTAATGCTTTTATCAGCATTTTTTATTGATTTTCACTCGTGTTTAAGAGAAATTTTAAAAAATACTTTTCCTTTTCCATTTTTTCAGTCATATTTTTTTCAGGTCGAAAGACAATCAACGTCTGAGAGGGAAATATGTTGGTGCGCAATTTATACAACTTGTTTGAATGTGGGCTTACATCAACGAGTAAGTAAGAGTATTTGTTTTGTGTTGCTTCTCTGTTGGTCTCTCTGGTTATTAAACAATACAAAGTAATGACTATTCAGACTGATAGTTCGGAAATACTTTCCTCCAGAAAACGGATTTTGTACCACAAAAAACACTGAATTTTTTTGTGGTGACTATAAATCGTAAATAAGTTCACAATGTCAATACTTTTTGAAGCCTTTTGCACTAAATCATTAATGACTAAAATCTTAAATCCAGAGTCGTATGCCCAAAGATCCATATATTCTTTAGATGGTAAATCTTCAAAGAATTCTATGTTTTGCACATGTGTTTTCATGCTGTCATATAATGGTTGATAAGTTGAATAACAGTATGTAATTTTTCTTGGAGCATCATTAAACATGGAATTTGCACTCTTAAAAGTTCAAAAAGAAAGGTAGATTTTCCGCTTCCACTCGCTCCAGCTATAATGCAAGTAGCTGGGCTTTCAAATTTCACAACAGTGTTTGCCATGATGTTAATACGAAGACTTCAGCAATATAAATGATCTTAAGATTGAAAAACAACAACACTTTTAATGTAGTTATACATTTTTTATTAATGCTCTACATGATTGGTTAAAATCACATTAATTGTGTACACAGTTATTAAACATGCTACTGACATAATTATATACACATAAATCATTACTATGAACATCATTGGAAAACATATTTACAATATCATAAAACAATACACCATTCAATCTATGAATCAAGAAAAATAAACAGTACATTCCACACACATCACTATACAAACTTTGTAATTGCTTTGAATTTGTTATAAGTGATGAAAAATTTGATGTGTATTGAGGGAAATAGTCATTAAAGTAGTTGACAGGCATTCCATAACTATCAAAATATTCTATGGTGGTAGAGTTTGGAAAGTAAAGGGCACACCAATGCCTTCCTGTATTTGTATGATCATCTGTATTTGCTATAAATCCACATGGAATATTCATTTCTGTAGGAAGTTCATTTGCTGCATAAACACCAAGTACAGACTTTCTTAGCAAAGGGAAACAATCTAAACAACACTGAATTTGGGATGTATTCATTCTGTAATTATGTCTCTTTGTGAATTGATTTGAAAAAAGGCAGGAGAGCTACTATGTACAATACAACTTGTTGTATCTGTCAATGATGTCTTAAACTGAACCTCTAAACGCACATTGCCTGTTTTAACAAGAGAAAGAAATGTGTTGTCATCCAAAAAGTTTGGTTCTAACTGAAACGAAAAAAGTGTTGATGATTTGACAAAGTCCTCTCTATTTATATCCAGTCCTGAGTTTTTGCCCCACTGACCATTTGTTAGAAACATGTTTGTGTAGGCTCTCATAAAAGATTGCCCTTCAGATGCATCAAAATTTAATTTAAATGGGCTACCCCACACTGGAACACCATCCACATATAAACATATGCTTTGAATGTTACAGTTTAAGAAATGCAATGGATTGGATTTATAATCACCAGATAAAGCCTTTGATTTTACAAATGCCACAACTACTTTGTTTGTTTTTTGTCCTTGAAACAAATTATCCCATGTAAACATTGTACTTCCAGCAGCAAGACTTTGTGATCGACACTCTACTCTGTCAAATGGATATTTAGCTGTGCTGTTTTTCAACAACTCTGCATGGGCTACAATAAGAGCTGGATTGACTCTTACCTTCTTTGCTAGTAAGTAAATGTCTATAATCTTTATTTTATAGTTGGGAGATGCATCCCCTGCTGACAAACAAAATGCTGGAGAGCTTCGGTATAATTTCAATTTGATATCAACTTGATTTAGTAAATAGCATTTAACAGTAAATAAACTGTGATATATTGGTCCTTGAAGCTCCAGAATCTTGGAGCCTTTAATATATCCTGATCTTAAAAAGAGACCATTATTACCAGCGCTGGCATCCGTAACAGCTGCTCCAGTACTGTCATTATCATCTTTAATATATAATTGAGATGATAATTGCGAATGGCTAGCATCATGACCGCTGTGTAACAAAGTGTGAATCATTGCATTATATGGATTGTAATTTGAAGAAATTACAGCTTTGTTTTGTAATGAGACTTTAGTGGCTGAAAATAATGCTTGTAAGAATAAATTTACAGGTCCCACTTTAGCACTTGTGATATCACTACCATCTGGATTTGTAACTTTTAATTTCACACATAATTGTGTTCCTCGAAGATCGAGATCGTCCATTGAATTTTGTCCACTTATTTGGAACTCGATAGGAGTATCATCTGACACTTGTGATAAAGGTCGAATTTCTTGGTTATGCACATCACTGACAGCAACTTGTGTAGGTGGTAAATCAAATAATAATAGTTCATTTGGAACACCCTCAGAAAATCCATCTTGTAAAAAGTATGAAGTGAATATGTCCTGGGCTGGTCTTAAAGTTTTTCTGTTCACTTTTGTAGCACCTTTTTTAAAAGTTTTTTTCTGTAGTTTTTGATGTCTTTTTCACGGATTTTGGTGCCTTTTTCAAGTTTTTTTAATCCTTTTTTAACGTTTATTTTGGTGGTATTTTGATCTATTTTCGCTGTCTTTCTGTGTTGTTTTACCTTTTTGATTGAACCCTTAACGTTTGACTGATTGGATGATGTATGCGAAAAAGATGATACTTCAGGTGTTTTTATACCTTCTCGTTTCAGTTCGCTTTTCGCTTGATTTACAATTTGCTGTGTGGGGGAAGTCACGTTCAATGTCAAGTCACTGCTCTCTGCGGAAGCCTTATGAGGTATGGCAAAGCCTTTCCCAATCTGTGATTTATTTTGTTTAAAGTAATTAATCCATTTTTCTGGGTTTGGTACATACAACTTAGAGCGATTCATAATTAAGGTAAAATGAGTAACGTTTGAAGTGAAATGTGAGATAGACCAGTGAATTAACAAATGTTGCAAAATTGTTGTCTACTGTCTTTATATCAAATTCCATTTCCTGAAACTCTGTTTTATTTAATGGTAAATAAAATGGAGTATCAAACACATAACTCCATTTTTTATCGTTTTTTTTCCCCACTCTTCTCAGTAATGCATGTTCACTGCCATTTACATTGCTTTCTTTAGATATATTCGAATAAATAAATATGGTGTCAGTTAAATCCTTCTTTTTAACTTTATAGCCTGTTTGTAAACAGATTTCTTTTAAAGCTACTTTCCAATATCCATCAAAATGAAGTGGTAACTTCAACTGCACTTTAAAGCTATACGGTTTATTATCAATAAAAATATAATTGATTTCATTGCTCTCACAAACACATAACGTTCCATTATTATAGTTGTTGAACTTGATCAGCATTAATCCAACTATCAAATGATTTTAGGAATCCTTCCCATCGAACATAATACTCTAATTTCCCGTTGACTTTTCTCTTTTTTAAAACTTTATCAACATACCAAAGACTGTCTGCATTTTTATCAACAGGAATTATTTCATTTTGATTCACATAACCTGATATTGGTTCTTTATTCAAGTCTATGATCTTATACAATGGAAAACCTTGTTTGAAAATCTTGCTCTTTATTTTAAAAACTTCTGTAGTATTTTGTTGTTGATAAGCTGTTCTAAAGGGATGTTTCGTGTAACTTAATCTAACCAAATCACCAATTTTATATTTAAAGCGAGGAGGCGTTTTGGGGAATTTTTTAGGTTTTAGATACATTTTACTCCAAAGTTGTGTCTCGTTTTCTTTGTAACATCACTTGGTGCTAATCCATCCAAACTCGGATGAGGGGAATTATTGTAACTATTTACAATATCTTGAAGGTGATCTATATATCTATAATTTCGCTGATATCTTAACATTCTAAATATCATACCGCGAAGGGTACGAATGACTCGCTCTGCATAGTTTGCTTTAGCGGTGCTTTGTGTATTAAACAAGTAAACTCTCTTCTTTTGCATAAACGCTTTTAATTCACGATTGATAAATTCAGAACCTCGGTCCGTTCTTAACTTTTTAAACTTAAGAACACTAAGAATATCCTTGATTGCTGACAATACCGTGTTAGATTTTTTATTAACTATGGGTCGAACGGATAGAAAACGTGAAAATATATCTATAACAATGAGTAGGTATTTAACTCCATCATTGTATTTAGCAATGTTATCAACTGCCATTAAATCCATATCACCCTGATCGTTCATACCCGCCACTTCAACACGTGGTCTTTTAGATGTATGTCTCACTTGACGTTGAATGGCATACGAATCTTGATTGTTGAGCCATTTCTGTATGAAATAAGTACTCTTGGATAGTTTTGGTTTAATATCCTGTGTAACTTTTTTGCACCCAAAAAGCTGCCTGCGTTTTTAGAATCGAAATAATATTGTGATAGGATATGTTCCTTCTATGTTTTATCCATGAATAAACATGATCATTGTTGTAAGTAGTTTATATTATGGGGCACATGGGTTGTTAATTAAACTAAAGCAAGGAAATGAAAACATGTATAGATATAAATACATTTATTTGAAACTAAACATGTATAAAATAAGTCAGCATATGATCACACACGCATATACATACAATGACATACATGTACATAAAGCGAATTAAAAATTTATTTGAAACATGCAAAAAGGAAATTCGTGAAGTAATAAATATAACAAGTCATTTTACGCCACACAATGCCAGAGTTCTTAATTTCTCATGAATTCTTCTTTTGAAGAAAAAATGCAGTAAAACACATACAACATTGCATAATATGTCCATTTTGTTGTGTTGTGAATATTCTTTAGCTCAACGTGATGGACGAAACAGTCGATCTTCTATGCGATTGATTGTCAACACCATTCTTTTCATTTTTTCACACCACCGCTCGGTTTTCATTATCTGTAGATAGTCATTGCTCTCTAGCAAAAGTTTGTGTAAATCAATCATTTCAGAGGGAATGTTTGAAATGCGCACAATTTCTTCCCAACTTTGTAGTATATTTTTTTCATTAACTGCGTTTAGCATGTCACTAAAGTAACGTTCTATTTTATGTTCATCATCATCAGGGTCTGTATCCATGATACAATCGTGATCTTTTTGAGATGGGAGATCCATCTGGCAACCATAGCAAAGTTGTCTAGTCACCATACCTATAACCCCACACAGTGCCTTGGAATATACAAAGTGAAAATACGATTTCATTAGCGTGACACTTGTAGAAACTGAAGTATAAATCTCTGTAGTGTCCATAACATTCGTTTTGGAGTCACAATGCTCATTTTCATAAATATCTTGAGATAGTTCACTGCAATCCATGTTAAGTTTCTCTGCTGCGATATGATCACATCAAATGTCGATGAAACACTGAATGTTTGTGCTATGTTGTATGTCTTTTATAGTTACATATGGTAACGGAAAAATTATAACGGAAAAATTTGAATTTTCAGATCATCCCGGGATATCGCCATATTGAAAACCCGCCAGAGGTTCGGTCCACGTCCATGGTGCTCGGGATGAGTCATTGGAGGACGAAGATCGGGTGTCCTTATGCTGCCATGAAATGTCGTTTTTATTATGTCCAATTATGTTCAGAAATAAACAACTTGGAGAATGTGTTCTATGTTCTAACAACGACTCGTCTCCTTTCTGCCACTGATGTAATCGCAAACCGCAAGAAAAACACTCTACTGTGTCATTTCTGCCAGTATAATAAAATCCTGCTGAAGATAATTGGAACTTGTTTGGTTTTATTTGAGGTGACCACATGTCGAACGTTTTAAATCTGTCTTGATAGAATAGCATGCTTGGAGAACTATATTCAAACTCTAATAGTTTTAAAGTTGTCATTTCGACTGTCCGTGTAAGAATGAAGCCAACAACTGAACACTTTCCTTCATATCACAGAGAGTTTCAAAAATATCAAATGGTAATTGAAAACTTTGGTGACCCTTTTTAAATATTATTTTAATGCGTCGCTGTCTCTCTTTCACAACTATGACAAATTTATCACCAAGTGTGCATGTAATTTCCCTTCTTATTGGTAACCAAGAGACATTTTCAAAACCAAAACCTCTCAAATATGTCTGCAACTCGTTAGAAAAACGTATCTGAGCTTGAGCCATTTTTTGTATTTTTTAAACACTTCAGACAATTGTATAAGCACAGATTTACAATATCCAATTTGTTCGGTTTGTTATAAACCACTATTGACAATAAAAAAAAAAAATATGTCTTGGACGTTGATTATTCTCGTACTATGGGCTCGTCTTTAAGTCCTGTATATACGGTTAAAAAGGAAGTGAATTTACATCTATCCGGAAATTCCTCAATCTCTTGATGGCTATTGTACTGATCAACTATGGTTTGAAAATTGGTACTTCTTAATAAATCTTTCATATGTCTATGACTATCTCGCAACCATTCGTATATGGAAATTGCTTCAAAATCGGTGATCCAAGGTAGCATAGTTCCATTCTCATCCCAAAAGGAATCAAACATTCTCCTGTTTGAGTCATATGGTGTCAAATTATAACTCATATTAGCCGGTAAAACAATGGCTGCCAACTTCAATCGCAAAAAGATTAATACTGATAATCTAAGTTTTTAAGTTTCAGGTTTTATGCTACTAACGATTTCCTAAAAAACAATGACCCTTTGTCTTGGATTTCAAACAATGGTTAAACATAACCGCTAAGAGCGGGAAATCGCCAAATATGACCGCTAACGCGCGAAATCGCTAAATATGGCTGATAACGCGGGAAACGTCAAATATCGCCGCGAGAGTCCCATGGCCGCTAACGCGGGAAATCGCCAAACATGGCCGCTAACGCGGGAAATCGCCAAACATGGCCGCGAGAGTCCCATTTTTACCCTACTGCTCTGTGTGTCCGATATGTTCAAGGCCAAGCAATCCGTGCAGACTTCCTTGGATTTTCAGAGTGCAAAGATAAGCTCTAGCAACAGCTTTCATTGAAAAACTTACCGAACTAGGTAAAGTTTTATATGTATGCAATGAAATTGATGTATTATAATTATAAAGTGGCCAGAAACTGATCAAAATAGTACCAATAATAATATAGGTGCATATGTAATTTCTTGAGAAACAAAATTTAATGGCTTTATCCATGAAGGATATAAAACAGCAGTTAGTAAAATATTTATCCAATTAAATAATTTAAATACTTGGCTAATCTTTAAAGAATTTATGATTTAAAATGTTAAATGTGATGTGTCCAAACTATCTATTAAAAGTTATATCAAATCTAAAAAGTTTTATATATACACTGAATAACATAAGATTGTTTTCGTTTGCAGTTTGCCTAAAATACATAAGTTCAACTAAGTGTTTTGTCACCATCATAACGGCTTTAACATGCATTTAAAACAGTACATAATTAATAACATTAAGTGTTCCACTTTGCGCTTCAATAATTTCTATATTTGAAACAAGCGCACGGGGATTTCTTATCCTAATACCTAAGTGTAAATCAAAATAACCCCATTATTTGTATCCATGTTTTACGCACAGCTAAATAAAAAAGTTAAATGTTCAGAAGAACTATACTTGGGTGTGTTTACAAACACGTTCGTGTCATAATATTGAAATCGCTGTTTAAATACACGGACGAAAGTTTATAAATGATCATTGAATCCACCCATATCTGATATATTTACATTAAAACTTCATTTCTTAACGATGGTTGTTGTTTATCAATTTCACATTAGTTCTGCATAAAGTGGCATTTCCCATCGAAATCGCGTGCATTTGTCCGATACTTCTGTCCTGTCATTGGGCGCAATAATACTATTAGGCGGGGCATATTTACTACGTAACTATTTTTTTCAATGAAATCGTAGTAAAATTATTAGCAACCTGCAAAACTAAAATCTGAAGTAAAGCAGTTAAAACAAAATGAGCAACGATAATTTGATTGATTTTAATGTAGATTTTGATTTCATGATAGATGGAACAGTTGAAGAAATATTAAATGTCAATGATGACGACTTATATCGGAATTTGGAATTGACATTTGGTAAAAATAAAGCATCTAACAAAACATGTAATCGAGGAAATGAAAAAAATAACATATTGTAGTGCACCAAGCAACGTCTAGAAGAAAGAGCTCATTTCAACACTTAGTCTTCTCGCGTCCTCTGGCTTTCCTTCCGCGAAAGTTCCCATTGCTAAACACCTTACACCAACCACCGCCAATCTCGTCTCATCCGATGCTAACTTCCAATGAATTGACAATGCACTTGCTGATTTGTCCAACAACGTATTCCAACATGGTTCATACACCAACTGATCCTTCAACATAACCCACAACAAGTAAATTGACTGGAATTTCTCTCCAATGTGAAAACTCGAGACTAACAAACGTTAATATCGCGTATTATCGCGAGATATAATGAGAACTTTGTAGGTGGCGATATTTTTGTTTTTTACTTGTTATTGTTAATTTTTCACAACTCCAGTTGTATTTTTCTAGTTGTAATACAGTTATAATACGTTTTTAAAGTATACTTTCCCTTGAAAATATAGAAATTAAACCCATAAATAAGGAACTATTTTTTCTGCGCATTCATTGTTTTATAGATTTAGGTTACTGTAGCTGTTCGAATTTATCCACCGTTGAAAACAACGAGAGAAAGAAAAAAAGAGAAAATGCTCTTGAATAATCTATTTATTTTAGCAGAAATGTAAATTTAAATAAATTAGGTTTTGTTTTGCAATATCCATAAAAATATAATTAAATCCCCATGTAAGGAACTGCCGTTTGACCTCGCAATAGCACCTGAAAAATACAAACTAATTTTTCATATATATATACTATATACATATATAGTTCAATATCAATGTTAGGAGTATACATAACACATAGAAAATGTTAGTTTGAACGACCCTTTCGCCATAGTCTCAACATTGTATAAGCTGTTCGCCGAGTCAGCATTTCCTTTTGTTATATACACGTTACACATGCCTGATAAGAATCTAGCTATTGAGTGCATTCCACGAAAAACGTCTGACTTTCTAAAAATAATGTGGCCGAGTTAAAGACTTGTTGTTTATATTTAGTAACATAGGATTTAAACTGTAGTATTATCTTGTTTGAGCCATGCATAGGCTTACTATGTAAGCCATATAATAGTTTTTTGAAGTAAATATATGGACCACGGCTAATAGTTGTGTTATTATGTTTAATACTTAACAACCGGTGGTGCATTTAAATCATTCCTCTTTTATTTTTTACTGTTTCAGCTTACTTTCAGCCCGGCAAAATAATCATACCTCTCTGCTGTGTCGTATCAATTGACTCTTATTTAAATCGCAGTTATGCTATATTTTGGTACTAAATACCAAATGAACATAGTTGAATTATGTTTAACTATAAAGCCTTTGCTATTCCAGTCCTAGCCCTCCTTGTTTCTAAAAAAAACTAATATACTTTGAGTGCTGCGCCACGAATTCACATTTCTCATCATCGCGGATGTGTATAAACTTGTGCAAACAATGAACAGGATGTGGCAAAAGTAGAGTAGCCTCTGAAACACGAGCAGTAGTAGATTATCCATGACATGATTTACATACAAACATATAATCACAATAACAAGTTCCTGGAATGATTAACATACCTACGTATAATTACAATAACCACTACATGGACAAATTTGCATACATACATACAATAACAATTCTTTTGATCAACACGTAACAGTAAAGCATGGTTACACCATCTCAGACCATTAGCTAATTTCCGTTCTTTGAGTTTGATTTCAAAAACAGGCAGAGCATGTTGGATCTACTTGATCTACTTTTTTGTTAACAATTTCACCGCATTGTTTGTACACCGGATTTGGTCACTTTATCGAATACACAGTGGTTACGTTCAACTAATTTTATTTAACTCATTTAATTATTTTTTTCTAACGTTGTTTAATGTTTAGAACACTTGTGGAACTATGTCCCAATATAAGGCGTTGAGGGTCGTGGAGCACGAGAAATCAGTGCTATTTCGCGTGAAAATTGGTCAATTGTCTATATAATATAAAGTAAATTTATTTAGTAGTATGTGAACATTAAAGGTTAACCCGGGGTTTTCCTAAACTGCATTAATATATGTTGCTTTACCATTTTTGCCTTCGAAAAATATCATAGTAGTACTTAAAACCGTTTCCAGCGTTTAGATATGAAACAAATTGGATTTTGATATCCGGTAAATACTAAGGGCATCGAGGTCACCATGGTCAAATTACTCTTTTACATTATTTAATGTAAATCATGTGTTTTGATGACACGATTTTAATTTAAACCATTTAAAGGCTGAAATCTGTTAAGACTGACAAGTAATGGCTATTTCAAGTGCTAATATGTAAAAAATAAACATTTAAATTGTATTTGGCAAAAACACAATATCAACTGTGGGGTGGCTATTTTCAAAGCGTTCTGTGAGGTTGTTTCAGTAGAAGTTTGAATCAAATGTTTGCTTTACTCGGAAATGATTAACGTATTTAAATACTGACGTTTTATAAAAACAAAAAAAATAAAGGGTTATGTTAAAACCCTTCAAAATACCAAACTTAAATTGGGATCAGGGGTTCATTTGTAATAAGAATCAAACTAAATGAATGGAATTTAAATGCCTTACATAGGTTTTTCATTACTTGAAAAAGAACGAGATTGTTTCTTTTTCACACTTTCGCTTTAAATGTTATTTGATTGTAGTGTTAAAATCTCCAATGCCATATTGTTATTCAACACAAGTAATGTAGGATAACACTATGACACACTAACACACATATAATATAAGTGTAATAATTGGTATACGTGATTAAGGACTGTCTGGGAACTACTTCCCTGACATGGTGACCTACATTTCAAGGCAAGAAATAGTACACTGCAAATTATGTCAAAAGGTTTAAAAAATGATTCCACAAAGTGACACTGTTCAGGGCTTCTTCGGTGCTGCTAAACTGATAGTTTAATATGTATTGCAAACAGAAAAAGTGAAAGAAGCCCACTATTTTAACGAAAACCAAGTTTGGTTCACACAATTTTAAGCACATTTGCACATGTTAATATATTAGTGTCAACCGTTGCTTTCACATGCTCAACATTGGTACGTCAAGATGAAATATACTGTAATTTCATCATTGGAGTTTGAAAAGCTACCCATTTACAGTTGTATTTTATCTAGATTTGTTGTAGGCATTAAAAATCTAGTGATATATTTATGTTTTTCTTATCACGCCAATTTATTTTTCTTTTAACCATCAAAATGGTAAAATTTATATCACGTCACATGCATTATTATTTTTTTAGCTGCAGTATGACGTAACATGGTTATACAAGTCAACTGGCTCATTCGTACTTGTATTTTACGCTTTCACTTGTAAACAATGCCTTGTAAAATAGATCCAACATACAATAAAAGAGATACCTCAAGAGTTATCGATCGAAATTCATTAATGTCAGTAACAAAAGAGATAATAAAACATCGATAGATACAATATATTGGTTCAAATGTCGTTAGCGTTGTTCTAATAACTGAAGACTAAAATTGTAAATTAAACATTACACTGAAAACCTTTCGTTGCGGTAGGACTAGTCAAGTGATTGTTTTTCTTGTATGAAGGAATCATATCGTCAGGGAAATGATAATGAGAAAAATGATCAAGTCGAATGATTTGTAAGAGCATGGGAAATATTTGGTCTTTTCGTTGGAATCCAACCGATCATAGTACATTTTTTTGCGGGAAAAAGGTTATCTTTAACTTGTTTTTGAATTTTATGCTGATCTGTTACTGTGTAGCTTTTAAGAAAGTTGCTAATTGAATTGGCTATACAATGCTTTTTTAAATACTTATTCTTTGAAGTAATTTTATAATTTATAAATTGACGTAGATAATGTGATAGGTAATGCGATAGTTTCATCGGCTAGCTTTGCCAGCAGTACAGTTCATATACACACGCGCCAGTCAATGAGTACCGCATATAATTAGTTGTTTGTAATGCGATTTGGAATGGTGATGCTTTAGTTCACTATGCCCGTAGTTCCGATAAATGAACGTATACATTCCCTAAAAACAACAAGTAGAAGCCAGCGTAAACGCACAACAAGCTGATCAAGAAAACAATTAAAAATACAAAAAACAAACACTCAATTATGCAAATTAATGTTTATAGTGTATAAAAAAATGTGGGAAAACAATACTACAATGATTAGAAACAAATAAACTTGTTCCTTTGAGATCCTGAATGAGATCCTTTAAATATATGATTATGAAAAGGTGAAGTTGTGCCGGGTCAAAAACATATAATCATGACATTATTTGATGACATGGATGAATCAACCGGTTTCATTTAAAATCACAATAATTTACTGTAAAATTACATGACTGAGACTTTAACAAACACACAAACCCTTGAACGAGCTTCCAAAACGAACAACATGTACATAATCTAAAACATTCATGTGGGATAGATTTGTAGCTAATTTCTACAGTGTGGCAATGAAAGATTACTCGCGTATATTTGTTTTATAAGGTGTATAATTGTCTCCCTTTGCAATTGAACAATTTGCAAACAAAATAACACTAATTTGTTATGTTTCAAGACCCCCAACACCATATATGGTGAGAAATTCCACTTGTGTTCTAAACATTAAACAACGTTATAAGAAAAAAGAATTTGTTGAACGTAACCACATTGTATTTAAAAAGTGACCAAATCCGATTCTATAATGTTGTCTCCGTGTTGACTATCGATCAATGTTGTCCAGTGATTCGGCAGATTATATAATCGAATTATAAAATTTATATTATCATTCACCAATTCGTTTTTCGCACTTGATGGAGAAAACCACCAGAGTAAAACTGGTTCGCTTTCAGACGCTACAACATTTTTAATTTTCTATATATATATATATACACCATTTCGTTACCATTTTTGGTATCTAAGGTATTTCGGTTCTAAGATTCAAAATTTTGTAATCTACAATGAATAAGTACGATTTTACGGAATGTATTTCCGATATTGTATGTATTGTTATTAATACAGAATACTTGTTTTCAAAAAAAAAAGGAATAAATGAGCCCATGACAAAATAATTATGCGAGTCATGTCACCATAGAGACCTCGCATATTTCTTAGATGATCTTAGGTTGACTTAATAAACGGCATCCATGCAAGTGTTAAAATCATGTACGGTCTAATTTATCAAAACTTACCATGGCTTAACCGAAATATATATTTTTTTTTAAAAGAGTGCAAGACTTTATAAACAAGCTAAGAAAACTTGATCATGGAGCAGATTTAGATAGTATCAAAGGGAATGCAAACGCGAGTTGTGCAGGGCTGAATGGGACCGTATGAACTAGATCGTTGAAAAAGGAATGGATAAGCATAACTCAAAACCTTTACGGAATTAAAGAATCAAGACATTTGCATTTTTGTATTTCAATTTTGACAATTTACACTTCGTGAAGAAATAAGATCTAAATCATCTATATATATAATGTACGTACATCTGTATATGGCGACCACTGTGGGTACGCCATTAAAAATATTAATATAACAACCCAAGCAGTTGTTTCAAAACTTAAATGATTCGTTTGTGAACATTGATGTAGCCCATTTGAAAAAGAAAGGTAACTTGTTATCTGACGTTATAGGGAAATCAAAATTTTTGATTGATAAGTTCCAATCAGTATTCACTATGTTACGAAGTACAATAAACAAACCTGAACTCTAAATAGAAATTCCTACCTAACGCATCTCACCTCTTGATAACATCGAAAAGAGTAAAGAAACAACTTCAAAATATTAACACATCGAAAGCAATTGAACCAGACAACATAACTAATATATTATTAAAGAACTGTGCAAATGAACTGTCAACAAGCTTGAGCATGGTATTTCAATACTCTTTAAACAGCGGCGGAGTTACCTTGGATTGAAGAAACTTACACATTTAAATTACCTTTGTGTTCAAAAAGGGCGACAAACTTACAGCTGAGAAATATCGACCAATGAGCCCAACATTCTGTAACCTGCAAAATATTGGAACACATTATCTGTAGCCTATTTAAACATTTCGTAAAAACATAATGTCTTGACATCACTTAAATTGTAACCATGGTTTAAGATCTGGATTCTCTACTGAAACACAGTTGCTGGTTACCTTTCATGACCTAAATTCTTCGGAAAGAAATATCTATTGGACAATGCTATACTTGACTTAAGCAAGATCTTCGATGGTATGCCCCATGATCGCCTACTGCAGAAGATTTCACATTACTGGATATTAGGCGTCTCCTTGCTTATTTTTTATCTCTTTGAAAGACGGGTACATAAATGTAGTGATGGAAGGTGCAACATGAAGGAGCAAACACGTAGACTCCGGAGTACTACAAGGAACAGTCCTTGGACCGATGATGTTGCTCTGCAATAAACATGACTGACATTGAGTGTCAAACGATGATGTTGCTCTGCCATAAACATGACCTGACATTGAGTGTCAAATCATAGGTTTGACTCTTTGATAAAGAACACCTCAGATCACATTGCCACATTTCTTTATTTTGCTGAGATATAAAACATTTTATTCTTATTTTGCTTAATAAAATGAATTCTTTAAGTACGTAACATATATTCATACGCGCAAGCCATTCCATGTATTGACATTTGACAGAGAGTTGTAATTTAAATCAATTTAAAACCGAAAAATAAAATGGACAGAACTCGACGTGATACAGGTCACCAGAAAACCGTCCTTTCGTAATACCCCGTATATACTGCTTATAATTTGCATACTCATAAAGCGGTAAATTGATCATCGAATTCATATGTTGATCATATTTAGATCTTGGATTATCAGATTGTTTTTCTAAATCAGTAAATAGACAACATTAGAAATTTTAAGTTTATTGTTAAGCCTAGTAAGCCTAGTTAAGCATTGTATGATCAGTGATGGCGCTGTGTATAATATTTCTAAATGTTTGGTTTATAAATTGTGTAACAAAGAACATTGTTTTGAGAATGATATTTTGATATTTTACCTAGGAATTTAGCTTTGTCTCTATGTTAAATTGTTACCATGGATACCAATAGAAAATGGTAGATATATTAATATCGGACGGAATGACCGTTTATGCAACCTGTGTTCTAGAAATGTTTGGCTGATGAATACCATTATGGGTTCAGTAATACAAAATTATTACATTACTCATTAGAATACGTACACACTTGAATAACTTATGAATAGCAAAGATAGGACAAACCTTTTCAAGCTTGCTGTATTCTGTAAAATAATACTATCAAAGTTTAGATAGCTCATTTTCCGTATAATTCACATTTTAGCTGTTTTGGATAATTTTATGAGACTTTTGAATTGTATGGTACATGGTATCCCTAATGTTTCGAAATGGATGAACATAATGTGTGTATTGTATACGTACTAAAACATGATTGTTTTGACTATACTTTTGTTCATTTGTTATAATTACAGGCATGTAATATGCCTTGATTTTAAATAAATCTTGAATCTTGTCTTATTATTTTCTTTTTTATGCTCGGTATGCTCAGTGCTAATGACCTGCTTTGAGTTAATGTTATAAATGTAGGCTTTCACCTTGTAAAGAGATATAATTAGATTAGGGATCTGAGGGTGAGTTTTATGTTAATGAGTCCGAGTTTTATTTAAGGGTGCATGATTAGAATACCTGATCGAACGCATTTAAATCACACAACTTTTGTGAGTGTGTTATTCCAAGATAATTTCTCAGAACGATTTTTAAGACCTTCTTTTAAGCATTCCTGTTCAAGCTTATTAAGACTTAAAGCAATCTAATGTTAAACTATAAATTTCATGTTCACAACAGCAACACAATTTGAAGCAAATAATAACGGTGAAGTCAATTCCTATGTTTGAAACATTTCCATGAAACATAATTTTATCTTATAAGTATGTTTATATATATATGAAGAATAAATAAAAAGTAGATATAAACTAAAAACACTGAACCCGGATGTTAATGACGCATGGTTTTGAATCGCTGCAAGTACGGACGCTTTGTAGTTGAAACTTATACCAGCGCAGCTTGCCCAGCGTGAAACATCGAGCTGCAGAAATTGTGTCTTCAATCAAGCTGAAGAAATAGTGTGTTTAAAAATGTCGTTTTGGGTGATTTTGTTTGCTGCAATTACAAGTGCAGATGGATACTGGTTGGATCCAAATGTAAGATAATCAGCTGATATTTTGATTGTAGATAATAAGGCAGATGTTTTATCCTTACCGAGTTTAAAAGTGTCAGGTTTTTATTGTGATATTAGTTCAAGGTCTATACCCAACAGGTTAAATACATGTGTGTGACCCATTTTTCGGCAGAGAAAGTTATGCAGATATTAGAACCGTGCAATATACAATATCGATCAGTTGTTGGTTCATATATGTTGGTCTCTCTCTCTCTCTCTCTCTCTCTCTCTCTCTCACACACACACACGCACGCGCGCGAGCACCACACGCACGCTCGTACACGCACGCACCTATATAAATATACAGGGTTATATTTTGTTTAACGTTTACTGTAATGGTAAAGTCATACATGTATGTATCAGTGTGTATCAGTGTGTGTATACCACGTTATAAATTGCGTCATAAGTGCTTCGTTACACAGGCATCTGAATCATTGTTTGTCACTAAAATATTGTTTAAAACCATTTTGGGTACATACAATGAGATAAACAACACATCTGAAGATATTTAGTGTCTTTGATATACAAAAAAGAAACAAGGTATGTAACTCAAACTTACCCGAGTTCACGGTAGAGTCCAGTTTTATGTAAATTTCTCAACCAACATATGAACAATCCATTTTTAAATAAGTGACATGGAAAGAAGAGTCAATTACCTTTAAAATGGTGTGCGATATGTTGGTATAACTATATTGTCTTTAGACAAACAAGCATAATTCAATGTCAAATTCTCATGTTTTTCTTTAGTCGGAAAGAGTACAGCAAATTAAAATCTTCAATTTTCCCCGTGTAAACAGTACTGAACACAGACCTATTAAAGTTATTTTATGCTTCAGTGTATAAAGTGTTCAGTTCCATGTCACTTATTTAAAAATGGATTGTTTATATGTTGGTTGAGAAATTTACATAAAACTGGACTCTACCGTGAACTCGGGTAAGTTTGAGTTACATACCTTGTTTCTTTTTTTGTATATCAAAGACACTAAATATCTTCAGATGTGTTGTTTATCTCATTGTATGTACCCAAAATGGTTTTAAACAATATTTTAGTGACAAACAATGATTCAGATGCCTGTGCTTCGTTAGTAGGCAATATTTTGCTTCATATGAAAACTTTAAACAAAGATAACTTTACCATTTTAAATTAATCATAGCGCTGTCTACGACGCGCACAGAGCCCCGTCTTTGGCCTTTCACTAGAGTTTGATTGAAAGTTAAGTTTCTTAAAACAGTCACAAAACCGCCGCCTGACGAAGCACTGTCAAAACGTTATTTTGAAAACAGGCTTGTCGATGTTTTTGAGGAAAATAATCAAATTATTAAACTCCGGTAATAAAACGAAGCGGGGCTCTTTAAGTGGCATAAACTGCACTTTGTTTCATTTAAAATGGTCAAGAAAAGGAAAAGTAGTCTTTGTTTAAAGTCTTCATTCGAAGCCAAATGCTGCTTTCCGACGTAGTATTTATGACGCGATCTACAAACACGGTGTATGTAAACGTGTATTATTAACTATTTGTAAGGTTAGGGAACACATTTGGATTTGAAGGTCAAACATGTAGGTCTACACACACGGTGTATGTAAACGTGTATTATTAACTATTTGTAAGGTTAGGGAACAAATTTGGATTTGAAGGTCAAACTTGTAGGTCTCATATATTGAAGTGCTTATTAATATATAAACGGTTTAGCACTTTATCTGGTCAAACATGAGTCACTATCGCTTGTGTCTCGACTATCTCAATATAAGAGTTTGTCTTTTGTACTTTGAACGGTTAAACAAGTGTCATTTCCAGCCTCTTTACTTTAATGAGTGACTCAAAAGAAAATAAATGTATGTATTATAATGGTACTTCAACAAAGTCATAATTATATAGTTATACAAGTACATAAGTCATTGACTGATACGAGAACACGCGCATGTTGAAAACAGTAAAATTAAAACAACAACAAACTAGATCTAATATAAACTCAATAAAACAATGAAAACTACAAGCACAAACAAAATCTTAAATTAATTAATCTAACGTGTATCTAGAATGACTTATTGATTTAAAATAGTACAACATTTTGCCCGGCTGTTTTATTTATTAAACCTTGGCCGTGAAGTTCATGAATTGGTTCACATTCTATAGGGTGGATATCATATTTCCGTTTATATTTCTATTCTGATTGACCTGTATGACCCATCAAGCATAAACGTATTAACTAAATGTCAAAGGAGAACTTCTAATGTTGCCCTGAAAAGAAGTAACTGGTTGTTTATGATTGTATCATGTACCTGTCATTTTTCAGTGCTTGCGTTGTATTAAATATACTCAAACTATATAACCACATCTACATTGATGTTATTGGACCGTGTATTTCCCCAGCCACCGGAGATCGTGTTGATGCACATCCGGTCTGAGATCCAGTTCAGGTTCGCCACGACCCTAGTGACGAGCGTTGTCCGTAACCATGCCAACCACACCCAAGACTCAACCTTTCAGGTCACACTGCCGGAGGAAGCCTTCATATCGAACTTTACTCTGTATGTTGAAATCATTACAACAAATACATACACGATCTGTACGCTGAGATACTCGATCACAAAGTGTTTCAAATGATATGGAAATTTTAACGAATGTTATGACAGAACATTGACGTCATACGTCATGAGATTATTAATATAAAGCATCCACGTTTTCGTGAAATTAAATGTCGTAAATTCTTAATTTAAAATCAGCAATCCTTGCCCCATTGGTATCAAATTAACATATTCATATGAGCTATTTAGTAACGCCTTAGTATATTAAATGTTTGTCACATTAATTTTAATTTCAATCGCATTGCTAGCCATCAATAAAGAACGTCTACATTGTAAAATGGTGATAGCAAAATGCGTCTATCTGTAACGATATTCAGTGAGATAGACGGGGTAGTGTACCCGGGCTTGGTCAAAGACAAGGATGAGGCGCGGCGAGATTACGAGCGAGCCAAGAAAAAGGGCCAGAGTACGGGCCTCCTCAGTCAGAAGTACGTGCTCCTTTTTGTATTATTTAACACATTTATCTCTGGAATATTTCCAAACATTTCTCGGTCAAATATATGCGGCTCAGATTGGAAAATGCGATAACAGATATTAACGAGGCAGCGTGCAAGAGTCATGGAGCTCGGAATATTTATATCCGGGATGCATGAACCAAATCGATTATTTTTTCCACTTTACCTTAAAATTTATTTGTTTTGTTAAATTGCACATTGAATACATCATCACATTTCGCGTGGGCCCTTCATTGGTTCCTATTGTTCACCCTGCAGGCCACGAGACACCAAAAACTTCAAGGTTGAGATCTCTATTGCCAAGGAGAGCACTGTGACCTTCAATTTGACCTACATTGAGCTGCTTAAGAGGACGAGAGGCTTTTATGAGCACCGGATGTTCATTAAACCTGGTCAACCCGTCGGCAATTTCCAGGTCATGTCACTGAATGTTTTTAGAGTCTATTTTGTCATAAATTATGAAGATATACCGTTGTAACCCGAGACCTATGTTATAGTTCGATAGGAAAACAATAATATCTACCTTGGTCATGTAAACACAGAGACCTTATATTTCACCTATGGTTAGTTCTCTTTGTTTTTTTTATACGGAAAGAGAAATGATTTTAACGAAAGTTCGTTCCGGTTTTGCTGTTTATCCGAATGCGTGATTTAACAGACAGATAACAGTACAGACAATGCAACTGTGCGTCATGATTTAGGAAAGGGTAGAATAAAGTGTATTCCATAGAACGGAATATATTCACCACAAATTCTGATGGGTTTTCGAATTCTTATGTAAAACATCTATTACTTCAAATAAATATTGATAATACCAACAGAGATGTGAAGCGACAAGTATTATTAATAAACTGCCCAAATTTGGCATCGTTTTTTGGCAATCCAAACATGGGATTTACTCTATTCACATCATTGACTTACAGATCGATGTAGCTATTGTTGAGTCACGTGACATAACCTACCTTCATGTGCCACCTCTAAAAGAATTCGCCGAACTACTTACAAACGAAATTGCAGGTAGATATCCAATCAATTACTATAAACCTCTCTTTAAGATACAAACAATGTCTTAAGTTGTTTTAAGAAGCCAATTCTTAAATGACATAAACTCTTTTTTTAGAATATTAAAATAGAATTTTGCAGTTTTGGGCCTTTTTCTATTAAAATTTTATTCAGCTCGATTGTGACGAAAGCTAATAGCTTAATAATTCAATGACCATTCTAACCCTCTAAACGCAGACTCAAGACGTTAGTGGAGTTTGTCCATGAGGTAAACTAGCAAAGCACCAGTAATGTTTATCAAATAAGTCAGCAAAAACATAAATCATAGATCCATCTTGCTTACGGAATTAAAAGATTTTGTAATCAAGATAAATGCCTTAAGTTTAAATGTTTTATTCTCTTTTGGCAGAGGATGTTCCCCTGAGCGAGCCTAACGCAGAGATTGTGCGACCAGACGACAGGAGCGCGTTCATCACGTTCGTACCTGAAGCTGACCAATGGGAAGAAGGGCTGCTCGGAAAGTTTGTTGTCCAGTATGACGTTGAGAGAGGAATGGACGGTGGAGACGTGCTGGTTAGCATATGCTTTGAACTATAGATTCAATATGTCTACTTAAATGATTATCACTAGTGGATCCAGATGGGGTGCACCCGGCGCGCGTTCCCCCTAAAATCGTCCAAGTATACTTTTTATTTCAATTAAGGAGAAATAAATGACGCCAAAAATGTACCGTCTAGGACTTGAAATTGTCAATTTTGGGAGTACCCCAAACCCCTCTGCCAACACTTTAAATTGAATAAATTAAGGTGCTGAAGGAATGGCGCAAGTCAAAAGGTAACGCCCCTAAGTTACATTCCCCCTAATATCAATTCCTCCATCCGCCCGTGATTATCATTGTCAGTCACGCAGCATGATTGACTGACTGTTATTTGGAACATAGTGAAAATGTTATAGGATTTAAAAGATTACCTTTCATTTTTCCGACTACCATACTTACGACCGTTCCAGGTTGTGAATGGTTACTTCGTCCACTTTCTTGCCCCAGATCTCGGGGATCCCCTTCCCACTGATGTCTTGTTTATCGTGGACGTCAGCGGCTCCATGAGTGGTAAGAAGATCAAGCAATGCAGGGTAAGTCAAGCATTTTCGAAGGAAAGTATGTAAATGTCCCATAACGCAATGTTTATTGCATATGCTATATCATAATATGTACATGGTAAAAGAGGCTTTATAATGAAATGAAATTGGTTAAGCGATGTAGATGGTAAATGCTGTTAGATCAAGCAATGCATATGTGCGATGTGGCTGGATACAATGTACTTGGTAAGTTAGGCTAGATCATGCCATGTGCATGGTAGGTGTGGCTAGATCATGCCATGTACATAGTAGGTGTGGCTAGATCATGCCATGTACATAGTAGGTGTGGCTAGATCATGCCATGTACATAGTAGGTGTGGCTAGATCATGCCATGTACATGATAGGTGTGGCTAGATCATGCCATGTACATAGTAGGTGTGGCTACATCATGCTATGTACATGGTAGGTATGGCTAGATCATGCCATGTACATGGTAGGTGTGGCTAGTTCATGCCATGTACATGATAGGTGTGGTTGGATCATGCCATGTACATGGTAGGTGTGGCTAGATCATGCCATGTACATGGTAAGTGTGGCTAGAACATGCCATGTACATGGTATGTGTGGCTAGATCATGCCATGTACATTAGGTGTGGCTAGATCATGCCATGTACATGGTAGGTGTGGCTAGATCATGCCATGTACATGGTAGGTGTGGCTATATCATGCCATGTACATGGTAGGTGTGGCTAGATCATGCCATGTACATAGTAGGTGTGGCTAGATCACGCCATGTACATAGTAGGTGTGACTAGATCATGCCATTGCCATGGTAGGTGTGGCTAGTTCATGCCATGTGCATGGCAGGTGTGGCTAGATCATACCATGTACATGGTAGGTAAGGCTAGATCATACCATGTACATGGTAGGTGTGGCTAAATCATGCCATGTACATGGCAGGTGTGGCTAGATCATGCCATGTACATAGTAGGTGTGGCTAGATCATGCCATGTACATGGTAGGTGTGGCTAGATCATGCCATGTACATAGTAGGTGTGGCTAGATCATGCCATGTACATAGTAGGTGTGGCTAGATCCTGTCATGTACATAGTAAGTGTGGCTAGATCATGCCATGTACATGGTAGGTGTGGCTAGATCATGTCATGTATATGGTAGCTGAAGCTAGATCATGCCGTGTACATGGTAGGTGTGGCTAGATCATGCCATGTATATGGTAGCTGTAGCTAGATCATGCCATGTACATAGTAGGTGTGGCTAGATCATTCCATGTACATGGCAGGTAAGGCTAGATCATGCCATGTACTTGGTAGGTGTGGCTAGATCATGCCATGTACATGGTAGGTGTGGCTAGATCATGCCATGTACATGTTGGTGTGGCTAGATCATACCATGTACATGGTAGGTAAGGCTAGATCATGCCATGTACATAGTAGGTGTGGCTAGATCATGCCATGTACATACATGGTAGGTGTGGCTAGATCATGCCATGTACATGGTATGTGTGGCTAGATCATTTCATGTACATGGTAGGTGTGGCTAGATCATGCCATGTGCATGGTAGGTGTGGCTAGATCATACCATGTACATGGTAGGTGTGGCTAGATAATGCCATGTACATGGTAGGTGTGGCTAGATCATGCCATGTACATAGGTGTGGCTAGATCATGCCATGTATATGGTAGATGTGGCTAGATCATGCCATGTATATTGTAGGTGTGGCTAGATTATGCAATGTACGTGGTAAGTGTGGCTAGATCATGCCATGTGCATGGTAAGTGTGGCTAGATCATGCCATGTACATGGTAGGTGTGACTAGATCATGCCATGTACATAGTAGGTGTGGCTTGATCATGCCATGTACATAGTAGGTGTGGCTAGATCATGCCATGTACATGGTAAGTGTGGCTATATCATGCCTTGTACATGGTAGGTGTGGCTAGATCATGCCATGTACATGGTAGGTGTGGCTAGATCATGCCATGTACATGGTAAGTGTGGCTAGATCATGCCATGTACATGGTAAGTGTGGCTAGATCATGCCATGTACATTAGGTGTGGCTTGATCATGCCATGTATATTAGGTGTGGCTAGATCATGGCTTGTACATGGTAGGTGTGGCTAGATCATGCCATGTACATGGTAGGTGTGGCTAGATCATGCCATGTATATTAGGTGTGGCTAGATCATGCCATGTACATGGTAGGTGTGGCTAGATCATGCCATGTACATGGTAGGTGTGGCTAGATCATGCCATGTACATGGTAGGTGTGGCTAGATCATACCATGTACATGGTAGGTGTGGCTAGATCATTTCATGTACATGGTAGGTGTGGCTAGATCATGCCATGTGCATGGTAGGTGTGGCTAGATCATACCATGTAAATGGTAGGTGTGGCTAGATCATGCCATGTACATAGTAGGTGTGGCTAGATCCTGTCATGTACATGGTAGGTGTGGCTAGTTCATGCCATGTACATAGTAGGAGTGGCTAGATCATGCCATGTACATAGTAGGTGTGGCTAGATCCTGTCATGTACATAGTAAGTGTGGCTAGATCATGCCATGTACATGGTAGGTGTGGCTAGATCATGTCATGTATATGGTAGCTGAAGCTAGATCATGCCGTGTACATGGTAGGTGTGGCTAGATCATGCCATGTATATGGTAGCTGTAGCTAGATCATGCCATGTACATAGTAGGTGTGGCTAGATCATTCCATGTACATGGCAGGTAAGGCTAGATCATGCCATGTACATGGTAGGTGTGGCTAGATCATGCCATGGACATAGGTGTGGCTAGATCATGCCATGTATATGGTAGATGTGGCTAGATCATGCCATGTATATTGTAGGTGTGGCTAGATTATGCAATGTACGTGGTAAGTGTGGCTAGATCATGCCATGTACATGGTAAGTGTGGCTAGATCATGCCATGTACATGGTAGGTGTGGCTAGATCATGCCATGTACATAGTAGGTGTGGCTTGATCATGCCATGTATATAGTAGGTGTGGCTAGATCATGCCATGTACATGGTAAGTGTGGCTATATCATGCCTTGTACATGGTAGGTGTGGCTAGATCATGCCATGTACATGGTAGGTGTGGCTAGATTATGCCATGTACATAGGTGTGGCTAGATCATGCCATGTATATGGTAGATGTGGCTAGATCATGCCATGTATATTGTAGGTGTGGCTAGATTATGCAATGTTCGTGGTAAGTGTGGCTAGATCATGCCATGTACATAGTAGGTGTGGCTTGATCATGCCATGTATATAGTAGGTGTGGCTAGATCATGCCATGTACATGGTAAGTGTGGCTAGATTATGCCTTGTACATGGTAGGTGTGGCTAGATCATGCCATGTACATGGTAAGTGTTGCTAGATCATGCCATGTACATGGTAAGTGTGGCTAGATCATGCCATGTACATAGTAGGCGTGGCTAGATCATGCCATGTATATAGTAGGTGTGGCTAGATCATGCCATGTACATTAGGTGTGGCTAGATCATGCCATGTATATTAGGTGTGGCTAGATCATGCCATGTACATGGTAGGTGTGGCTAGATCATGCCATGTACATGGTAAGTGTTGCTAGATCATGCCATGTACATGGTAAGTGTGGCTAGATCATGCCATTTACATAGTAGGTGTGGCTAGATCATGCCATGTACATGGTAGGTATGGCTAGATCATGCCATGTACATGGTAAGTGTGGCTAAATCATGCCATGTACGTAGTAGGTGTGGCTAGATCATGCCATATACATAGTAGGTGTGGCTAGATCATGCCATGTACATGGTAAGTGTGGCTAGATCATGCCATGTACATGGTAGGTGTGGCTAGATCATGCCATGTACATGGTAGGTGTGGCTAGATCATGCCATGTACATGGTAGGTGTGGCTAGATCTTGCCATGTACATGGTATGTGTGGCTAGATCATACCATGTACATGGTAGGTGTGGCTAGATCTTGCCATGTACATGATTGGTGTGGCTAGATTATGACATGTACATGATAGGTGTGGCTAGATCATGCCATGTACATAGTAGGTGTGGCTAAATCATGCCATGTACATGGTAGGTGTGGCTAGATCATGCCATGAACATGGTATTTGTGGCTAGATCGTGCCATGTACATAGTAGGTGTGGCTAGATCATGCCACATACATAGTAGGTGTGGCTAGATCATGCCATGTACATGTTAGGCGTGGCTATATTATGTGTACATGGTAGGTGTGGCTAGATCATGCCATTTACATGGTAGGTGTGGCCAGATCATGCCATGTACATGGTAGGTGAGGCTAGATCATGCCATGTAGATGGTAGATGTTGCTATATCATGCCATGTACATGGTAAGTGTGGCTAAATCATGCCATGTACATAGTAGGTGTGGCTAGATTATGCCATGTACATAGTAGGTGTGGCTAGATCATGCCATGTACATGGTAAGTGTGGCTAGATCATGCCATGTACATGGTAGGTATGGCTAGATCATGCCATGTACATGGTAGGTGTGGCTAGATCATGCCATGTACATGGTAGGTGTGGCTAGATCATGCCATGTACATGGTATGTGTGGCTAGATCATACCATGTACATGGTAGGTGTGGCTAGATCTTGCCATGTACATGATTGGTGTGGCTAGATTATGACATGTACATGATAGGTGTGGCTAGATCATGCCATGTACATAGTAGGTGTGGCTAGATCATGCCATGTACATGGTAGGTGAGGCTAGATCATGCCATGAACATGGTATTTGTGGCTAGATCGTGCCATGTACATAGTAGGTGTGGCTAGATCATGCCACATACATAGTAGGTGTGGCTAGATCATGCCATGTACATGTTAGGTGTGGCTATATTATGTGTACATGGTAGGTGTGGCTAGATCATGCCATGTACATGGTAGGTGTGGCCAGATCATGCCATGTACATGGTAGGTGAGGCTAGATCATGCCATGTAGATGGTAGATGTTGCTATATCATGCCATGTACATGGTAGGTGTGGCTAGATCATGCAATGTACATAGTATGTGTGGCTAGATCATGCCATGAACATGGTAGGTGTGGCTAGTTCATGCCATGTACATAGTAGGTGTGGCTAGATCATGCCATGTACATGTTAGGTGTGGCTATATTATGTGTACATGGTAGTTGTGGCTAGATCATGCCATGTACATGGTAGGTGTGGCTAGATCATGCCATGTACATGGTAGGTGAGGCTAGATGATGCCATGTGGATGGTAGATGTTGCTATATCATGCCATGTACATGGTAGGTGTGGCTAGATCATGCTATGTACATAGTATGTGTGGCTAGATCATGCAATGAACATGGTAGGTGTGGCTAGTTCATGCCATGTGCATAGTAGGTGTGGCTAGATCATGCCATGTACATGGTAAGTGTGGCTAGATTATGCCATGTACATATATGGTAGATGTGGATGATCATGCCATGTAAATGGTAGGTGTGGCTAGATCATGCCATGTACATGGTAAGTGTGGCTAGATCATGCCATGTACATACATGGTATATGTGGTTGATCATGCCATGTAAATGGTAGGTGTGGCTAGATCATGCCATGTACATGGTAGGTGTGGCTAGATCATGCCATGTACATGGTAGGTGTGGCTAGATCATGCCATGTACATGGTAGGTGTGGCTAGATCATGCCATGTACATGGCAGGTGTGGCTAGATCATGCCATGTACATGGCAGGTGTGGCTATATCATGCCTTGTACATGGCAGGTGTGGCTAGATCATGCCATGTACATGGCAGGTGTGGCTAGATCATGCAATGTATATGGCAGATGTGCGTTGTAGGTGTAGAAAGATTTTATGCAATATACATTATACGTGTGGAGAGATAATGCAATGTGCATTGTAGTTGTAGAGAAAGATCATTGAAGGTACAGTGTAGGTGTAGAGAGAGAGATCATACAAGGTACATTGTATGTGTAAAGAGGGATCATGCAAGGTACATTATATGTGTAGAGAGGGATCATGCAAGGTACATTTAATGTGTAAAGAGGGATCATGCAAGGTACATTTTATGTGTAGAGAGAGATCATGCAATGTATATTTTATGTGTAGAGAGGGATCATGCAAGGTACATTGTATGTGTAAAAAGAGATCATGCAAGATACATTGTATGTGTAGAGAGGGATCATGCAAGGTACATTTTATGTGTAGAGAGGGATCATGCAAGGTACATTGTACGTGTAGAGAGAGCAATCATGCAAGGTACATTGTTTGTGTAGAGAGGGATCATGCAAGGTATATTATATGTGTAAAGAGGGATCATGCAAGGTACATTGTATATGAAGAGAGGGATCATGCAAGGTATATTGTGTGTGTAGAGATGGGTCATGCAAGGAACATTGTATGTGTAGAGATAGATAATGCAATGTACATTTTAGGTGTAGAGAAAGATTATGCAATGTCTATTGTTGCTGTAAAGAGAAACCTTGCAATGTACATTGTATGTGTAGAGAGAGAGATCATGCAATATACGTTGTAGGTGTAGAGAGGGATCATGCAAGGTACATTGTATGTATGTGTAGAGAGGGATCTTGCAAGGAACATTCTATGTGTAGTGAGAGAGATCATGCAATGTACGTTGTAAGTGTAGAGAGGGATCATGCAATGTACAGTGTATGTGTAGAGTGATCATGCAAGATACATTGTATATGTGGATAGAGATCATGCAATGAACATTGTAGGGGTAAAGAGCGATCATGCGAGGTACATTGTTGGTGTAGAGAGAGATCATGCAATTTACATTGTAGGTGTGAAAAGAAATTATGCAATGTACATTGTAGGTGTAGAGAGAGAGATCATGCAAGGTACATTGTAGGTGTAGAGAGAGATCATGCAATGTACATTGTAGGTGTGAAGAGAGATCATGCAATGTACATTGTATACGTAGAAAGAGATCACGGAATGTATATTGCAGGGGTAGAGAGAGATCATGCAATGTACATTGTAGGTGTAGAGAGAGATCATGCAGGGTACATTGTAGGTGTGAATAGAGATCATGCAATGTACATTGTATGCGTAGAAAGAGATCACGAAATGTGCATTGCAGGGGTAGAGAGAGAGTATGCAATGTACATTGTAAATGTCAAGAGAGATCATCCTAGGTGCATTGTAGGTCCGGAGAGAGATCATGCAATGTACATTGTAGGTGTGAAGAGAGATCATGCAATGTACATTGTAGGTGTGAAGAGAGATCATGCAATGTACATTGTAAGTGTCGAGAGAGATCATCCAAGGTGCATTGTAGGTCCAGAGAAAGATCATGCAATGTACATTGTAGGTGTGAAGAGAGATCATGCAATGTACATTGTATGCGTAGAAAGAGATCACGGAATGTGCTTTGCAGGGGTAGAAAGAGAGTATGCAATGTACATTGTATGCGTAGAAAGAGATCACGGAATGTGCTTTGCAGGGGTAGAGAGAGAGTATGCAGTGTACATTGTATGCGTAGAAAGAGATCACGGAATGTGCTTTGTAGGGGTAGAGAGAGAGTATGCAAGGTAGGTTGTATGTGTAGAGAGATATAATGCATGGAAAGTTGTATGTGTAGAGAGAGAGATATTGAAATGTACATTGAAGGGGTAGAGAGAGATTTTGGAATGTACATAATAGGTGTGGAGAGAGATCATGCAATGTACATTGTAGGTGTAGAGAGATATCATGCAATGTACATTGAAGGTGTAGAGAGATATCCTGCAATATACATTGTAGGTGTAGAGAGATATCATGCAATGTACATTGTAGGGTTAGAAAGAGATCATGCAATGTACATTGTAGGTGTAGAGAGATATCATGCAATATACATTGTAGGTGTAGAGGGGTATCATGCAATGTACATTGTAGGTGTAGAGAGAGATCATGCAGGGTACATTGTAGGTGTAGAGAGAGATCATGCAATGTACATTGTAGGTGTAAAGAGAGATCATGCAGGGTACATAGTAGGTGTAGAGAGAAGTCATGCAATGTACATTGTATGTTTGGAGAGAGATCATGCAAGGTACGTTGTAGGTGTAGGGAGAGATCATGCGAGGTACATTATAGGTTTAGAGAGAGATAATGCAATATACATTGTAGGTGTAGAGAGAGATCATGCGAGGTACATTGTAGGTGTAGGGAGAGATCATGCAATGTACATTATAGGTGTAGAGAGAGATCATGCGAGGTACATTATAGGTTTAGATAGAGATAATGCAATATACATTGTAGGTGTAGGGAGAGATCATGCAATATACCTTGTAGGTGTAGAGAGAGATCATGCGAGGTACATTGTAGGTGTAGGGAGAGATCATGCAATGTACATTGTAGGTGTAGGGAGAGATCATGCAATGTACATTGTAGGTGTAGAGAGAGTGCAATGTACATTATAGGTGTAGAGAGAGATCATGCGAGGTACATTATAGGTTTAGATAGAGATAATGCAATATACATTGTAGGTGTAGGGAGAAATCATGCGACGTACGTTATAGGTGGAGAGCAAGATCATGAAATATGCATTGCATATGTGGAGAGCGATCATGCAGGGTATAGTGTAGGTGTGGAGAGAGATCACGCGTGGTACATTGGATTTTAAGAGAGAGAGATCATGCAATGTACATTGTAGGTGTGGAGAGAGATCATGCAATGTACATTGTAGGTGTGGAGAGATAATGCAACGTACATTGTAGGTCTAGAGTGAGATCATGCAATGTACATTGTAGGTGTAGAGAGGGATCATGCAATGTACATTGTAGGTGTAGAGAGGGATCATGCAAGGTACATTGTAGGTATAGAGAGTGATCATGGGAGGTACATTGTAGTTAAAGAGAGCGATCATGCAAGGTACATTGTAGGGGAAGACAGCGATCATGCGAGGTACATTATAGGTGTAGAGAAAGATCATGCAATGTACATTGTAGGTGTAGAGTGATCATGCAAGGTACATTGTGTGTTTCGAGAGAGATCATGCAATTTACATCGTAGGTGTGGAGAGAGATCATGCAAGGTACATTGTAGGTGTAGATATAGATTATGCAATGTACTTTGTGTGTGTCGAGAGAGATCATGCAATATACATTGTAGGTGTGGAAAGAGATCATGCAAGGTAAATTGTAGGTGTGGAGAGAGATCATGCAATGTACATTGTATGTGTAAAGAGAGATCATGCAATGTACATTGTATGTGTAGAGATAGATCATGCAATGTACATTGTAGGTATAGAGAGAGATCATGCAATGTACATTGTAGGTGTGAAGAGAGATCATGCAATGTACATTGTATGTGTACAGAGAGATCATGCAAGGTACATTGTAGGTGTAGAGAGAGATCATGCAATGTACATTGTAGTTGTGGAGAGAGATCATGCAATGTACATTGTATGTGTAGAGAGTGATCATGCCAGGTACATTGTAGATGTAGAGAGAGGTCATGCAATGTACATTGTGTGTGTCGAGAGAGATCATGCAATGTACATTGTAGGTGTGGAGAGAGATCATGCAATGTACATTGTATGTGTAGAGAGAGAGATCATTCAATGTACATTGTAGGTGTGGAGAGAGATCATGCAATGTACATTGTATGTGTGGAGAGAGATCATGCAATGTACATTGTAGGTGTAGAGAGTGATCATGCAATGTACATTGTAGGTGTAGATAGAGATCATGCAATGTACTTTGTGTGTGTCGCGAGAGATCAAACAATGTGCATTGTAGGTGTGGAGAGAGATCATGCAAGGTAAATTGTAGGTGTGGAGAGAGGTCATGCAAGGTACATTGTAGGTATAGAGAGAGATCATACAATGTACATTGTGGGTGGAGAGATCATCTTGCAATGTACATTGTAGGGGTAGAGAGAGATCATGCAATGTACATTATAGGTGTGGAGAGAGATCATGCAATATACATTGTAGGTGTAGAGAGAGATCATGCAATATACATTGTAGGTGTGAAGAGAGATCATGCAATGTACATTGTATGTGAAGAGAGTGGTCATGCCAGGTACATTGTAGGTATAGAGAGAGATCATGAAATGTACATTGTAGGTGTAAAGGGAGATCATGCAATGTACATTGTAAGTGTGGAGAGAGATCATGCAATGTACATTGTAGGTGTGAAGAGAGATCATGCAATGTACATTGTAGGTGTGAAGAGAGATCATGCAATGTACATTGTATGTGTAGAGAGTGATCATGCAATGTATATGGTAGGTATACATGCGTAATAAAATGTAAATGGTAGATGTTGCTTTGCAATGCAAAGTTCACGTTTATTATTTATTACTGAAAACATAAGCTCTGTTATATATATTTCTACCAATAAAGAACTTAATTGATAACAAACTTGCATACAATTCAAATTCTTTAGACACAGAACTCTCTACTCATTACCGCACTACTTTGAATATGACATTTCTCGAATTGAATCTTTAATACATAATTGACATATTTATAATACTTTTAGGAATCGTTGTTATCAATGTTAGACCAGTTGCGGAAGGGTGACCGCTTCAACATCATCAAGTTCAATGATAACATTAATACATACAACAAAGACATGGTGGACGTTGACGATGACTCCGTACAGTCCGCCAAGACATGGGTGAAGAAAAACATCAATGCTTTGGGAGGTGAGTTTTTGTGGAATAATCGTACATATGTCCACCTCCGCAGTCCATTCACAAAGTAAAGTTACTTTTAGTTATCAAATTAACCACACTGAAATATGCATGATATATATGCACAATAAATAAATAGCATTTTGTTTTGATTCCGATTTTTTTCAGTTTCTAATCTTGGTGAGGACTTAAAATGCCCTCCATTGTTCCAATGGTTATGAACAAAATTAAACTGGTATTGTTGATCTTCGGCAATATCGCTACCTCTTGTGCATTTTCGGCAAACTCCGATATGCATTCTTCGTAAATTGTCTTATTTTAATATAATTATTATAATTAATTTCTCCTCCATTTAAGGGGAGACATATTGTTTCTGCCCTGTCTGTCAGTCTGTCCGTCCGTACGTCACATTTCCTATCCGCTCGATAACTATAGAACACTTGGACATACTTGGTTTTCAGGTCGGTGATGACCAGTATATGACTCTATTGGTTTTGAAATCAGTAGGTTAAAGGGCTAGGTCGAGGTGACATTGCGGTGAAAAACAACAGTTTCCTCTCGAACGCTTGCACCTAAGAACTTTATACTTGGTGTGACCATAGATGAACTCTGTTAGTTTTAAGATCAGTAGGTTAAAGGTCAAGGTCAACGTGACATTGAGGGTTTAAAAAAGTTTCCGTTAAATAACTGAAGATCCTTTTAGTCCAGGAACTTCATACTTTGTTTGCCAGTTGGTCATTACCAGTAGATGACCCTCATTGATCTTGAGCTTAAAGGTTACAATGACCAAACACTAAAAAGTGGTTACAATCAATAACTGAAAAATGCTTGGGCCTAGAAACTTAATACAATACAAACTTTGTTTAAACTTTCTTAATACGATCTTACTATTGTATACAGGTCAATAAGTCAAACTTCAAGGTCTTTGTTAACTCGTCCCCAGTCCAAAGCTACATCGTAATTATTTCTCACCTACAATCTGAATCACATACTGGCGGAAACAAGCGCTTTTTCAAAAAACAAACAAACCGATCTCTAGTTGTTTTATTTATATACGTAATATGTATGAATGTTAAATGCATTTTAAGAAGACACAACGTCTGTTTAAACAAAATATAATTGCCATATGCTGAATTGTATCTAAATTAGTACATGAATAAAGTACTTCATCCAGGTACTTAGTGTCATGTGAGGTTCCTGTAGAGTTTATACAAACAACGCTAATTGTAAGCGCTTAAAGCGTTGAAACGCAGGCGCGACGAACGTGTTAACTACATGTACTAGGATATATGGACATTGCTTTCATCTTGCAAATTTATTGCTAGTGTAAATGTAATTAAATTTAACTCGATATTGGCTGAGGACGTTTAGACTTTTTGTAGTAGGTAATGTAAAGCAGGGTAATTAAGTCAACACATTTCTGTTTCCTGCATTATTATCGACTATCATCTATTTCCCTTAGTTCCTCGCCAAGATTAACGTTGCAATCTTATGAACGTATTTGAACCGCTTAACACCAATCTGCCTTGTTTTGGAACACCGGTCAATATTTCTTTTATCATGTCATGTCAAAAATAGATCTGACGACACCTCATTTCATTTTGCGGTAACATATAAAGGCCTAAAGCATTCAGCCAAAAAATTACAACTGCGAAAAAAAATCACGGAGAGTACGCACATGTTTCTGTCTGTAGGTACAAATATCAATTCAGCGGTGTTAAAGGGTATCGACACACTCCTTACGCACGCCAGGAATGAAAGCCGGGCACCGCTTATTCTGTTCATGACGGATGGAGAACCAACAAGCGGAGTCGCTAACGGCGACAAAATCCTTACAAACATTCAGGACGCAAACGAAGGTAATCTTAAATGTAACTGAATATCACAACTTAATAATTGTAGTTCTCAGTTAATCAGACAAGGGCGCTGCAAAAATAAAACGGTTAACTGTTTGAATATTGTAAAATCTGGTCTCATAAGCGTTCGAATAATTAATAAATAAAAAATAAATAACATATGATACTTGATTGTTATCCTTGACGCTCCTAAAACCACACTTATAACAGTGAGTTTACTTTGTTTGAATTTCATTCTTTAAGCATATTATTTTCAATCTTCTTAAGGCAGCGTGCCCATATTCACGCTGGGGTATGGAAGAGGTGCAGATTTCGGGCTCTTGAAAAAGATGGCGGGCCAAAATCAGGGCGTCGCGCGCAAAATTTATGAGGACTCGGACGCTGCGTTACAGGTGCAATTCTTACTAACATTTCTTCAGTGATGGATTAACTGTTTACATAAAATATTACGATTTCATTTAACTCATGTAAATGTCGGGAATCGATTTTAGGGAATAGACCTACAAATCAAAGAACATCTTGGAATATCGAGACACTTTCTACAAAATTTAGACAAACATATAATACACCTTATCCTAATACAATACCAAACATTCTTTAAACATTTTTTAAGATTGCTGGATTTTACGACGAGGTATCGGCGACGTTGTTGAATGATGTCGAAATCAAATACCTTGGTGATGGTGTAGACGACGAATCACTCACGCGAAACGGTTTCCGGAACTACTTTCTGGTAATGGCTGAAATGAGATAGCATTTTATTTTTGTATCGTGTTTTTTTATCAATGATAATGGTAAATAACTTAAGCACTTTTATATATAACAGTTTACATTGAACTATGTTCATCTGAGAACGAAGACTGAGATAGAAACTGGCACATCATGCATGCACAGATACTTGACGTTTTGGTTCGTTGACATCAAGGTAGATGTGTATATGGCAGTTTATTATCATCGTTTTATAACATTGTAACAAATGAGAATGTGTTTCGTGCAACAAGGAAAGCTAAGGCAGGTTTATTTCAGGGAGATATTCGTATTAAAATAAGCGCAAAAACAGTTATAAAAGTCGGTGTCACAGACCAAGAACCTGAAGACGAACGTTTAGTTGTATATAAAGCTTGCATGACGACCGTATTTTAAAACCAAGCCACTGCCTTTTTCTAGGGCTCCGAGATAGTTGTCGCAGGGAAGCTGGAAGATGGTGCCCCGCCTACTCTTAACCTTGAAATCACAGGAGACGGCCCCACCGGAAATATTATTTTGGTCGACTCGGGATTGACAGTGAACTCGTTGCCTAAGAATGGTACGATCTAGGTTGTATGTGTATATACATGTAGTATACTATGCTGGAACCATGCTTAACGAAAGAATGACAAAACTAAGGGCGTTTTTGTTGGTTATAAACTGGTTTCGGTTTTATATCGGTTTCACGAACTGTGCATTTGTTGTTACAGTTTCAAATAAAACCAAAACCAGTATTATCGTTTTTTAACGAAAACCGAAACCGGTTTTCGAAACTATTAAAACCCCTACCGAAGTTCGTTCCATCCAAAAACTAGTTTACTTTGAAACCAACATGGCGGAAAGTGATCAATCACCTTTGTTAAAACTCAATCCCTTTGATAACAATGCCTTACAATGGGCAAATGAGCTAAATGATAAAGGTTATATTTATAATTAGAAATAATGGCTACACGCAGTAGCTCCACCATGTTGTTTAAACTGTACACAAAACCATTCATTTGTTACTTCAAGCGAAACTATCAAAACCGAGTTCGAAACTGTTCAACCATTGACACCAAAATTGGTTTGGTATCAACAAAAACGCCCTAAGCTTGACAAAATAGACTATGTCGACGAATGTATAAGGCACACGATGCGAAATGCACATACAATGACATCGGCAATTCAAGTAAACTCGACAACATACACATGTTCGTGTATATTAACTCCTTTAACTTTAACATTTTCAATATAAAACAACATTAATATTTTGATTAATTATCTCACCAATATGTCGACATATTTCAAAAGTATGGTGGCATATTACTGTCATAAGATAACCTGAGAACGATTGGTTTCGTGTTAACCACTTAATTTTCATGATTATAAGCTAGCTATCTAGTTTATATTCGCAAAAAGTTTTCGGTAAAATAAATAACATGATTCTAAAAAACGGCTTAAAAGTGCCCAGACTTGCCACCTTACATTTTCATGCTGTTCAACACTTACCGGTTACGGTTTGATAGCTAGATAATTATCTTGAAAAGGAAATGGTTAAACGAAACAATTTGTGAACATTATTAGGTTGTTTACAACAGTAATATGTCACCATACAAAAAGGCTTTGAAAATTAACGTTTTTTTTACTCTTGTTTTCTTGGTTTCCTTAATAAAGAGACAAACAACTGCGTTTTAAAAAGTACTTTTATTTATAGCATTTGCATTAATTCACAACATGATGATTTCAAGTATCACTTTGCTTCATTAACCAGACCTGATATCCGTGTCCGACCTGGAGGGTATGACAGAGAAGCTGTGGGCGTACCTGAGTATCAAGCAGCTTCTACTGCAGGTGGACAGTGCGAACTCCTCCATGGCACTCGACCTCAAAGACAAGGCCAAGCAGTTAGCACTAAAGGTAGGCTTTGAAAGGTGCACAATGTAGGTTGATGCATTTCTTTACTTTATTTAATTGCATTATATAAATAATAATTAAACAAGGAAAGGCATATGCTTTGATTTCATATTTAAAGGATCTGTCACGAATACACAATTTTATTAACAAGTTCAGGATTTATATTAGCTTACGAACATACTACTGGGTGAGTTAAATAAATTGTGTATTATAAGATGTAGAGTGTCAGATTCTTTATATCCCATGCTTTTCCAAATAAAAATAGCAAACCCGACCTACCTGTTTCACCTGCTGTAGTGATGAGTCGATTTTCACAAAGCAATGCCTTAAAATTCCCGCGCTACCTGCAGTGTATACATTTAGTACCCGGAGTAATTTTAAACTTTAGAAACATCCGATCGTTTTAATTTTATTTTTAAAAAGAATGCATAGTGATACTTAGACAATATCAAGTACGGGATGCAACAAACACACAAACATATTAAACGAAATTTGCTTTCTTTGAGATTGTTACGCCATATCCGGTAAGATGACGTCATGATTTGTTATATGCTATCAGGGTCGATGAGAATCATTCGCTTTTTAAACACATTAAGAACCGAACGACTTGATTTTTTTTTTCACGAAATCAAGATAGAATATCAATTTTTCCTCTGAAAATTCATGTACTTCGTTCATCAACAGTAAAAAACGAGAATTAAACATATGACTTGCTAAGATATTGCCAAATAAGCAAATATTTTTGCCGATAATTCGTTTATAAACTGCGGAATGATATATTTCCTGACCAAAAGAAAGAGCATTTTTATGTGATAAAAATATAAGTGATACAACTTTTATTTTTACCTGTACACATTCATATGTTTTGTTTTGACCATTAATGTCAAATGAGTTAATCAAAATAATATTTAAAAAAATACCAAGATATACCAAGTAACTGTGAATGATAAAGATTGTATGAAATTTTAAAATATTTAATATATAAAAATAAACGACCAAAAGTGGATTATTTGTTTAATATGTGTATCATAGAGTTCTAGAACACATTTTCTTATGATTCTCAGTCCAAGAGATCACCCTAGGGACCAAATCGCTCGAATCAGGTAGCTCGACTGGCCAAAAATGCTGTCCAAATACCAAGTAACTGTAATTAAGAGTAACTCCTATTTTTTAAATGTACATATGAACAATTGACCTCCATTTCAGTACGGGTTTGTGACGTCACTTACATCAATGGTTGTGGTAAAACCTGACGTCATCGATGACAGACCTACTACAACCCCAGGTAGACTTCCAGAAATGTTTAAACTCAAATTTGAGTAAATTTACTTATTATGACCAATATTTTTATCTCTTTTAAATAATGAGTGCTTACAACAGCCTTCAGTAAGGAAGAATAGTTTGTCCCTTGATAATTTATCCATTGGGACAAACAATTGCAAGAATGAAAGTAGCCCTTACTTTCGATTTTAGTCGGAAACTTATGATAAAAAAAATCACATTTCTTTCTGTGTCAGAACCAACGACGACGACAACCCGAAGATATAGAAAATACAGCGGCGGTGGCGGTGGTGGTGGTGGCGGTTACGGAGGGGGAGGAGGTAGATTTATATACTTTATATATTTTTTCTAAAATTTGGCAGATAAGAATACACAGAATTGTGCATATGTTTATGCATCATAAGGGCAATTTAAAACTTAAAAATGCAATTGTATTGTTATTTCCTTAATGGTTTAAAATGGAAAATTTGGAGGGAACTTGGAGGGACTCATTTGAATACACCAACGGATGAGACACTTAAAGGAGTCTGTCCAGATAGACACTGCCACGGGGCGATACATCGGGACCAGTGATTATCCAGACTCGCAGTCCCGTTTATGACCCTTTTTTGGCAGCGCGCCTTGGATAAGGTTCCTAGTGTATGATGTTTTGTCTCTTATTTCTAGGAGGAGACCCCCACTTCATGATCCGAGTGCCGGAAGTAGACCACCCGCTGTGTTTTGACATTCATGGCAACAATGGAGACATTCAAAACCTTGTCACCGATCCTAGACATGGTATCCTCGAATGATAATCAAATCATTTAACTGATCTACAACAATGATTACCATTTTCCAAAGCTATTTAACCATGTTGCAAGGACTTTTGATAAAACTTAATTATTTAATTCGTAAAATAGTATAAACCGCATCTCTCATAATTCACTCGCGTTTGACCAAATTTAAAACATTATTCTTGTCAATAAAAAAAACGCTTCTTAAAAATGAAATATCTCTTTTTGCACATTTTAAAATAAAAATCGAATTACTGATATATATTTTTAAGGCATAACAATCAAATCCCAACTGAAGGAAACAACTTACAAGAATATCCATGGAGAAAACAAGATTTTCATTGGTCAGATATCGGTGCAGACTAAGCACCATGTGATTGTCTTCACTCCGGAAGCCATTTTCTTCGACGACAAGGTGGATTTTCTTTGCTTTTTCATTAAAAATTGTAATTGTTATAAAGTATGTACATGTAACTTTCCTGTTTCCACTTGGCGTTGTATTGTTAGAATCATCAACATTCTGTATAATTTATCAACTAAACTGCTTTGCATATCAAAATAGTCTAGCAAATTTAGAGATAATACAGCAGGAACCAACTTTGTGCTGTTATGTATTTTAATATCATCTTCAAGTTTATATTGTCCTCCGAGAGCTTGTCTTTTTAATACTGTAAATGACTATGTGAATGTTCGGTCATATCGAAACATATCTTGATTCCATATTATTATTTGCTATTTAATACATACATTATTAATTGTGGGTATTATGTGGGTATTAATTAACCTCCGCACACATACCGACTTATATTTGCTATTGTAGGTGTATACATGGGATGAGGAGCGAACTCGACAATTTGGCGGCCATGAACTGGTGATGGTGAAGTTTGGGCGGGAATATTCCATCCGCTTCCGGTTCGGAGCGGAATTCCTCATCAAGCGCCATACGGGCATTGCCGGGGTGGCCTTCCTCAACGTCTATGTGAAGAATGAAGAAGGATTTAGTCCCCAGACCACTGGACTTATTGGTAATGATTAACAACATCGAGGTTCATGTAATATTTAGTAGATTTTTGCTCAAACCGTGAAAGTTTTATTGAAAGGAGTTTCTTTGCAAAATCGTCATTTTCCTTAGGCATTTTGATGAAAACTAAAAATTCGCTGTAATTCGATATTTTTTCTTATGTTTGGTTCAAGTCATTTTTGTTTAAACATATGTTAACTTTGTCTAATGGTTATCTTTATCAGGTCAGTTTGTGAACGGACAGAAACGAATAATATACAAAAAGGATAGTTACCAACTTGTATCTGGCAAACATATGGGAAAGTTCCAGGTGCGCGAAGGACCGCGTTTCCTAGCAACACAGCTCTCCGCACCCGTCACCGGGAAACTCCGTCTTATTGTGAAGGCAAATCTCATTGAACGGTCGGAGGTCGTTTCCGAGGGATCGGAACAATGCTGGATGGTTCACAGGGAGTTTGAATCTGCTCTGATTGGTGATATACATACCTACCTATCGCAGGAATTAATCAGCGAGTGACGTCTGTGTGAATTTAAACAACATGTTTGAAACAGACAAATATCTGCATGGCCGTCTGCACATAAACTATTTGTCCCTTATAGCAAAATTTTATGCTTTGTGCAGACCACTAGAATAAACCATATCGGTTTGATTCAAATGGCTTGTTGAACTGTGTACATTTCTCTAATCGGAAAGGAATGTAAGTAGCTGCTTTGCAATGCGGCTACTTATATTTTCATTTGTAGTCATCTATTATATTTTTGAGAAATTCCAGAACATGATCAGATTTCATCTCGGGATTTTCACTTTTCTGTTCATAAGTGTAATATGACTTAATAAAGAGCACGATTTCTGGTATAATGTTGCATTGCTTTGATGCTAAATACACTTTATCCATTTTCTATCAATCCGACCTGAAATATAAAAAATAAAATAAATGAATCCAACTATTTTTCGTGGTCAGTGTTTTTATCTGGAGGCGTGTTTGCTTTTGTCGTTTGGTTTAAAGGGTGTGCATACATAATTGCATTCAGACTGAATATTCCAAAATTATTGTTTTATATTTTGTAACGTTACATGCTCCGAATGAAACTATGAGTGATGAACTCCCCACCCGAACCAAGACACCACCTGGATACAGAACTCCCCACCCAAACCGAGACACCACCTGGATACAGAACTCCCCACCCAAACCGAGACACCACCTGGATACAGAACTCCCCACACAAACCGAGACACCACCTGGATACAGGATTGAAGAGCGCCGAACCCCCACACCGAAACCGCCTGGGCACATTAATGATGAGCTCCAAACCCCCACCCAGACACCGCCTGGGCACAGGAGTGACGAGCTTCCAAACCCCCACCCAGACAACGCCTGGGCACATTAATGATGAGCTCCAACCCCTCACACAGACACCGCCTGGGCACATTAATGATGAGCTCCAAACCCCCACACAGACACCGCCTGGGCACATTAATGATGAGCTCCAACCCCCCACCAAGATACCGCCTGGCCACATAAATGATGAGCTCCAAACCCCCACACAGACACCGCCTGGGCACATTAATGATGAGCTCCAAACCCCCACCCAGACACCGCCTGGGCACATTAATGATGAGCTCCAAACCCCCCACCCAGACACCGCCTGGGCACATTAATGATGAGCTCCAAACCCCCACCCAGACCCCGCCTGGGCACATGAGGGATGAGCTCCCCACCCTGACAACACCTGGGCACAGGAGTGACGAGCTTCCAACCCCCACCCAGACCACGCCTGGACACATGAGTGATGAGCTTCCAACCCCCACCCAGACAACGCCTGGACACATGAGTGATGAGCTTCCAACCCCCACCCAGACACCGCCTTGACACATGAGTGATGAGCTTCCAACCCCCACCCAGACAACGCCTGGACACATGAGTGATCAGCTCCCAATCCCCACCCAAACACCGCCTGGACACATGGGTGATGAGCTCCCAACCCCCACCCAGACAACGCCTGGTCACATGAGTGACGAGCTTCCAACGTATAAATCCTGATATAGATAGCTGGCTTCGAAATTCTACTTTTTTAAGCCAGTACACTCTCATACAATATGGTGGAACATTAACAGCAGGGAGTGCGTCGGCGCGTTTTTATGATGTTCCTTCTGGAAATGAAAACACGGTGTTAATCGCTTGGGACGGATACAGGATTTCTAACTATGTAAGCCATTCATATTTCCATGAGTATCAACATGACTATGATGCAGTGCGATCAAGTTATTATATAACACCATGTTAGAAATGAGTTAAACATGTTGTACTTAGATTAATCATAAACATAGAACTCAATTATTTCCGATAAACACTTCAACAAACCTGTTATCAGAATATATTGTTTCACACTCACTGTGCTCCGTCAGACAGCTGGTTTGTGAAAGGGTTTGTCGATGTGTTTAAAGAAACTAAACTCTTAATCAAACTCCGGTAAAAGACCGAAGGTGTGGCTCCGTATTAGGCGTTGACTGCGCCATGTTCATTTTAATTAGTGAAAAAATAGTGAAGATATCTTTGTTTCAAGTCTTTATTCGAAGCATTCGGAACTCCTCGGCCATATTTATCGAAAACAACCTCGAGTGTATGCCGGTACATCAGTAGAAGTAGTTTGTAAATATTTGAATTATACCATTAATTAAATGTAGTGTTTTAGAGTTGTATTTATTGATCTAAGTTTAAATTGATTGCCAGTGAAGTGTATTATTGCAAACATAATTGAGATTCACAAAAGTTAAGTCAATTAGTTTAACTGGTAAATTAAATTACTACGCGATCTACTTGCAGCGGACTTAAACGTACCTCTTTTTGAGAATGTAAACCGTCCAAATACATCCGAGGTTGTTTTCGATAAAAGTGGCCGAGGAGCTCCGAATGCATTCGAAGCAAAATGTTGCCTTCCGACGTAGCATTTATGACGCAATTTGTCACGTGGTATACACACACTGTTATACACCACTATGTTTAATGTTAAAGAGACTTCAGAAGTTTCGATAAATTGGGGCCAATATGTCAGTAAATTCCGGGTTTGCAGTCGCTACAACAGTTCGTAATTTATTCATGCTATTTCTTAACACAATGCGCAAATTATTATTTCGCAATTAGCTTCTTTTTGATACTACGATTCGATATTTTATAATTTAGAATGAATATTATATCATAAGTAAGAATTTACGGAATTATTTCCGATGTTTTCTTCTAATTTAATTCATGCAATTTCATAAAACAATGGAATAAATGATACCTTGAAATGATGTGTGTCACGACACCTGAATTGGAGTCTTATGACATATCTTAAGTTAGCTACATGTGTAGGTCAGGAAATAACCAGATTCACACACACACAATCATTCGCGGCTAGTTGTTAATTTCCCTTTATTCTGCTTGCTTGTAGGGCTATTGGACTGGCTTGACTTATTGTACAAAATGTGTTTAGTCCTTCCTTAGGCCACTCCTTTTTTATTTTTTTTGGTTTACAAGATTTTTTGGAAAAAATGTCAACCGGGTGGTCGAAAAAAAAGAAGAAAAAAAAGGAAAAAAGTCACAAAACATACTCGTAAAGGGTGAAAATCAGAGAACAACATAAATACATTGAAAATTTATATCATCTACTTGACATTTTAAATTTTTAAACTGCTATTAATGCATGTTTTAATACACTTAAAGTTTCAAGGTTCTAATTAAACACACAGTTTAAATCTTACATACTGTGCATATAAAACATCAATGAAATTGACTATAAAACATGTTTACATGTATAAACTACACTTTTTATCAAAGATACATAGAATATTACTCAGCAAGACATTTGTTTAGCTTTAAGGGTATGCTAAAGTGAATGCAGAACACTTAAAAACTGACCAATATTAAATTAAAAAAGGGAAGCGAATTTTACGCATGAAAATACACAAAAATTGCACTGTATTAAGACAATACAATTTTTAAACGTTGTTCCAGTTATTTCAATATTGGAAAATGTCAATAAAGTGAAATAATTTCCAATTTTGTAAATAAGGAAGTAACATTTTATGAAGACATTTGAGCTTTAATATTGTGAAAACAATTCCTGAAAAACTAAAAACCAAACTAGACCTAGATTTGACTTTTAATAACCTTTACCTTGCGGGGTCCTAGTTGTGTTTAACCCAATCCATGCTAAGTCCGAATATTTTCTGACCGGGATATTTACCATGGGCTGTTCACCAAATCCATTTCAAATTCAAATCTTGCAGCAAATTACCACATCAGTACATAAAAATCACATAACAAAATAATAAATCTAGCATGTGACTTAACTTTATGTACCAATGATAGTAACAGAGAAATCCATAATTATGTATCGGATATTTTCATCTTCTCCCAACTCCGCCATTTTGTGTATCATGCGTTAACAGGGCATTCATACTTCATGATTGTTTATTTTTAAATAGTATTCCTTGGTTACAACAACAAATCTTATTTATAGTGAAATATCAAGTTCATTACAAATTAAAATGGACTTATTCAAAATAGTTTTCCGTGTTGTTTTATCTAAATGTTTTGCACACAAATCCTGGCATTAGTAAATGTCATTGACACCTGTGTTCAACTCTTTCATTGTTTTGACTCTACTTTTAACCCAAACATGAATAAACGTGTAATCTAGAATAAACACAAGCTTTACATTGACTCAATGACAAGTATTTCAAAACCAGTTTGTGATTTAAAATCCATAAACACCACCGACCGAACTTGTGAAACTAGGGCACCGGTGTCAACTTAGAAATTTTACTTTCGATTTCACCACTCACACTAAGTGCACTGTTATTTGATATTTAACCATAAAATGTTTTTCACACATATAATTTACAGATATTTGTGTCTACTTATTCGATGGCAGCCGCAGACACTTTTATTTTTCATCTATAAATAACAATATTTTCTTTCATGCTTTTCGATGAAATATGGGGTTTAACCAGTGAAATAACAACAGTGCAAATATCAATTTGATATTTTCACTGCAAAATAAGGAGTGAAAATATCAACTTTCAGAACTACTTTAAATTCCTTTGTTGTTACATGTACTCGCCTACTGGACTTCAATAAATTATGTCAAAAAATGTTAAAAAAATATAAAAGAAATGTTTTATAAATTTAGATAAATATATAATTGGAAATTAACAACTAACCGTTTATTACCGGTTATCCCGTTTATCAAACATTTTACTGATCTTTGAAGCTGAATATTCGAACATTTGCTTTCATACCAAACAAATTACAGACAAAAACAACTGTTCGAACATAAATAAAATTTTATATCATCGTTCAAATGTATTTTGAACTGTTAACCATTGGAGTACGTAAATTGAGCTTCCTGGAGAATTCGCACAACAATGTACAGATAGATCCGATATTTTTTACCCCACCCACACCTCAAAATGTGTCAACAAACTAGCGTGGCATTTACTCTTTATCTGGAAAACAAACATTTTAAAGCGAAACAGACTGGTCTCTGACAGTAAGATGACTGAATATTAACTTACTATAAAAACATGCAGTCTTAAACTAAGAAAAATGGTTAAAATCCAATGAGTATCCACATTTGTTTTGCTAACACATTTGACCTTCCAAATTTTCATTCTTTAAATAGCGGCGTAGTAATTTGGTTATGTTTTCATGTCTATCTTAAAATAAAAAGTGTTTTGATTACTTTTTGGAACATATGTGCACTAATAATACTTCATTGTTTACTGTTCATAAAGCTTCGCAATAAAAAATCGAGCGAATATTAAGTTATAAGAAAGAATAGCAGAGAACTATTTCTCAGCAAACCGAAAGTAGAAAAGTTGACAGCTATGATTATGCATGAGGGACGCCCCACGGGTAGCGGCATAAAGTCCACCCTTTTCAAAAATGGGGGTAATTCAGAAATAAATAAAAACAAAACAAATAAAACTCCGAAAATAAGCATAAAAGAAACAGAAAATTTGTTTATTTCAGTGTAAGATCGTATTTATTTTCACTCGTGATCATAAAAAAACTACATTTTCACTCGTGGCTTCGCCACTCGTGAAAATATGTTTTTTTTTATGACACTCGTGATCATAAAAAACTACATTTTCACTCGTGTCGCCACTCGTGAAAATATGGTTTTTTTTATGACACTCGTGAAATAAAATACGATCTTACACTGAAATAAACAAATATCCTCTATTTCATGACCTAAATTGGCGGGGGGGGGGAATAATCACGTGACAGTTATTTTTTGTGTCGGCTGTTAAATTTGCCAATGTATTTTGCTATTGTTATTTTAACAACTCCTGCTATTTTGATTAATTATTTCATACAAAGAATGACTGCTATCGTCAATCCCGCCATTGCCAACGGCGCTGCCATAACAGTTGACTGGCTCACATGCTATCACTATAAATTGGCGAATACGGCTACGGAACAACAAACCAGTCGAGATCTACTGCATTCGTACTCTTATCTGTTCGTTTTTCTTTCGTTTCGCACCAAAAACAATTAAACAAATTAAATTGCCGATTGCAGCTAGCCTGGGAAGTCGCTGTATCTCACGTGTCATTGGCCTTAAATTATCCTATAAGAAAAATAAATAGGTTTAGGAATCTGATAGGTGGTTTTATAAATAGTGGTTTTACGACCCCGTTTGGAGGTATATAGTAATAACACCGTCCGCCTCACCCACGGTTTCCGGTTATCTGAAGAACGCTTTGACCCAGGGACCTCAAACTTGATGAAACGGCTGGTCATAAACAGCGGAAGAATCTTATTGATTTTGAGATTAGTTGCTCAAAGATCAAGGTTGTGGTTTAACTTCTGTATATATTAGTATGTTATTAACAATGATCTTTAGGCTGAGTGCCCATAATCACGCTGGGGAATGGTAAACATGAAGATTTCGGGCTCTTGAAAAAGATGGCGGGACAAAATCAGGACATCGCGCGCAAAATTTATATGGACTCGGAAACTGCGTTACAAGTGTAAATCGAACTTCCTTTTCATTTACATATAAATTTTATATGTTCTATATACATTTACGCTTTTCCTTTTCTGTTAAGTTGGTACTTCAAAATCATGTGATGATCACTTAGGGAACAAATAAAAGAACGTCTTGGAATATATACACAATTACTATCAAATAAGCCAGCTTCATATTAAACCTTATCATTATACAATGACAGACATTCTGTTAAGATTCAAGATATCCGGTTTATATGATGAGGTATCGACAACATGGTAAAATGATGTCGAAATTTAGTACTTATAGGTGATTGTGTAGACGACGAATCCCGGAACTACTTTCTGGTAATAACTGGAATGAGATATTGCCTATTCTTAGTGAACATTAATGTCTAACTTTAAGTCGATACAATCTGCTATTGTATTTTTGTTTGTATTTTGTTGTTAGAGTATGAGCTAAAACACTTTTTTTATATTACAGTTAACATTGTAATGTGTTTATATTGGAACCACGATTCGCTTAAGATTGGGTAACACCATGCATGCACAGTCAGGTTTTGTGTCTAGTTTTTGTCGAGATAAATGGTAAATCTTAATTAAATTATATAAATACAGACAGTAGAATTAACTTTTAAATGCTAACTTGTGAGTTCTGGCCATAGTACACCTTGACGGAAACTAAACTTAACTTAACACGTAACTTAAGTTTTTTTCATAATCAAACTTGTAAAGCCCATTGGGGGGCTATTAAAAACTGCTGGTTTGCCCTTTGGGTCGGTCGCCAGTAATACGTCAAGTTGGCAGTTGACCTGACTGCTTCGTTCGTTGTTCATGCTTGCGAGTTCGTGCTTGTTTTGTATAACATCGAGCCTCGCCATTTAATCCAAACCTTAAAGGTAAATAAAACTTAATACATTTCTGACAAGTTATTTGTGCTGTTGTTTTATAGTCATATAAGAAGGAGGGTTATGGTTGTGGTTGACCTTCGAGTAAGAGAAGCTAAGAGCTCTTATCATTCTTGTAAGTTGAGGATTTATCGATAACGATGTCTTTCGAATAACGAGACTGATAATGATTACAGCTTTTTACCTCTATGAAAAGTCGGGGGAAAACTGTTCGATGTTGTCCATATCGAAGGATAAGAGTAAAACATGTTGTGTGTTTTTTTAGTGTTTTTTTTATCTGTATGAACTTAAAGTGACACTCATATTCAAAATCAATACATACATATGTACAACAAACATACGATTCGACTTACCTTCTTACTAAATTAAGCATTTTTGGAAAATATTATTTAAGGATTAAAATTCGACATGTTGCATTTTATTGGGGTATGGTATGCAATGGGGCTGTTCAAAATGGGTGGAGTCCGAAGGACTCCACCAATATTTTGAACTGCGCCATTGCATACCATACCCCAATAACATGCAACATGTCGAATTTTAATACTTATATTTACATTCATTTAAATCTACATTTCTGCTAAAATAAATTGATTATTCAAGAGCATTTTCTCTTTTTTCTTTCTCTCGTTGTTCTCAACGGTGGGTAAATTAGAACAGCTATCGCAACCTAATTTTATACCACAATGAATGCACAGATAAAATAGTTCCTTATTTATATGATTACTTTCTATCTTTTTAAGGTCAAGAATATTATAAATACGTATTATTGCTTAAAATGTGTGTTTTCGGTCCGTTATCGTGGTGTATTAAAACGCAAAAACCCGGGCGTTATCGGTAGAAAACGTGCATTATTCAGTAAATTCACGTGCCGTTAATGCCCGGTTTTTTGTTTTACATATGCGCTATCAGGGCCCGCATCATAACAATGAAGGCTGAGCGACCAGGTTTTTGACCAAAAGTTGGTCAACGATGCTAACTTTTGCACAAAAACATATTTTAGCATATATAATGTAGCTGCATACAAATACCAAAACATGAAATAAACCACATATAACTTACATATTTTCTACTGAGTTGTCTTTTCCTGGCAAGCTGATGTGTTTACTAAATAGTTTTTTCTGCAATTGTTTTGACTATTAAAAGCACTAAATTATGTCTAAAACGACTAACTCCTCCGAACTGTAGTTATTTCTGTCGATTTTATTCAGAATATACGACTTATATGGACATGATTCCATTACGTCGTATGCAATGAACAAAGAAATTTCAAATATGTTTTCTCTGATGCTGAAGATGCTGTTCATTTTATCAAGAACATGTTTACCAAATTTTCAGGCTTAAATTAGTTATCAAAACAAACAATGGTTTAAGTAGGACTGAATAGGTAATTAATTGATTACCCAATAGGTATTGTGTGTAAATAATCCCAGTAATCCAGTCAATTTTCGAAAAAACAACACTTTCAAAACGAATGAACACTGCAAAAAATGGCGTCGAAACAAAATGCAGCTGCCGAGTTATGTTGCGGCCCGAATCGAGCTTAATGTAAAACTTTTTCAATGACATCACTCATGACGTCATACAAGCACCCGTTATAGAGGTTATTTTGAACTTACTGTTTTTGCATTTTCGTGACATTTAACAGCCTTTTTAAACACCAACGTTTCTTCAACTGTTCCATCCATCATGAAACCATCTACATTAAAATCAATCAAATTATCGTTGCTTATCTTTTTTTAACTGCTTTACTGCAGATTACAGTTTTGCATGTTGGCAATATTGGCAAAAAATTTACTACGATTTCATTGAAAAAAATAGTTCCGTAGTAAATATGCCCCGCCCCTTGGTATTATGGCGCCCAATGACAGGACAGAAGTATCGAACAAACGCACGCGATATCGATGGGAAATGCCATTGCACTTTATACAGAAATAAAGTGCAATTGATTAACAACAACCATCGTTTAGGAATGAAGTGTGAATGTAAATATATACTGATAACAAGATTTTACCTGTGTATTTAATAGCTGAAAACGCAAATGTATTAAATGATTGGTGAGTGCTATAAGTTTTACTGTGATCTACTTTGTCTCATAAGGTAGAAATACCGTGTTTCTGCACATTTCTGTCAAGTTAAACACGGTATTCTTTATAAGAATCATTGCTTTTGACATTTATTCATCGTTTTTAGGTATATTAAAACAATTGCATATATTGTGGTAAATCTTTGGGAGTAAGAGTGTATCTTTAAAACTGTTTCACTGTGACCTCTAGGTATGCTCGGGTGTCTTTACGCCTGTTGTTGTGGTGCAATACCAGCAATGGTTGTTGTTATTGAGTAGATAATGCAATCACAGATGGGTTTCCGATAGTCTGGGTTAATTCCCATAGTTTCTTATATGCTACTTGCTATTCAATGTAAATATCATTTTTCTACACAAAAATAAGTTGTTGTTTTTTAAAAAAAAATAACTTAAGTTTGGTTAAACAGTATTGTATTCTTATATTTTGGTTAACCATGGGGTGTTTTTCACAAGCATCAAGGTTCGAGTCGCAAATATTTGAATAACAACGGTAATGTGATTTATCGAGGAGCACAAAACATAGGGTCGTATAAGTTACACCACAGGGGCCGCTCCAGTTTTATTGAAGCATGATGGTAAATGACAAATTAATATTTTATTGACAATAAATTTAATGTCAAGCTGTGTAACCAGGCAAACCAGGATGGAGAATGTAACCAGTCCCAGTATATAAGACTCCATCCTATGGTGTAACAATATGAGTCAGGCTTGCCAAGGATTTATTTACCAGAGAAATAAAATAGGAATTGGTTGATCATTCAGGGTGAATTTAAAAGATACACTAAATCCGTTTCCGGTTGGTAATTAGATAATGGCATAAACAATTTTAAGACTGTTATACTAAATTATTAAATTGAAAACGATCCTTTTCAGGGTCACTGTTAAATTTTAAATAGTATTTTAAAATAATATATGAATTATTTACATAAAAATGGATTCTCACCCGGGAGGAACGATCAATAGATAATATGCAACGGCTGGTGATTTATTGAAACAGCATAGAAACTAAATAAGAATGCCTCTATTTGATCCAGAAATATGGCCGAGTTCAGGATGACAACAGATCGAGATGGTTCGCGATCTTTTAACGATCTTGATCATAAATAAGAATGCCTCTATTTGTCTTGAGCACTTTAATAACTTCTATTGACAATGATCAAGATCTGAAAATAGACAAACACTTAATTATATATCTAGTAATCCTCTAGAAACAGACCCCACGAAGCCTTCCTCCGTGTAAATGTGTGGGGTTTAATACTAGAAAATGAAAATATAAAAAGGGTGAATGCTTGTGCTATTCTCAACCAAGAAAATGAAATATATACTAATCAAACTTTACTCATTAGCAAGAGTTTGCCTATGTTTGCCTTGTTATTCACAAAACAACTTCTATAATACAATAAATTAAAGAGAAATAGTTTCTTAATTAAAATTATCAAAATTAAAATAATTGCTTTCAAACAATTGTAAATGAAACACCTAAATAAGTTATTAAATCCGTGATAATATCTTATATTTACACCAAACCAGCCAAAAAATATACCTCAGTTCAATTCAATGAAATGCCATTTACAAAAAAAAATACACAAACATCCGTCTATACGTACACTATAAAAAGTATATAAAATAAATTAAACAAAATAAGTCTTGACCTTTCAAAACTTTTTCCCCTTCTTTATCTGTATGGTCAGCAACTCTCTTCAATTGCTAACTCGTCAGCTAACTCGTCAGCACTTTAGTACGTGCCTATCAAAATTTGCAGGGATACTACTTTAAAATTATCTTAATCTAAGTTCAACAAATTAAATGATTAAAATAGACATTGCGTTATGATTGCTTCTTGCTTTGTCAAATCTACCTCGGTTATTAGAAATATAGCTTGCAATTTATATAGTCCGCACTTTCACAAACTACATTTTTGGTGGTTAAGGAGCAGACGACACTATTAATTATTGAAAACAACCCTGTTCAAAAGTAACTGCTTATTTTAATCTTTTACTAACCATTTATTGAGCTGTATCCTACGTCCGTTTGCCCACAGTGGAAATTGGTTAAACCAATACATGTACCGTGCACTTCACAATGGGTTTATACATGCACTCAATCAGGTACACTGCATATCTCGTACTACTTTATTCAAGCACACGACTCGTGTGGCTACAGCTGTATTCAAGCACACTTCTCGCGTGGCTACTGACAGTGACACATCGCAACCATGCCATCCTACAAACTGTACTATTTCGATGCCCGCGGAGCCGCCGAGCTGGCCAGGCTTATAATGAAGCAGGCGGGTCAAGATTTCGAGGACATTCGCCTTGCCGGAGAAAAATGGCTGGAAAAGAAACCAGGTGAGACACATTTTTGCGCAAGTTTTATCGTAATGTTCTGAATTTTGACCTCAAAGATTCTGAAGTAGCTAGATGGTGTATCGATCGTCTTCCTTCAAGTTTAAATGTATTATCGGTTTGACCTGGTAACTTTACTGCCAACGTTATGTTCTTCATAATTCTGTAAACACTTGCTTAATAAAAAGTTAGCTACTTTGGCATAAAATAGTTTTCATTATGACTTGATATTTATTAGAAATGTATTTTGCATGATATAGATATCAGGAAGAACAACAGTAATAAATACATTTCTAATAAATATCAAGTGTTCTTTCTTCGAAAAAAGCCACTGTTTAAATAAAAACAGGCTTTAATACAGGAGAATTGTATTCTGTACTTTGGCACGTCTTAAAATTAACAGACAGGGGCGTCCAGGATTCGACGTCAGAGGGGGCGTAACTTAGGGGCTTTCCCCTCTGACTTATGCCCCTCCCTCAGTAACGGAAATTATTTGGTTAAATGTGTTTGAAGGGGGAACCATTTTCTAGCCCGAAATGGTGCATTTTAGGCGTATTTTATAACTTTTTTATCCTTTATTGAAATAAATAGTAAACTTTGACGATTTTAAGGGGGGGGGGGGGGGGCAGGCCGATAGTGACAGAAGTGTATCATCATGAAGTTCGTATAATTAAGAATTATGCCCCCCTTCAAAGAAGAGGGGTATATTGCTTTGCACATGTCGGTCGTTCCTCCCTTCCTCCCTTAATGGGCAAATCGTCTTACCGGCTGATTGACTGACTCATTTGTCGAGTTATACTGCACATTCCAGAAATGCCCCTGAAGGCTATGCCTGTCCTTGAGATAGACGGAAAGAAGATCTGCCAGTCCATGGCAATCGTACGCTACCTCGCGCGGGAATTCGGTACGTTCAGTTCATACTTGGTAATATTAAACCGTTGTTATTTGTCTTGACTAAGTGTGCTTCAAATAACTCCATAAATCTGTGTATTTGTATCCGACCATAACGCGAAATGCTTAGTATAATTATGAGGTAAGTGTTTGTCTTTGGTTTTGGTTCTAGATTTTGCCTTTTACCGTAAAACCTTGTTGACATCCCCATCTCCCTCACACACAGGTCTGATGGGCTCAAGCAACATGGAGGCCCTGGCCATAGAAGAGCTGCTGGAGGTATTTACAGAGATCACGACCAAACATTTGATGAAGATCTACTACGAGCAAGACCAGCAGAAAAAGGTTTGAAATTTTTAAAACAATTAAACGGTCTAGGACCTTGCACGACAGTGTCTTTGTCTGAGCTTTCCTTTATCAAATTGCTGTTTGCAATTTTTAGAAGTTTTTTTTTCTGAGCTTTCCCGATCGTTGCATTTAAAACCCCTCCGTACAAAACTTGCATAGTATATAAAGTGTTGGTAAATAGTTTTGTTTGAGATAAATCTCGTAACGAATAGTCGAACTGGCGTCTAAAATACACGTTTCTGTCTCAGAAAAATATTCATAAGTATAACACGATTTGTGTGGATGTACGGTTTTTTCAAACAAGTTTTCAAAAGATTATCTCAGTAACACATAACTCGGCTACAGGTGGAACTGATGAAGGAGTTCAAGGAGACGGGCATGCCGCCATACATTACGTTTATTGAATCACGCCTTAAGGAAAACAACGACGGCAAAGGATTCTATGTCGGTGATAAGGTAAGGAGAACAACGACTACAAGGGTTTCTGTGTTGGCGGGAAGGTAAGGAGAACAAGGACTACAAGGGTTTCTGTGTTGGCGGGAAGGTTAGGAGAACAACGACTACAAAGGTTTCTGTGTTGGCGGGAAGGTAAGGAGAACAACGACTACAAAGGAGAACAACGACTACAAAGGTTTCTGTGTTGGCGGGAAGGTAAGGAGAACAACGACTACAAAGGAGAACAAGGACTACAAGGGTTTCTGTGTTGGCGGGAAGGTAAGGAGAACAAGGACTACAAAGGTTTCTGTGTTGGCGGGAAGGTAAGGAGAACAACGACTACAAAGGTTTCTGTGTTGGCGGGAAGGTAAGGAGAACAACGACTACAAAGGTTTCTGTGTTGGCGGGAAGGTAAGGAGAACAACGATTTCAAAGGTTTCTGTGTTGGCGAGAAGGTAAGGAGAACAAGGACTACAAGGGTTTCTGTGTTGGCGGGAAGGTAAGGAGAACAAGGACTACAAGGGTTTCTGTGTTGGCGGGAAGGTAAGGAGAACAAGGACTACAAAGGTTTCTGTGTTGGCGGGAAGGTAAGGAGAACAACGACTAGAAAGGTTTCTGTGTTGGCGGGAAGGTTAGGAGAACAACGACTACAAAGGTTTCTGTGTTGGCGGGAAGGTAAGGAGAACAACGACTACAAAGGCTTCCATGTTGGCGGGAAGGTAAGGAGAACAACGACTACAAAGGTTTCCATGTTGGCGGGAAGGTAAGAAGAACAACGACTACAAAGGTTTCTATGTTGGCGGGAAGGTTAGGAGAACAACGATTTCAAAGGTTTTTGTGTTGGCGGGAAAGTAAGGAGAACAACGACTTCAAAGGTTTCTGTTTTGGCGGGAAGGTAAGGAGAACAACGACGATTTCAAAGGTTTCTGTGTTGGCGGGAAGGTAAGGAGAACAACGACTTCAAAGGTTTCTGTTTTGGCGGGAAGGTAAGCAGAACGACTACAAAGGTTTCTGTTTTGGCGGGAAGGTAAGGAGAACAACGACTTCAAAGGTTTCTGTTTTGGCGGGAAGGTAAGGAGAACGACGATTTCAAAGGTTTCTGTGTTGGCGGGAAGGTAAGGAGAACAACGACTTCAAAGGTTTCTGTTTTGGCGGGAAGGTAAGGAGAACAACGACTTCAAAGGTTTCTGTTTTGGCGGGAAGGTAAGGAGAACGACGATTTCAAAGGTTTCTGTGTTGGCGGGAAGGTAAGGAGAACAACGACTTCAAAGGTTTCTGTTTTGGCGGGAAGGTAAGGAGAACAACGACTTCAAAGGTTTCTGTTTTGGCGGGAAGGTAAGGAGAACGACGATTTCAAAGGTTTCTGTGTTGGCGGGAAGGTAAGGAGAACAACGACTTCAAAGGTTTCTGTTTTGGCGGGAAGGTAAGGAGAACGACAACTGTTAAGGCTTTTATGTTCAAGTATGATAACTCTATCTTGGGTATAATGCAAATGTTGTTCCTTTATTTTATTATTTTACTTACCAATTCGGGTTGAGTTTTTTTATGTTTTCTTGTTTAACAGTGATCCATGTATGTTCCACCAATCTTTGCAATCCTTGCACTTAAAGGCGACGTAATAGTCGATCGCGCTTACTCAATGACCGCTCATGTGTTATAAAAGAATTATTCCGCATGTTCCGCGTTTGCAAGAAATATATGCTTAGAAAATTTGCTTCAGGTAACCGTGGCTGACCTGGCCCTCTACAACACGATGTTTAGCTACAAGCACTGGATGGGCAAAGAGGGACAAGACCCATTTGAAGGTAGCCCTCTTCTGGGGGAATTTTATCAGCGCGTAGCCTCGCTCCCGAATATCGCGGCTTGGGAGAAGGCCCGGCCACAAACAAACATGTAGACTTTAACTGTGTTTAACATCTGTTCAGTGATATGCCATTGTGCATAACAGAGTAAAAAATGTTAATTCCAGTTTGTCAGAATTATTTCTATTCTAGTATACGGCTTTATTTTGAAAATACACATTTTTGAGAGTGGTTCAAACGTTTCTGGATTTTAGATTATCCGAGCAGCATTATTTTAAATACTTTGATTTATGTTTTCACAATATTAGTTTTGTGTTCAGTATTGTCACAAGAAAAAAATACATGATTTCAGTATTGCCACGAGAACAGAATGCTTTTTGTCACGATATAGTACTGTTGTAGATGGGTAAAATAAAACTGTAGTGATATAGTGTCATAGTTGTTTTCGCTATAAACCGGACAAATATTGATTTGCCCACTTCGTTGTCTCCAATGGTGAGCATGATGGCGTTTAAATTCATTAATACTCATGTTGCTGAATAAGTTACAATTTCTTCCCTTCAGCTGAAGGGATAGATTTGGCTTTTTGTTGTATGTCTGTTCGAGCGTCCGTCAGTCCGTCTATCTGTCGTTCCAAACTGTATGTTTGTTCGAGCGTCCGTCAGTCCGTCTATCTGTCATTCCAGACTGTATGTTTGTTCATCGGTGGATTTATTAGAGGCAAAAAGCCTCTTGTTAAAGCTTGTACTTTGGGAATTAAGATTATTCAATATTGGAACTGATTGTCAAGTTGATGAAGTTTACCTAGGCCACGTTCTAAAACAAGTATTAAATTTTGTCATTATGCAGTGCGCGGTACGTCACGTATAAGATATCATTCGCACTGGATGCTGATAGGGCCTTACCGCTGTTTAGGTCGAGGTAAGAAAGTTCTCCGTCAACGCAGGAGACGGAGACGGTAGCCACATGGGGACGTTTGACTGCGCTCGGCATCAAATGTCACGATTTAGTATGTGGGTAGGCTCTTCACTGAAATTTAAACAGTAATATTTTGAAACCATAAAGACTGAAGAAAACAACGATGTGAAAATAAAACAGCATTATAAAAGCACAGAATAAACATTCAACATGTTATTTAAGGTTAATTTCTAATAGCACAGTGCGTGTGTGCGTGCGTGCGTGCGTGCGTGTGTTTGACTCTTTCAAAAATAAGTTTGCACATGAGCAGTTTCATTTTGTAACCATGTCGTCAACAGTTCATGGGCAGTAAGCAGGTTGGTCTGAACACAAAAGGCATTTAAGGATTATCTTTCTTCGAGCTACACATAACGTTGAATAAGAGAACTAGCCGAAAGTAAAAGTAAAATTAATTGAAAGAAAATTGGCATTTGCTCGCGCGCGCCCCTCCTATCATTTTCTCTGAATACACCGTGTATATTACACTATTGCGAAACAGTGGCTCCAGCTCTTTTAGGAGCTGTGTATAAAAAGGAGCCAATGACACTTCCGAGCTAGAGCAAAAGAACGTATATCATCGTAAACCGTAAGTATAACTCGTTATTTGATCTAATATCACAATTATGAGGGTTTATTTGAGAATTCGGGGAATGCAGTGCCATATAAATATGTTTACTTTGACACGCATTTCGGTTAATATGTAAACATATTGTTTATGGAGTTATAAGACCGATTCTCCGATCAAACACATGCTTGTTTACAAACGAAAGTAGCATATTTTCACCAATTTTTAGCTGATTTTCACTCAAGAAGCTTACATTTAAGATAAAAGCGTTTATTTTGTCGGGAAAGAATGACCGTCTGTTAACCGGAATAAGCATGTTTATACTCTTTTTCTGGGTTGAGCTGGAGCCAAAAGCCAGGGAGCTTGAGCCAAAGCGTGGAGGCTGAGCCAATACGCTGTATAATAATGCACTTAACTCGGCATGATTGGAAATGTTTAAGTTCTGTATTTATTAGTCGGCGCCCAGAAGGGCGCCGACTATATTTGATATTACTTTAGAAATATTCCAACTTAGGGACTAGTTCATAAATTGCAGAACAATCCTTTTAATAGTTTAGTGATAAAATATGAAGCTTTTGTATTTTTTATAAAACTTTACTCTTTAATTGATAATGAAACCTTAAATTATAATAGCCTTGCTTATCATTTTGAAAAATTTAATTTTAAATACCAACTCAATCATAATAACAACTCGGCCATCTCCGAGATAGATACAGGCCGAGGTGTTCCGATTGATATCAATAGATGAAGGTTACACGGTACTATTACAATATCCATTATGTTTATAAACCTCCTACGCAGTAATCTCCCTTGGTGACAGCAAAAATGCCGAGTTTTGAAATTTTAACCTTGAGCTTAATTATTTGTTTTGAAAATGTCATTTCCCTCTTGATGTATATTATTTTTCATCCCCGTTCTATATACTCATATGAGTGAAATGTGTTACAAAAAATATACAAATATAAAGCAAGGAATTAACATAACATGCCGGTACAAATAAAAGGTGAATTTCCTGTTATTGAAGTCTATGTTCTAGACCATATTTCTTCCGAAGAAACGTATGTATATTTTTTTTATAATTTAGTTTTAACCGGAGGATTAGCTTGGGAAAACCCCCAGAATATCTATAATTCCGGGCTTAAACTATTGTAACAATATTATAATATTAATAACTATAATGTCCTTCAAGCATATGTACACCTAACATAAAAACAAATATTATCATTGAAATAATAACTATTTTTGGTTATCTGCATGCACGTTTTTCTTCTAATTTCATTGCGCCGACTTGATGCTATGCATCAACTTTTTTCTTGTAACAGTATTGAGATCTTGTTGAATTTTGTTTTAACTATCTAATTATTTATGAATATTTAATGCAATTCATCTGATAATGGGCGTTGCAATCTGAGAAATGTCGATATCTTTCATTGAGCACTGTACTAGTGGTCATCACAATGGTCACTGTACTAGTGGTCGTCACAATGGTCACTGTACTAGTGGTCGTCACAATGGTCACTGTACTAGTGGTCGACACAATGGTCACTGTACTAGTGGTCGGCACAATGGTCACTGTACTAGTGGTCGGCACAATGGTCACTGTACTAGTGGTCGGCACAATGGTCACTGTACTAGTGGTCGGCACAATGGTCACTGTACTAGTGGTCGGCACAATGGTCACTGTACTAGTGGTCGTCACAATGGTCACTGTACTAGTGGTCGGCACAATGGTCACTGTACTAGTGGTCGTCACAATGGTCACTGTACTAGTGGTCGTCAAAATGGTCACTGTACTAGTGGTCGTCACAATGGTCACTGGGGTAAGGATACGAAGTAACAGTTTTCCAAGTGATGAGAATTCTTAATCTTATCAACCAATAATACAATATATTGCTTATATGTAAAGTTTGATTTTAATTTACAAAATGTTAAGTTTTCACCGAGAGTTTTTTTATATAGGCATTATGTTATTTAAAACAACAAATTGGTATTATTGTTACATTATGATAGTAAAATTTTGTTTCATCACTTCCCTTAATTTATTATAAGACGCGGCCCAAATGCCTCTTCTATAGGGATAAGAGTTTACAAATTACATAAAAGTATATGGATAACTTTTTAGATTGTAAGAAATGTCAATACTGACCAATAACACATTTCCTTCAACTGTCCTAAGTTTGTGTTGAAATAAACCGTTTTGTTGTCCTTGAATTCTTAAGCAATAATAGTCACACAGCTAAAACGATTATTTTCAAATGTATGCGCTGTTTCATTGGGAATGGTCGCTGGTCAGTCGCAGTCGTTGTTTAGTCAATGCAAAGCACTGCGCTTGAAAAATCGCATCATTTTCGCTCGAATACCTGTCAGAAACTTGAAGAATCACAGACACAAGACAGTGGTTTATTACCTAAATAGCCGATTCTCTAGGTCATCACGAATATAATGCCATAATGCAGTCATAATAGGGCGAGGGAAGACCTTTATAAATTTACAAAAGGCTACACAACTAAATATTAATCATACGTATATGGAATATTCCCACATATTTTCTAAAATTGTCCCGCAGACATTAAATGCAAAATGAAAAGTTGACTGCCAATCGGGTGGAAAATATTTATGCTTTAATGCTTATTTCAATCACTTTTCAATATCTGATGTATCCAATTGTGATAAAATATTTTATATGTTTGCCTTAAAGCTATTTAGCCGTGTCTTTTGATCACATGCATCAAAATTCTTCTAGTACCATAAAAAGAAGTGTCGTGCGACAGTCATGTGGTAGTTTGCAACATATTTTCGTTTCTTTGACGAGTATGTAGCTCGGGCGTATGAACGCTTGGGAATATAAAAGACTGTCTGTCGTCGCTGTGAGAGGATGGCGTACATCCAGGCTCGGGAACCGCGCAGGGTTCATGTGGATGGCGCCTGGCATTTTTTTCAGGGGCTGTTGCTGAGGAACGGCCCTTGCATCACCAAGGGCTGAAAGCCAGGCTTCCGCACCCCTGGACTGAAGCTGGCCATCATTCCGTGCTATATATCCACAGGGAACAGTTATCACAGCCTGGCATAGTCCTTCCGTGTCCCTTCAATACTTCAGAGTTCGTTCCAGAGGTTACCCAGGCCACCGTTGGTGAGCACACGTATTGGTTGGCGCCTAGTGGCAGACCGATTCCGAGTTCGATGATCACCATGGCTGTGGGGCCATCGATGACAAACATGTTACCATCAAGGCACCAGGTACTACACTTACAAGGGTTTCTTATCCACAGTCCTGCTGAGAGTGGTTGTCGGCAATACAAGCTCCTACAGGTGGGCGTTGGCGCCGAGGGATCCGCATCGGACACCTGCATTTTAAACAGCCCGCTGAGGGGTGACCTTGAAAAATCTCGACTGGGTTTCCTTGAGCCTGAATCCCTTCCTGGTGATGACCGCAATATCCCATACTTACTTGTTTAGGACGACGCGTTGCCACTGCGCAATGGATGATGAGCCGTACGGGGGGGGCAGTAGCTACAATAATGAGCGATCAGGGATACTTTATATTATTGGCGATTTCTTATGTATCCCTGTAACCATTTAACAATGTGCGCAAGAATATTAAGTAATATTATGCATCGATTTTTAATAAAAAATGACAAGTGTTCAATATATACCCGACAGTGATCTAAACTGGATTGATTTTGTCATAAGAGTCGTTATTTTCACAGAAATATTTTCTGGATCACGAATACCGTTTTATAATGTACACAACCTGTTAGATTTGCCCCAGATTTACAGATATCGGGATACTTGATAAACAATCGACACATAAGTGTTTTATGATATCTGAACATTTTTTGTGCATATGACATAAATAAATATGTGTTTAACAGTAGGCAATAATATTTTCGTAGAAACTTGAATTTAGACCGAGATCATTTCAAAATTGTGGCCGCGAGGATTCTCTCGCGTTCGCTACTTTTTGCTGGGATGCTGGACGTCTCGAGTCTGCCATAGTAAAGAAATCAGAATACTTGTTGACGGCCATTTAGGTTGACTAGGGGGGAGAGCGTTCTTGCTCCTTGCCTTGTCACACACAGCGCCTTTTTCGCATCTTAAGGGACAGGGCCATCGCCAGTGAATGCATCCTTCTCCTCACCATCTCACATAAATACTTAAAAGGGCATATTTATGAAGATTAATTTCAAATTCAATATTTTTACCATGTCAATTTTAGTTTGAAATTGTTGAATTTTTGAAGTTGAAAAATCGTGATATAAATAGATTTTGGTTAAACAAAGTTATACATGTGGTCAATACATGCTCTTATTCGGGTACACTATCGATAAAATAAGCGACATGACTCACACACTCCAGATCTACACTGAATCACTTCTTTATTTAAACACACAACTCGCGTGGCTATTGACAGTGAAACATCGCAACCATGCCGTCCTACAAACTATACTATTTCGAAGTCCGAGGAGCCGCCGAGCTGGCCAGGCTGATCATGAAGCAGGCGGGTCAAGATTTCGAGGACATTCGCATTAACGGGCTGACTGAATGGCCGACAAAGAAACTAGGTGAGACACATTTTGTAAGTTGTAGTGTAATGTCCTAGATTTTGACATGGAATGTTATAAAGTAGCTAGGTGACGTATCGGCCGTCTTCCCGTAAAGGTATTGCAATTATTTTATTGGTACATATATAACCAGGTCCCTATGATATTGCCTACGTTATGATCTTCTTATACTGCGAATAATTGCTTAATAAGAAGTAAGCTACTCTAGAATCAAATAACAACTACATGTATACCGTCGGAGTATATCGTCATGATCTCTCATTCTATCTATATATATATATACAGTAGAGACTCACTAAACCGGAACTCCACAAAACCGGAATCCTCGGGATACCGGACTGTTTTTAGAGTCCCGGTTTTCCCCTTCTATTTTCAATGTAAAAAAAAATCTCTACAAAACCGGAACCCCGGAATTCCGGAAACCGGACAAATCAAAGCAATGAAAGTGCTGAGGGACGGTGCCTCTGTAAATGTGCAGAAAAATATACAGGGAGAGCTGCCTGGTTTTAAAATCGTGTCGTTGTTATCATCTATTGACAGTTTGGTTATTTCAAGAGCCAACTTTCGTCATGCATGACTATTTTTTTATGAATGCGTGTTAAGCAAGCGATCACTTCGTACGAAGCTGAATGCGAAGATTTCTGCGACCGTTTTATTAACGCTTTCGTACGTAATTACTCTTCAAAATGGGGAAGGATCGGACAAAAATGTAAACAAATCGTAGATGTGAGTATACTAAAAAGTCGCAAATAGTGATTTCATCTGCTTCGCTTTTCGAATAATCAAAATAGACATTTACTATTTATTTTGATAAATACAGTGGGTGGTAACGTTTTGTCGACTACGGTTGCTACGGCATGGTTTGACCCGTTTAAACAGCTGTTTCCTGTGTCACATTGCAATGTTTTCAGGTTATGACACATTTCGATACCAACTATATTCATTTCTTATCGCTTGTATTGTGTATAATAATTGTTATGGTGTTAACATGTTAAATAATCACATCCCAAATGGTAAATGTACTATTACGTTCGTTAATTCTTTGTTCTATTCGATTGAAAACCCCGAAAGTACAAATTTAAGAAAGAGTTTAGTTAGCGAATATTATTTGAACTGTTTCCTTAAGGTATGTAAGTTTACACACTCAAATATGTTTTAATATACAATTCTATATACTAACCAGTATACAAATGATATTTGTCATTACAAATAGGTAGACCTATTGTCAATAACAGTATCCTCTTTGTTTGTTATTGATATGATTTATTAAGTTTTTCATTGCAGGCAATCTTTTGAAAGAAATGCTCTGTCATCTGAGATGCAGTGTTGCAGCACTGAAAAGCATTGGGTATATCTCAGCGTATGATTAAACCAACTATTGCAAAAACTATGCAAACAGTAATCGGGGAGTAGGATTATTATTATATTTTTTAGTGTTATTAGACCCAATCTTTCAAAAACAGATGCAATTGCCATTATAACATTATTAACATAGTATGAAATAAAAAAATACTTGCTACTGCTTCTTGCAAACTACCGATATTTTACCAATATATGTAATCTTAATACAAAATATCACTGTCAATGCAGACATTTCATTTGAATATGAGAAATGGCTTTTAAAAAACAAATTTGCACTGTAATGTTTTTTTATCTCTGAAGATAAATGTGTACTTTTACAAGAAATATTATCAAGAATTGTATTTGAAAAAAATGTTGGACCATTTCTTTTTTTATTTTACTAACAACTTTCACGTTTTATGGATAATAGTAAAGATTATGTATCTTCTATTTTACAGGTGCCCATCATAGAGTGTTTCTCTTTGCCTGCAATCAGGATACATCAACTGACCTTTGAATTGTGTTTTCCAACTTGGGATTCAAACACATGCCCTCTTGGGTAGGAGAAAGTCAGACAAACACCTGGGGCTATATCACTATACTTCCTCAAGTCTTGCTCTATGAGTGATCATGATTTGAAATAAAACAAAATGCAGTCATCTTTTTGTTATATTAAATAAGTTATGAACAAATAAAATATTTCAAACATTTTATTAATTCGTTATTTTGAAAAACAGTATGAATAACCACCCCCAGGCAACTTTTAAATTTATAAGCTTCAATGTTGATTTAGAATTTCTGAACACTATTAGAGACATGATAATCTTGTAAATATTAGTCAAAGCAAGTTATTTAAAAATTATAAAAAACTTTGACAGATGAAATGACAGATCAGTGTAAACACTGTCATAAAATCAGATAGTTCTGGCTTCCATAACTTTAATGTTGATATTTATTTTTTTGATGTTTACAACACATTAAAGTTATGGCATAACTCCCATAGTAAAGTCAACCAGAATCAATTGAGTGTGATGATGCAATGCAATCACATGACCATGATGACGTCGATGGATTCTATTTATAGTGTCGGAATCACATTGTTCATTTAGTTGAATCCAATTGCAGTAAGGCTGAAAATACCTTTTGATAAGTAAAAACAATTGATTAATTCCAAATTTGGTATTAGTTATTAACCAATTATTCGAAATAGAAAAAATAACAGCAAAATAAACACTACATTTGCGAGGTCAAATGAAGGTCACATGGGTATTTTCTGAAAATCTTGGTGTCACATGATTAAATTTGAACACAACTATGACCTAGTTAAGGAATGCTTGTAAAAGGATTTATTAAAATGCTAATTCAACTATCTTTAAAGCGTTTTTTGGTGTTGAAAATGTGTTTGTGAACTACACTTTACTTCATTTACCTGAGGGTACAGCTATTTTGTATGTACAATGCATACAAGTGAAATAACAGCGTGACATAAAAATGTCACGAATTCTAGTAGGGTTTGGATACGGCGTTCTCTTCAGCGAACACATCCAAAACGGTAAAATACAACGTGTTCACTGAAGTTCTTTAGCTAAAAATCAGTCTGTTTTTAGCTTGTTTGTTTTACTTAAAACACCCTAAAATTCAAATACCATGAGTCTAATGGTTGGATAGTATTTCAGTCTATATTCCAGAGTTCTTATCACCTTGTCCGGTTTAGTGAGTTTCTACTGTATATAGCAATTTAAACAGTTTTTTACGGCAATATTTATAGCCAGTATTCGGTCATGTTTCCAATGGCAAAAAGTATCTTTTTTTCCAATTTTCCGATAAAATTCCCAATCTGTAGTTCCAAAAAATTCAAAAGAAAAAAAGAGATAAATGACGGTGAAAATGTAAACAAAACAGATATTTCCCTTATATGCAAGCGATTGGTGTTACATCCGAGTCAAAGTGAAAGGTAGATTTTTTTTGGTTGAACTATATTTTTTATTCAATCAGAGAGCATCTAACAATTTAAGAGTTCTTCAGATTGTGTTTAAAAAAAGGATTAATAATTTAAAGGTGGACCGTTGGACTGTGAATCGGACAACCAGGGTTCTATTCCCAGGCGGACCAGGTCACTTCGGTTGTGATTGGTTATGAAATTCTTTCTTCGACCATTCGCTCTGTACCTCTGCCCCTGGCATGTACAGAAGTATTCGCTTCTATTGTGATTGGTTATGTACTCCTTTCTACGACCATTCGCTCTGTACCACTGCCCCTGGCATGTACAGAAGTAGTCGCTTCTGTTGTGATTAGTTATGAAATCCTTTCTACGACCATTCACACTGCCGCTAGCATGTACAGAAGTAGTCGCTTCTGTTGTGATTGGTTATGAAATACTTTCTACGACCATTCGCACTGTACCACTGCCCCTGACATGTATAGAAGTAGTCGCTTCTGTTGTGATTGGTTATGAAATCCTATCTACGACCATTCGCTCTGTACCACTGCCTCTGGCATATACAGAAATAGTCGCTTCTGTTGTGATTGGTTGTGAAATCCTTTCTACGACCATTCACTCTGTACCACTGCCCCTAGCATGTAGAGAATTTTAAGTAGTCGTTTCTTTGCAGAGGTGAAGGCACCTAGTACTGGTTAACCGCCTGTTAGTCTGCCCAGGATAGGTGCGCGGTGGTCGAACTGTCACTCTGGGACCCTTCAATGTGCTCACTATAAACTTCTAACACCACCACCTTAAAGGTGACAGTAAATCATTCGGTGCAGAAGGGAAATAATATAACCAATAGACAATGCTGTTCTTTGTCATGCCTCACCTATATGTTTTACAAACATAACATTGACCTTCATTGGCAATATCTGCAAATGACAGAACTAAAGTCAATTTGAAAGTATACAACTCAGGTTTAATGACCAAGTCTTTATTAGTTATAATGATGCATTTTTTGATAAATTCAAAAATGAAACATGTTGTTGAACTTTTACAAAAAATAATTTATTTGCTTTTTGACAAATGCAAACAAATCTATCTATTTGGAAATTGGAAGAAATGAAAGAAATTGATAATACACATTCCATTCCGTCTGTTAGTCATCATTTACAGTAGACAGCAGTTTACAATTTAAGAGAAAAATAAGCCCATTAAATTGACTCTAAAAAATATTTTTATGAAGTATTTGGTATTAATGTGAGTGCTTTTAATATTGAATATGACAGTGTCTCATATAAATACATATAAATAGTGTTGGAGAAAGGGACGCGGTAAATATAGTAAATTGGCACACGCTCTAAAGCGCTACAATAAATGAAAATCTTCTGGCATTAGACCCAAATCTCAGCTGTCTGTCTTTGGTGGTTGTCTTTTCTACCGTATTGTAACACTTTTAACGTTTAGTTAATTTAAATGGCAAACCTTTTTAAGCATTATTTTTATTACATTACTACAACTTAATGTTCTTAAAATAAGGTTTTTAAATGAGTTTATGATTGGCAAAACTTTTTTCCCCAAAAACAACAACAATAGTACCGGGAAATAGACTCTACCGAAAGATATCTTTTATTGAATTAGATCGGTTCCTGAAAATCTTGCAAAATACTGTCTGAAAAAAAAAGACAAAACTAATCTAATCAAGTTTTTTGAAGCATTTCGCAATTATGATGCTTTGATGAGAATTGTATGCATTATCAAGTGGACCAATCTCTGAGCCAAGATCTTGTTAATCAAACAATTGACTATAGAAGAGAGATAAAACAAGGGATTAAGCTACATGTATGTAAGGTGCTAACAGATCAGTGCATATGATGTTGAAAATACAAATGTTTTTATTATAGTATTATATAAATGATATCCTTTGTTATTACTTTTCCAATTTCCCAATTCTGCCAAAATCAACGCGATAATTCCCAATCTCACGGGTATAAGTCATATTCCCAAAATACTGAAAAAATCCATGCACTACCACATGTTATATTATAGATTAATAAATGCAAATTAGTTGTTTGATTTTAGATGTCTGTAGATGCTATTCAGCTGCAATAAACAGACAGACAGACAGACAGAAATGTTTATTGTCGTAAACATGTTATTTAACAGTTTCTTAATATAGAAAATATAAACACACATATAAATATTCAGTGTGGTCACAACGATGCTTGGCCTAAATATAAAGAAAGAGTATGGTATAAGTGATTTAAATTAAAGAACAAAAAATAAGGTATCAAAAAAGGGAAACAAGATACATATCAAAATCAAACTGAGATATATATTAAATATAGTAATGAAGTATTATGAGAGGCTATTTACAAATGTCATTATACTTGAAATATCTAAACGATGTTATTTATTAAAGAATTTCTCAACATAAACGCTTGATTTATAAATTTTCCTAAGCTACTTGTATACTTGCGCTTTTTGATAACATTTGTTTGATAAACTTGTACATACTTGGGTTTCTAATATAATATCTTATAATCAATGTTTTTCTGATGGCATTATATACAGGTCATATTATGAAGAAATACACAGTGCGTGTTCTTTCTTCGAAACAATGCCGTGTTCAAATAATTATTGCAGTTTTAACTTAAGCTTTAACACGAACCATGTATCCTTTATAGAGACCACATCATGTTCTGTATTTTAACACATAAAGTGCATATAACTAAATTAACATTTTCCTTGTTGAATTATTCCTTCATATGTCGCTGGCCTGTGTAATGTGATATAGATGTAGTTGATGCTGTCCATGATGGTAACACTGTGTATCTGGATGAATGGATGGATGGATGGACGGTGGGTAGGGGTGGGTTTGGATATTTTATAACTTATTGATTGATCAATCGAACGACCGTCACACAATTTGGTCGATTTATAACGAACATATACCGCTATATTCACTTCATTCCAGAAATGCCCCTGAACGCTGTGCCAGTCCTGGAAGTCGACGGAAAGAAGTTCTGCCAGTCCATGGCAATCGTACGCTACCTCGCACGGGAATTCGGTATGTTCATTATTAGATCACTTAGATCTTCAGTGCATCTGGAAGTATTATATAAATCTTTTCCGCAAACTTGTTAGTGAATCCGACCATATGTCATATGCTCAGAAAATGTTTTATCTGAATAGCTCACATAGAAAATAATCAGATCTTTATCTAAATCAAACACGTCTAGTTTCGCGTTTCTACTTTGTATGAATTTTCTTTTGAAAAAAGGCAACAGATATATATTACAAATATTCTCCATGTTAATCAGTATGAACTGTGTTCTATACATATAAATAAACCGCTGTGTGTGGTTTGTGTTTGTTTTTTGGTGCTAGAGTTTACCTTTTACCGTTTACCATTGTTGACATCCCCCATCTCCCTCACACACAGATCTGATGGGTTCGAACAACATGGAGGCCCTGGTTATAGAAGAGCTGCTGGAGATATTTACAGAGATCACGGTTAAACATTTGATGAAGATGTACTACGAGCAAGACCAAGACAAAAAGGTTCTGAATTTCTTGAACATCTATTAAAGACTTTGTAATTTAGTTTACACAAGATTGTTTTGTATAAAATGGTTGTTTTTTGCGTATAACTTGAAATCTCTGACTCCTGGCATTATTTGAGGCAGGGTTTGTGATCGGTATTGTATGAGATAAAGCTCATAACGAAATGTCGCGGATACAAACTAAAGATGATGCTTTAAAACATGTAAAAGAGGGTCAGAAAAAAGTAAGATATATATTTTAGCGTTATAAAGATGTAAGGATAACAGGATTTGACCAATGTGATCTCGGTAACACATATCTCGCCTACAGGTGGAAAAAATGAAGGAGTTCAAGGAGACGGGTATGCCGCCCTATATAAAGTTGATGGAGAAACGCCTTATGGAAAACAACGACGGAAAAGGCTTCTATGTTGGCGATAAGGTAAGGACACAAACGCCTACGAAGTCTTCAATGTTGGCGATAAGGTAAGAACACCAATGACGACAAAGGCTTCAATGTTGGCGATAAGGTAATGAGAACAACGCCTACAAAGAATTCCATCTTGGTGATAAGGTAATGAGAACAACGCCTACAAAGACTTCAATCTTGGCGATAAGGTAATGAGAACAACGCCTACAAAGACTTCTATCTTGGCGATAAGGTAATGAGAACAACGCCTACAAAGACTTCAATCTTGGCGATAAGGTAATGAGAACAACGCCTACAAAGGCTTCTATCTTGGCGATAAGGTAATGAGAACAACGCCTACAAAGGCTTCTATCTTGGCGATAAGGTAATGAGAAAAACGCATACAAAGGCTTCTATCTTGGCGATAAGGTAATGAGAAAAACGCATACAAAGGCTTCTATCTTGGCGATAAGGTAATGAGAACAATGCATACACAGGCTTCCATCTTGGCGATACGGTAATGAGAACAACGCCTACAAAGACTTCTATGTTGGCTATAAGGTAAGGAAACCAACGACTGCAAAGGCTTCTATGTTGGCTATAAGGTAATGAGAACAACGATTTCAAAGGCTTCTATGTTGGTGATAAGGTTAGGAAACCATTGACGACAAAGGATTCTATAATGGTAATAAGGTAAGGAGAACAACGACTATAAAAGCTTCTGTGTTGGTGATGAGATAATGAGAATAATGACTACAAAGGCTTCTATATTGGCGAAAAGATAATGAGAACAACGCCTACAAAGGCTTCTATGTTGGCGACAAGGTAATGAGAACAACGCCTACAAAGGTTTCTATGTTGGTGATAAGGTAAAGAGAACAACGACTACAAATGCTTCTATGTTGGCGACAAGGTAAAGAGAACAACGACTACAAATGCTTCTATGTTGGCGACAAGGTAATGAGAACAACGACTTCAACGTTTTCTATGTTGGCGACAAGATAAGGAAAACAACGCTTACAAAGGCTTCTTTGTCGGCGATAAGATAATGAGAACAACGACTACAAAGGCTTCTACGTTGGCGATAAGGTAAAGAGAACAACGACTACAAATGCTTCTATGTTGGCGACAAGGTAAGGAAAACAATGACTACAAAGGATTCTATGTTGGCGATAAGATAATGGGAAGAACGACATCAAAGGTTTCTATGTTGTCGACAAGGTTACAAGAACAACGCCTACAAAGGTTTCTATGTTGGTGATAAGATAAAGAGAACAACGCCTACAAAGGTTTCTATGTTGGTGATAAGATAAAGAGAACAACGTCTACAAAGGTTTCTATGTTGGTGATAAGGTAAAGAGAACAACGCCTACAAAGGTTTCTATGTTGGTGATAAGGTGAAGAGAACAACGCCTACAAAGGTTTCTATGTTGGTGATAAGGTAAAGAGAACAACGCCTACAAAGGTTTCTATGTTGGTGATAAGGTAAAGAGAACAACGCCTACAAAGGTTTATATGTTGGTGATAAGATAAAGAAAACAACGACTACAAAGGTTTCTATGTTGGTGATAAGATAAAGAGAACAACACCTACAAAGGTTTCTATGTTGGTGATAAGGTAAAGAGAACAACACCTACAAAGGTTTCTATGTTGGTGATAAGGTAAAGAGAACAACGCCTAGAAAGGGTTTCTATGTTGGTGATAAGGTAAAGAGAACAACACCTACAAAGGTTTCTATGTTGGTGATAAGGTAAAGAGAACAACGTCTACAAAGGGTTTCTATGTTGGTGATAAGGTAAAGAGAACAACGCCTACAAAGGTTTCTATGTTGGTGATAAGATAAAGAGAACAATGCCTACAAAGGTTTCTATGTTGGTGATAAGGTAAAGAGAACAACGTCTACAAAGGGTTTCTATGTTGGTGATAAGGTAAAGAGAACAACACCTACAAAGGTTTCTATGTTGGTGATAAGGTAAAGAGAACAACGTCTACAAAGGGTTTCTATGTTGGTGATAAGGTAAAGAGAACAACGCCTACAAAGGTTTCTATGTTGGTGATAAGGTAAAGTGAACAACGTCTACAAAAGGTTTCTATGTTGGTGATAAGATAAAGAGAACAACGCCTACAAAGTTTTCTATGTTGGTGATAAGGTGAAGAGAACAACGCCTACAAAGGTTTCTATGTTGGTGATAAGGTGAAGAAAACAACGCCTACAAAGGTTTCTATGTTGGTGATAAGGTAAAGGGTTTCTATGTTGGTGAACAACGCCTACAAAGGTTTCTATGTTGGTGATAAGATAAAGAGAACAACGCCTACAAAGGTTTCTATGTTGGTGATAAGGTAAAGAGAACAACGCCTACAAAGGTTTCTATGTTGGTGATAAGGTAAAGAGAACAATGCCTACAAAGGTTTCTATGTTGGTGATAAGATGAAGAGAACAACGCCTACAAAGGTTTCTATGTTGGTGATAAGGTAAAGAGAACAATGCCTACAAAGGTTTCTATGTTGGTGATAAGATGAAGAGAACAACGCCTACAAAGGTTTCTATGTTGGTGATAAGATAAAGTGAACAACGCCTACAAAGGTTTCTATGTTGGTGATAAGGTAAAGAGAACAACGCCTACAAAGGTTTCTATGTTGGTGATAAGGTAAAGAGAACAACGCCTACAAAGGTTTCTATGTTGGTGATAAGGTAAAGAGAACAACGCCAACAAAGGTTTCTATGTTGGTGATTAGGTGATGCGAAAAACGACGGCTAATGCTTTTATGTTAATGATAAGATAGGAGAACAACGATGGCAAAGGTTTCTATGTTGGTGACAAGTTATGGGGAACAACGCCTTCAAAGGTTTCTATATTGGTGGTAAGAAAAGGAAAACAACGCCTTCAAAGGGTTCTATGTTGGTGGTCAGGTAATGAGAACAACAATGGGGAAGGCTTCGATGTTAGCGATAAGATAATTGGAACAAAGACTTCAAAGGCTTCTACATTGGCGATAAGGAAAGGAAAACACGATTGTAAAGGCTTCTATTTGGACGGAAAGGTAGGGAGAACAACGACTTAAAAGGCTTCCATGGTCGCGAGAATGTAATAAGAACAACGACTGTAACGGCTTCTATGTTGACAATAAGGTAATGAGAACAACGACTGCGAAGTTTGTTAGATCAAGATCCGAATTGTGAAAAAGTTCATAATGCTTTATTTCATAAACAAATTATTCTACATAATCCTCATTTGTAAGATATAGGTGCAACATGATATTTGCTTCAGGTAACCGTGGCTGACCTGGCCATCTACAACACAATGTTCAACTTCAAGAAATGGATGGGCAAAGAAGGACAAGACCCGTTTGAGGGTAGCACCCTTTTGAATGCATTGTACGAGCGCGTAGCCTTGCTCCCGAATATCGCGGCTTGGGCGAAAGCCCGGCCAGAAACAGACATGTAGATTATATCTGTGTTCAATATCTGTGCAGTGATATGCCATTGCAGCGTTCTGTGTAGAAATTTCAGTTCCGGATATTCAGAATGACTTGTTTTCTATAACACGGCTATATTTGGTTATTTAGATGTACTTTTTTAGAGTGGTTTAGATTCAAAGAAACGTTTTTAGATTTTAGACTATCCGAGCAGCATTGTGTTAAATAATTTGACATATATATTCACATGATAGACGTATTGTTTATGTTTTCAGTACTGTCATGGGATTACCATGATTCAGTACTGTCAAAATAATACCATGTTTCCAGTATTGTCACCAGAATACCATGATTTCAGTATTGTCACGAGAATACCATGTTTCCAGTATTGTCACAAGAATACCATGATTTTTGGTATTGTCACGCGGTAAAACTGTAAATAGGTGATTAAAATAAAAATGTAGTGATAATGCATAGTTGTTCTCGTTATTAACCGGACAAATATCGATTCGCCCTGTTTTTATTTCCAAGGTGTTCATGTTGTTTAAAGTCATTAATACACATATACTAGTAGCTAAATAAGTTATTATGTTTTCCCTTCAACTAACTTAAGGGGTATATTTTGCTTTTTGGTGTTTGTTTGCCAAACAGTTTGTTCGAGCGTCCGTCAGTCCGTCCGTACGTGCGTCTGTCCGTCAGTAAACATGAATTTTATGGCATGTCTCTCGAAAAGTATCATAGCCAGAGTTGACATAGTTCAGAAGCCGCATGTGGAAATGGAAACTTGGAGATGCGACCCTAAATTTAGATTTAAACAAGGTCAGTAGCAGACTGCCATATCCCCCCGCAGAAATAGGAGCAGCATCAGATTCGCCTTACGACAAAGGATAAACATGAACATTGATAAAAGGCAATTACTCCGAATTTACTGCAGCTACAGTTATTTGACTCTTTAAGGTGGAACGCGACTATGAATTTTTTTTCGAGTTTCTGTCTGAAAATTGGTATACGAATATAAGAGCAAATGCCCAGTTAGGGACTGTTTTTACATTTTCAATATTCAATATAACAGTTTTGAATCTACGAGTCTTCAAAATATGCCACTGACGTCAATTTTGAGACGTTTGTCATATTTTTGCGTTCCAGCTACAATTACCGATATTTTCATCAATTCTTCGATTACAGCTATGAAATTTCAACGTCAAGTGCGCCTTGTGAAAAAGTTCACGCTCATATAATTTGTTATTGTTTCTAAATTCGTCTATAACGTCATTTTTCGCGGGAAAAACGGCGTCGTGTTTCGCTGAAAAAAGTGCGCCTTTCTTTATTTCTTGAAAAAACTGCTCGTTTAATTTTTGATATTTTTTAAATACATGTATTCAATGTTTTATTGCAAATCGCCTGATATCAAGAAAAGGGTACCTCACCGACTTCGTTTTTGCGCAGTATCAAATAATCTAACCCCTATACCTGTTTCTTTTTCAATTCGTTGTGTATTTAAACGTTTAGCATGACTTTAATCGAATTGTTTTTGTTTATTAAATGGAAAGATTAGAAATCTTAGAGTGTCTGATCAGAGTTATGTTAGTGATATTTGTTATTGTTGTTGTACATTACTAATTCCACACAAGGCGGGCGCTAAATAACCAGCTTTATAAATCAATGACTTAAATCTGGTGGCAATTTTAATGAGAGGCTTTCTTAATTATTAAGCAATCGCATTTGCCGAATTATAATATTTTGTTAATACACATCAATAATCGTTCCAGTCACTATGCTATGAACTGCGACTATGCTGATTAGTGCTTTATATATACAGTAATAACACAACAATAAACGGTTCTACTACTTTATTAGTTACCAATTTCTTTTATAAGTTTCAGAAAAGATCTGCAGTTATAAGGCTCTAAACTAAGCAATAGCATAGTAAAACCAGTGTGTGACGCTCATTTCATACACGAAATATACCTAACAAACCAAAAAATGCTAATCGACAAGAATCTGCATTGTAATAAGCACAAACGGATCCCGGCAGTAGAGGTGGTGCAGCCCCCCCCCCCCCCCCCCCCCCCCCAAAATCATCCAAAGTTTTCTTCTGTATGTCACTATCGGAGAGAAATGTAATAGTATACAGATCTATTAAATACGCAAATACGCGACTATAGAGTTCAGTGTTTTGAATCTAATCTTGATGTAGTCAATCGGTTATCGTTGTATAAAAACATATACAATTAATAAATTCCGCTAATAGGGGTAACCATTTTATTGATGAAGTTTGGTAGTGAATATAACTCTTGAACATTTTCAACAAGGATCATTTGTTACGCAACGGTTTGGGGAGGGGTGGGGGATGGTCAGTTCTTGACGTTAAAAAATGATCGGTCATTCTTTGAACAGAAAGAAAATGAGTCATGTGGTCAATATATAACGGGTCAAAATTGAATGATACATCGGCGTTAATTTAAAACACACTAAAATTTTAAAGTGAAACTCTTATTCAAAATCAATATTCCACATGTATAACAAACAAATATTTTGACTAATAAACCCTTACTTCTTACTAAATAATAAACTCATACAAAATATTATTCACTGATTACAATATTGTAACTGTTTGTTTAATAGTAGAAAGCACAGAAATTATTCCTTTTTTGGTGAATGCTAAAGGATTTACTATGGTCTCATATTTCTTTCAAATTGAACTCGGTATTCTTCGTAAGAACCATTGTTTTCGATATGTTTCAATTCTTAGAGGCATATTAAAACAATAGTATTTGTTGTGGTAAATCGTATTTTTGTTTAATACTTGCGCTTGCACTGATTGTAAATGATCACATTGAATTGTTTCTATTATCTCATCTTATTAAGGGTTGTTATAGTTCACACAAATGCACTCACATGAACGCACGTATACACCCACATACTCGTACATGCACGCACGAACACGCACGAACACGCACGCACGCACACGCACACACACACACACACACACACACACACACACGCTATGATAAAATATGTTCTAAATGGCTCAAAGAATGATCTTAAAGTTAATGTTTTTAGTGCAGTAAAATGTTTAATTTTGTTAATCAATGCATTGTTTGTTTTAATCCATAACGAGTTGTTTTCCTGACTTGACCACGTAATCAAAGCTTCTCGTGCGTACAAGCAACTTCATGAGACAACTTTCGGCGATGCATTCAATGCCCACAATACAGAAGCCAACATAGCTACCTTATCCCGCACTCAATATCCCTGCCGTGCGTACAATGACTGTGCACGCGTGCGTTCGTGCGTGCGTGCTGCGTGAGCGCGTGTGTGTGCGCGTGCGTTTGTATGGGCGTGCGTATGATCGTTTGTGTGCGTGCGTGCGTACGTGCGTGTGTGTGTGCTCGCTGGTGTGTGCGTGTGTGTGTGTGTCTGTATGAACGCTGGTGTGTGCGTGCGTGCGCGCACGCGTGTGTGTGTGTGTGCGTGCGTGCGTGCGTGCGTGCGTGTGTGTGTGTGCACGCGTGCTTGAGTGCGGGATGGTGTGTGGGTGCGTTTTTACGCATACTTGCGTACGTGACTGTATTGTACGTTTTGTGCGTGTGTTTGTATGTAAGCTATAACAACCCTTAACAAAATGAGTTTAAAGTAACTATTTTATGATGCACACTAACTCTCCCATCTCAACTCAACTCAATATCTTAATTTTCCCCATGGCTGGACATAATCACAATATATCCAAACATTGATAGACATAGAACATCAATAATGTTTTATACAATTTTAGTACAGTTTAAAATTATAGTAAATTGGTGTCAACATATTTATATAGGTAGGATATAGCTATATATAAGTATAAATAAAAAGCTTATATTCTTCATGCAAATAAAATAAGTCTATTTATCTTCCATGATAGTAAGGTCGTATGTGATCTGACGCTTGGATGCAGAAATCTTGTTGAAAACAAAGGTTCTTATGAGAAATACCGAGTTGATTTCAAAGAAATGAGCATATAACATGGTATTTTTTACATTATGAGATTAGGGTAGACCACAGTAAATGTTTTAGCATTCACCAATAATTTAATGTTTTTGCGCATTATGTTATTAAACACGCGGTTAAAATCTTGTAACCAGTAATTAATATTTCCCATAAATGCATAATTGAGTAAGAAGTTAAAGTTTTATTAAACAAAATTGATCTTGTTATCATGTTTATGCATGGATTTTGGATAAACATGTCACTTTAACTATAGTTCATTTATAATCAGTGCTTTAATGATTTAATAATGTAAACTATTCGGAATTCAACAGAAGAAAACAATGTTGAATTATCAATTTAACTAAAATTAACAACAACTGTTATATGTTATTGATCAGTGGTTTATTAAAAACTAAGCTCTTATTAGCGTTAATAATAGTTCGACTTACGTCATGCTTAACGTTTTATAACAATACGTAATGAAAAATAACAGGTATAGGGGTTAGATTATTTGATACTGCGCAAAAACGAACTCGGTGAGGTACCCTTATTTTGATATCAGGCGATTTTTTATGAAACATTGATTACATGTATTTAAAAAAATAAATAATTAAACGGGCAGTTTTTTCAAGAAATAAAGAAAGGCGCACTTTTTTAGCGAAACACGACGCCATTTTTCCCGTGAAAAATGACGTTAAAGACGGATTTTTAAAAAATAATAACGTAAAACAAGAGAACGAAAAATATATGTGCGTGAACGTTTTCACAAGACGCACTTGAGGTTTAAATTTCTTAGCGTTAAATGAAGAATTGGTGAAACTATCGGTTATTGTAGCTTGAACGCAAAAATATTACAGACGTCTTAAAATTGACGTCAGTGGCATATTTTGAGGAGTCATAGTTTCAAAACTGTTTCGAATATTGAAAATGTAAAAACAGTCCCTAACTGGGCATATGCTCTTCTATTCGTATTCCAAGTTTCAGACAGTAACTCGAAAAAAATAATCATAGTCGCGTTCCACCTTAATCCTTATGAAATAACCAAGTGTAGATTTCTTCAATTATCATAGTGACTTTGAATTATAACCGTTCGATGATTCAGATCTAATATATATTTCACCAGTTTTATTCGTCTTTTTAGAAGCTGTTCATTGAAATCGTACGTGTGTTTTTTTAATATTTTAAATGTAGCATTTGGCACTTGTTGTTTTTCTGGTAGGGTGTGCAAATTTCTTGAAAGTTTTGCTTACTAGTTTGAAGTCAAAACTGACAAAAACAATTAATGTTCTATATTTCAGACCTTGTTGGGACTGTGGTCATGTCCTGGGTCTCGTATAAAAGTTGACGGACTTGCCGACTTGTCGAGTGCCCAGAGAACCTGTATGTGCCTCAAGGCGACAGGATATATATCTGACTATTTTTTTCCATTATCGTTAAGTACACATATGCAGCAACACGACATCAGAATGAAAAGGTCGATTTTTTAGATGGCGAAAGCACGGTAATTGAATTTTTAAAAGATACATTTGTTATATTATCTAAGCCACTAGCTTTACCATGTTGAATTTTCCTTATTGCTTTATTAACTTTTGACAGGGCACTAGCGGATCTGGGGGATGTTGGGTCAAACGTATGTGAACTTTACATTTTATTTCAATCCA